>NC_056504.1:31048619-31079232 GCF_014905685.2 Nematolebias whitei
ATATATATATATATATATATATATACATATGTATATATATATATACACACATACATACACACACACACACATAGTTCATCTATGAACCCTAAAGAGTAACTTTTACTCCCTAGTTGTCAAAACTTTGTGTAAACCAAATGTAGACAAAACAATTATTTGTAATTAGAGCATTAAACATGAAGAACATTTTATTATTAATTAGCTACTTTTGTATTAGATTATTTATTTAGTAATTTATGTTGGAAGAGCAGGGCCCTGGCATCCTCAAAAGGAAAGCAACAATTGTCTCTAATTTAAAAACATATTTTCATGACATTATATGTACACCAAAATGTTTATAATAGTTTCCATTAAAAAAAGAACAACTAATTTATGTAAGGCAGCAAAATAAAAACCACTGAATGTTTTTTAAAATAAAGTTTGTAACCATCTTGTCTATAATGTTGTTTAGTTTTTTTAATGACACAAAACTGAAATATACATTTTAATTTTAAAAACAAACATTAATAAAATCATCTTTTTCTTTGTGACATTTACAACATCATGTCCTCCGAGGTGTAGCGCTCCCATGTTGGTCAAACTCAGAGGAAATCTGAAGAAGTTATTTTTTTCCCGTGTTGCTCAGAGAGCTTAATCTTCCAGCGCCATCATTTCAAAGTGTTGAACATCAGTAAACATCTGTAATACAACAAAAGCTGCAACAACGTCTGGTTCACACGTTGGTGATTTCCACGCTCTTGTAGGTGTGCACGGGGCTTCCTTTGACACGAGGGACAGCCTGAACTCGGGCCTCTCTGGGCAGAGAGCTGCAGCTGCCGTGGAAGCCCAGGCCTCGCTCTACAGAGTGGCTGTTCACACGTAACCTCAGTGGAACCTGAAAATAAAATCAATACCAGAACATTATTTACACTTTGAACCAAGATACATGTTTGATACCTCTTCTTAAATGTTACTTGATGAATTAATTATAAGGTTTGCCTATCTATTAGATCATCCAGAAATGCATCCTGGTTAATTAAGTTGCTTAAGAGGACTTTATTTTCAGCAGCTTTGAATATAACCGAGTAGCTCTGATGCCCTATACTTTAATTTTTGTCAGGAAAATATTTATGAAAAAATGAACAAAAAGTTAAATTCAACTAATTTCAAGCAGCATCTATAAGAATACACTGCTGGCAGTAAGCGTTTTGAATTAAAACAAGTTTTCTTTTAATGCCATTATTTGTTTAATAAAAAGGCACAAAATGATTAACAAGTTTAACCACAAATTTCAAACACCTCACATCTTTCACATCATCAGTTTCCAGTTGCTTTGAAAAGGGCATTTAAAAACTGACATTATTGAAAAATGTTAGTACAACAGATGAAAACATCTGTGAACAGATGTTGGATATAATTTCATTACCTCAATAAATAAAGAATGGTTCAATAGTAGTAAATATGGAGCTTAATTAACTCCTCACAGTGCTTTGTAGAGGCTTTAACACTGAAGGCTAAGCCTCAATGCTTTAAAACTTGTATATTTATTTTAAAATCAATTATCTTTAATCAATTTGAAATTAAACACAAATTGCGTCAAAAATGGAACAGTAAACACAATTTCTAAGATATTTATGAAATGTTGCACTCCAGAATATTTGAGAAGTTGCTTTAAATTGTCTGTATTCTGAAGCGTTGTCCTAATCTTCCTTTAATAGTTCTTACCTTCCCCAGTCTTCTGATGGACACCCTCTCATCAGAAAACCGATTCACAGCCACAGGAGAAGAAGAGACAACCTCCGCGTTCTGCTCTGTACTGTAAACACAAGCATTTCCAAGTGAGACATTATATTTGCAAAAGATTAACATACTTTTTGATAAATTCAAGACAGAATGCAACAATAAATCAAGACAATAAACAATGAAATCACTTCATTCATTAAAGGTCAGAGAGGCTGTCTTCTACCTGAGTGGAACAGCGAGTGACTTCAGTTCCTCAAACAGGTGCCAGTGCAGCATGTGTTTGTTGCTGGGGATCCCCAGAGCTTTGGCAAAGGCCTCTGTGTCAAAAGACTGATCCAGCGCCATCACAGCCCCATGAATCCCTTTACCCTGAAGATTGTCAGCAAACTCCTGAAGAGCAAAGTCTTAAAATGAGCTGAGCAGCGCAGGTCTTTTAAAATGAGCCAAGATTTTTTTTTTTCTTGTTTGCCAGAAATAAATACATTTTTAACACATTAATTCTGTGTAATCTTACAGTTTAACATATCAAAACACTAAATGCATTATTATATTCTGAACTAAATATCCTGTTTTAATTGTATTAGGCTCCCAAACCTCCATTGTTAAACAAGATTGTCATCACCCACCTCCAGATTGATGTCCCTGATCCATTTCATCACTCTGTGACACGTCCAAACCATGGGGTCCCGGTTCTGGTGCTCACATTTTGTTCGTCGTACTTGCAGAGCCTGGAAAACCCAACGGATGAATCAGAGGGGGACGATAGAGACCTGCTGAAACAACACTTTAAAGCTAACTTAGAATTTTATATGCTGTATTTCTACAAAAAAAATATTCCTTAATATTTGCAGCCATTTTCAAATCAGTAACTGTAACTTCAGGCTGCTTTATGTGTTGGTCAGTCCTGCACACCAACAAGGACATGTACTCTTCATAGCTCATTCCACTGGACTAAATAGCTACAGCTCCTAAATATTGGTAAGTTGTCTCACATAAACTGTTGCTTCAAGTCTCCTTACAGCATTTCTGTTGGATTTAAATGGCACTGGTTTGGTTATTCTAATATATTATTGCCATTCTCCATGAAAAATACTTTAGTAGGAGTCCACTGAGGCAGGATCTTCTCGTTGAGGACTGGCTTTCACCTTGCAGCCCTGCAATGCAAACTTTTGTTGTTCAGTCTTCTTCTTATACTGTACAGCAGTCGCTCGCTACTTCGCAATTTGACTTTCGCAGACTCGCTCTGTCGCAGTTTGCGGATGTACGGCTGCCGCCAAATTGTAGATTTTTCCCAGTAAGACTCCACTGTGTTCCTGCTCACAATGACCACATTTCCCAGAAGCCAACAGGGCCCCGCCCAGAAGCGCCATTTCCTTATGCTGAAAAACTAGAAGGAAAGTTTTGATCTGATCGGAAAAAGTTTGGCGCTTATTATTGTGACCAGCAGATACAGAGATGCTGTACGGAACCCACCGAACCGGAGCAGAACTGGAGCAGAACCGGAGTAGAACCAGACCTCTAGACCTATCGGTGAATCTTGAGAGCTGGTAGCCTGCCCTCATGGACTTCCAAGCGGGAACGTGCGCCGAAGGTCCAGCGGTGCATCCAGATCCCACCAGCACATTTTTCATCTCTTTGCTGACGGGGACCTCCGAGCAGGGATGTGCTGGTTAGTAAAATTTAGAAGCTACTGTATATATATATATATATATATAAGTATTTTGTTCAAATGAGTAGGTTTAAGAGTTTAGAAAATTGATTGTGGGCTTCGTTGCTGAAAGGTAGGTCTGCAGAAACGGAACCGAGTCGGACCAGAACAGAGTCGGACTGGAACGAGAGTCGCTCCTGTTCTGCAGAGCCTGGTAAGTAAAATTTAGTAGCTACATTTAGAGCACTGTATGTTGTTAAAATGACATAGGTTTAAGAGTTTAGAACATTGCAACAGTGTGGGAAGGGTTTCTAAAGCCTTGAAATATATACAAAAATAAATATAACGTCGCTACTTTGCGAATTTTCACTTATTGCTTTAGGGTGTTAGAACATAAACGAGGCTGTAGTGGATTCAGCTGCATTAACTTTAGAAACTGTGAGAGACGTGCATCGTTGTTTACAAGTGACTTTGTGGACATATAGTAAGGCAGCCAATTATAATGAAAAGTTATTGTTCGAATCGATGAATGTTTGGACCTCTTTGTCAAAGCTGAGCATCTGCAGCAGCTGGATTGCCAGAAGAAGGCTGGTCTGGTGGAAGTGGTCGCTGATGTTGAGGAATTTCTCCAAGTCCCTGCGGCTGAGAGAGTTCAACACTCGCCCGTCCACTAAGTGAGTCTGGAAGGTTTGGCAGTACTGAGGCAGCCCGACGTCACTCAGCCACGAAGTCGCGACCCAGTGATGGTCCATCTCAGAGGCTTTTGACAGTCTGGAAGATAAGCGCAGCTTGGTGAGAATAAAAGTGAAACCTGTACATGTAAAAAGTCCAGCGTTCAACATAACTTAATACTGACCAAACTGATGCAGAGAAATATAAAACCAAATGTTTAATGTCAAATGGGGAAACTATGGGTTGTTTTGTTTGCGTTATATTTAATAACATGATTATGTGTTTTCTACTTAGATTTAAAAGTCTTTCCAATGACATTAAGCTAAAAAAGTGCAATATTTCCTTTGAGATTATTGCAGAAGCTCAGTTTAGTTTACTCACCCCTGCTCCCCTTCAGCTCTCCTGTAATCCTCGATGGCCAGTCTTATTTTTCTGCGGTGAACTGGATTACTGATGCCCAACTCCACCTCTAAATCTTCATCTGTCAGACCCAGCAGCACCTAAAGAGCAGATTCAGTTTTTTTCCAACCCATAACACCCAAATCACCTTATTCGCTAAGACGGCTCATCGCCCTCTTTCACAAAGCTAGTGATCTGCTTTAAAAATCATACCTTGCCACTTTTGACATTTTCCGAGCAGGCTTGGATGTACATGGGCATTCCCATGACGACCTCCATCCAGGCCCGGACGGCCCCCGCCCTCCACAGAGACATGCAAGTGTTTCGGGTGAGCTCGGCCTGCTGGAGGCGGTCCAGCTGCTCCTCTCCATCAGACATGCTGTGCTGTATGAGGCTGTCAGAGTCTGGATTGGTCAGGACAAGTTACGGTGTGGCATACGAGAGAGGTTCAAGGTCAGAAGGATATGACATCAAAAAGAGTGACTCATCTGGAGGCAATCCAAGGGCAGGTCAGAGGCCAAAGTTGAGAAAAGATCATTATTTTCCTCAGTGTGACACAATGCACAACAATGATTTTGTACTTTTTTTTCTATGTGCAGCAAAATTTAACATTTTGCATTACTCCCTACAGCCACCAGAGGGTGCCCCAATGTGTCACTTGAAATGTTTTTCAGTGTGTTTAATCCAGTAATTCTCAAACTGGGGTCCCCGGACCCTCCGGGGTCTGTGAGCCTGTGCTTGGGGGTCTGCAAAAATAAATAAATAAATAAATTAAATAAATTTTTTTTACAAGCATGTAGATGTTTAACAACCCGTTAAAATACACCAAAAGGCAAGAAATCACTATTACTTTATTCAAAAATTTCTGGGGAGGATGGCAAGACCCCTGCCCTCTGGCTGGCTCCCCCACTATTTGTGTTCCAGCAATGATCGGTTTAAAATTAAGCCATGTTACTCGGTGTGACTACTGTTATGATTCTGTTCAGTTTTATGTAAAGTTTTCTGTACTAATGTTAAGTGGCAATACATTTATGTTCATTATCCATCCATCCATCCATCCATCCATCCATTATCTTTACCCGCTTATTCCATTTTGGGTCATGGGGTCGTTGGTGCCCATGTCCAGCAATCACTGTGCGAGGGGCGGGGTACACCCTGGACGGGTCGCAAGTCCATCACAGGGCCACATAGAGACAAACGAGACAAACAACCATTCACTCTCTCTCTCACACCTAGGGACAATTTAGAGTTACCAATCAGCCTAACATGCGTGTTTTGGTCTGTGGGAGGAAACCGGAGCACCCGGAGAAAACCCACGCATGCACGGAGAGAACATGCAAAGTCCACCCAGAAAGGCCCCTGGACCGGGGTTTGAACCGGGGACCTGCTCACTGAGAGGCAGCAGCTCTACCAGTTGCGCCACCGTGCTGCCACTGTTCATTTTCTCAAAACTAATTTTTGTAAGTTGAAATTAAAAAATGTGTTAATTAAGTGTGTTTTGAATGAAAAATACCCCATGTTTAAAAGTATAACATTTGTATTAACACTATTAAAAAACGGGTCTTAAGTATTTATGTTACACAAATATTTCCATTGCATAAAGAGACAAATTAAAGAAATTTATTTAATAACCATGAGGGTTATGAGAGGGTCCCTGAAACTTTTCTCCCCTGTAAGGGGTCCCTGAACCCCAAAAGTTTGAGAACCCCTGGTTTAATCCACCACAACTAAACAACAGGGTACCAAAGTTCAACAAGGTGTATTGATGTGGCAGGATGCATCTAATTCAGATACTATGTCCCTTTAGCTTCTATCATGAGAGCACATTTCTCTTGTTAAGTAAAGCAGTTAAACATTAATATCTAATGATAATGAAAGGACTTACAGCTGTTAGGATAATGTTTTAAAGACACAGGGATTATTCATAAAACCTCATGTCTCAAAAGACACTTTCTTACAGAACCGACAAAACTAGGATGGAGTTTTTTTCCTGATTCGTCTCCACATGCTGGACACAATATGCTGCATGCAAACTGTAGCTCCAAAGAGTTTTCAAAGATCAGGAAAATAAACTTATTATTATTATAATTATTAATGGACATGACTGATATGAATAATCCCCAGAGTGCAGGAACAGACAGCTGGTAATCACAGATGAGGAGTTACTCACTGGTAGGAGAGAAAGTTGCCATTAGAAATGGCAGCGGGGAGAGGAACGTTAAGACTGGGACACAAGAACAAGAGCACTCATGGAACAAAAACAAACGGGCCTCACAGTGTTCAGTTTCTAGTTTTATTTTTAAAATAAGATTTCATTTCAGGTATAATTCACTCGGAAACCTCATCATTTGGCTACGACGGCCGCAGCAGATAAATATCTGAAGTTTTACCTCTTGGTTTATCTCCTTTTTTTTTTCTTCTTCTTCTTTTTTTTTAAATAAAATACTTCAATAGATTTAATCTTGTATGCAATATTTCCTAAATTACAAAGCAATAAGATTTATTAGAGCCACATTTGCAGGAAATGAAGGGATTTTGCACAAAGCAAAACAAAAACAGGAATAAAAAAAGAAGAAAGGGACAGGAGGGGGCATGCATTTATAATGCAAGAGATAGCTTTGTCAAACAGAGAGGGGGGCAACACAGGAGCAAGAGGCTTTTGTGAGTTTGATAACAAATGAATGGACGTCTAACCAAAGCAACATGGAGGGATCATGCATGTGTTGAATGCACACATTACTTGATATCAGAGGGAAATGAGAGACACTAGACCAGCAGAATGAATAAAAGCTTTTTGTGTTAATTTTTTGGCACTTGTACATTTCGACCGATAATAATTTTTTGATATATCTCTGTTTGTGTATTCAAGTCAGTTCAGTTTGATTTTCTCTGTACGGCTGACTCCAAAACCCCTGTTGGTCAGACAGCAATTTCCAAAATAAAATGCAGACGCCCGATGCAAATCCCTCCCTGCTGCTCACAGCATGCACAGCACACTCGCTAAAGAGTTAGATGACAGTCCTGTAACATTCAGTTTTTTGTTGACCAGATTAAAAAGCACTTTCACACAATTTGACCCTCAAAAATCTAAAATTTTCCCCAACTCTTTTTAGTAAGTTGTAAGAAAAGGGCAATAATAGGAGAAAAGCTAAAGATAAGTGTTGCAAAGTAACTTTAAAGTAGCAAAAAGCAAAAAAATAAAATAAAAAAATAAAAACATTAACAATTAAACACTAGTTTCACAATATATCCTATGTACATATGAACAGCAGTCCTTCAAGTCTCTAGTTATAAAAAAAACATAAAACATTAAGACATTTACAATACAGCATAAACATGTCTACACATATTAATAACCCCATATATATTTATATGCATGTAAACATATATACATATGCATACATGTACAACTATAAATATATATAAAATTTACAAACATACAGTATATGAGTGGCATAATGTACATTTATGGGGATAGCAGTCCTTTTATTTTCAGTAAAATCTACCTTCTCTATAAACAATGGTTTCTTACACACGTTTAAGTAAGGTGGATATACAACAAAACACACATGCACGCACACACGCACGCACACAGTTTCACCAGTCGGCATCCTCCTCTATGTAATAATCAGGGGTGGCTGTACCATCAAACAAGCCGGGGTCCAGAGACTTGCGCTGCTTTCCTCGAGTGAACACTCGGGATAAAGATCCCAGAGTCATCTTCTCCTTCTTCTTCTTACGCTTCTGGTCTTCTAGGTCTTCCATGGACTGAAGGGAGGTTGGAAGGGACACAAAGCTCAGGTCAGTCAGAGATAAAACGTTTCACATGTTAACAATATGTCATGCTTTTTTTTTCTCCTTCTTGGACATTATGACGTTAGATGAGAAGAAGAATATTTTTCTCTGAGCTAATAAGAAAGTGATTCATTTGATCATAACATGAACAAGAGATCACCTGCTGCATAACAAGGTTCAAGGTTCTTTATTGTCATTCGCATCACATGTGGTACAGGAGGTGGAACAAAATTGTGCACTCAAGGCCCTAGTTTGACTCAAAATTAGCAAAAATATCAAGTATAAAAAAAGAAACAGTACACGAGGATCTAAGATATACAGTACACTGAACAATAATAATGTAATTATAATATGGTTTATTAAACAGAAGCCTAAACAGCCTGAAAAGTTGTGATGCATCCAACCACTGCTGTATTGTCTGCAAACTTTCCAATATGGCAGCCTGGATGGGTAGGTACACAGTCATATGTGAGCAGAGTGAACAGGAGGGGGCTCAACACACAGCCCTGAGGGGCGCCTGTGCTGAGAGTTAAGGTGGAAGACGAGGAGTTGTGTATCCTCACAGACTGCAGTCTGTTGGTTCAGAAATTCAGGACCCAGTTGCAAATGGAGGGGCTATTTTTTCATTCACCCTTTATTTAGACAGGTTAATCCCATTGAGCCTCATTTACAAGAGAGATCTGATTTCTTAACAAAGGGTGATGACAACAGTGAATAATGACAACAACATAACACAACATAAAAGAGGCATACAGCTTTAAATTCCTTTTTTTTTTTATAAATCAAAACAAAATAGCAACCAAAAGGACAGTCAAAAGGAAAAGTAGTGAAAAACAAAAACAAAAGAAAACAAAAAAATAGCTAGATTATAAGGCGATATAGAAAACTAAAAACAGGAACATGTCTGCATTGGTTTTTTTGCCAGGAACTTAACAGATGTTTAAAACCACTTAGAGAGGTCAAAGTTGAGAGCTTCAGATCTTGTTGCAAGATATTCCAGGAAACAGGAGCGGAGTAGGAGAAGGCCCTTTTGTCTAGTTCAGTCCTCACTGAGGGAACACTGCAGGTAATAATGTCCTGAGAGCGCACGCTGTAGCTGCACTCACTCAGAGACATGTAGGAAGAGATGTATGAAGGCAACAGACCAAGAAGTGATTTAAAGATGAAAATGTACCAGTGAGAGAGTCTGCCTGAAGTTAATGATGACCAGTTAACCAGCGAGTACAGGGTGCAGTGGTGGGTATGATAGTTACAGCCAATTCTGAATCTTAATGCGCCGTGATAGGCTTAGTCCTAGTGTGAGTAATATGTCCATCAGGATTTGGGGGATCATGGTGTTGAAGGTAGATGTGAAGTCTACAAAGAGCATTTGGACGTAGGAGCCCTTCTGCTCCAGGTGGGTGAGAGTAGTGTGGACCACAGAGGAGATGGTGTATTCTGTTGATCGATTCTCGCGACATGCATACTAGTGTGGGTCCTCGCTGATGTCGATGGTAGCTTTGAGGTGGGCCATGACCAGTCTTTCGAAGCATTTACCGGTAGCAACTATCAGGGTGAGGGCTACTGGCCGATAATCATTCAGCCCAGTCACTGCAGAGCTCTTAGGAACTGGTATGATAGTGTCAGACTGACTGCCTCCCCAGAAACAAAGCTCAATTAACCCTTGTATTATGTTGAGAAAAAAATACGTTTATTATGTTGCGGGTCATTTTGACCCGCATTGTGTAAATCCACTCAAAACAGTCATAAAATGAAGTTAAACCAATAAGAACTTTATTTTAGATTATACAAATATTTAGAAGAGATGAGAAGTAGAGATATACACTTCCAACACTATATTAAAGAACTCCTGATTTCAATTTTTCCCTCTTCACGAACCCTTTTTTTTTTTGCATTTAACTTGCCGCATTTTCTCGGGTTTTTGACAGTCAACATTTTCAGCGTTCCCCACATGATGGACAGAATGTGACTATGTGCTTTTTGCAGATGTATTTCTTGCATCTCACACAAGAGGTAGTTGTTTTACTGTCATCTCGAGAGGGACAGACTTGGCATCTTTTGCGTTTCTTTGTACCTGTATCCAAAGGATCCATTGTGGGTTGGTCAGATGCCCTGCCCTGGACCTTTGCGATGACAGCAGCAGCTGCTGGGGATCTAGCTGGCCTGACCCGGTTCTGGATCTTTGGAGTGACGAGTGCTTTGCCTAGTTCTTCCAGGAAAAGTCGACGTCGGTACAGTTTGCTGGCATTCCACTGCTGGTTGATCTCAATCCACAGCACATAGGCATTGTAAGCAGACACATCCAAAATGTTGTAGAAAACCACCAAAGGCCAACGGGCAGTCTTGCGCTGACAACTATATGTTGCTGTGACTTTGTCAAGATTGTCAACTCCCCCTTTTGTGGAGTTGTAATCCAGAATCATTTGCGGTTTCATGTCCTCTCGTGTGCTCAGAGATGCGTCTTTGTGCATTGTGCTCATCACAAGAACATTCTTGTTTCTTTTTGGGCAGTAAGAAACAAGTGTTGTTTTCTCTGTGAAAGCAAATTTTGAGGAATGCAGAGGTCTTCCTTGCATCTTCAGAATCTCACTGGGAAGTTCTGGCTTATTTTTTCTGACTGTTCCCAACATAGTCAGCTTTCTCTTCTGAAGTTCATCTCCAAGACGGTAGGATGTAAAGAAGTTGTCACATGTAATGTTATGACCTTGCAGCCCTTCAGTCATCTCCAAAACCACACGCATTCCCTGATTCTTCTCAGGTCTTCCTCCAGGTGGCTTTCCAGTATATACTTGCAGGTTCCAAACATAACTGGATTTTGCATCACAGGCTGCCCACATTTTGATGCCATATTTCGCAGGCTTGTTTGGCATATACTGTCGGAATGGACAGCGTCCTCTGAATGGAACGAGGCGCTCATCGACAGTAACATGGGGGCCAGGATTATACAATAAAGGCAGGATTTCGACCCATTTATTCCAGACATCTCTGATTGCTGCAAGTTTGTCTCTCTCACGTCGATCAGCTCTGGTGTCACGGTTGTCAAATCGGATCACACGAGAGATCATGTGAAATGTCTCCAAAGACATTGTTGCTCGGAAGATTGGCCTTCCATTCTCTTCATTCCATAAACTTGCAGTTGCTTCACCCTTTGACCTGTATACGCCAGCTAACACCAGGATTCCAATGTAAGCATGCAAGTCAGTCGGATCCAGTGGCTTCCATTTCTCTTGAAAGACACGCTTCCCCTCCAAGTTGGTCATGTTGAGGATTATCTTCTCTATGGGTGGGGATATGAAGAGCTGAAATGCTGATTCAATATCATCAACTCTTGTGACAGCAAATCTTGTAGGACCAGGAATCATTTTGATGACATTACAAGATGACAATCTACCTTGGCTTTGGTGTGGTGATGTTGACCATTTTATTTTACCATCTTTAGATGTCCATGTCCCCTCTGTGGATGACGATTGTTGCATTTCTTGGTTTTCATCTGAAGAAGGGACACCTGCAGACTCGTCCTCTGAATCCTCCTCATCATGGGAAAATTGAAAATCTGGATCATCAATGGCATTGTCCTCTGGCTCTGAAGGATCCTCTGTCTCTGAAACCTCTTCCTCTACATCACTATCCCAGTTCATAAGCTGCGAAAAAGCTTCTTCAGCTGTAAATCGTCTGGAGCTCATTTTTGGTGTTTCTCCAAGAACGGGCATGGAAACAGTGACAAGGACAGGGGAGAGAAAGTCCCTCTTCCACACACACCTGGTTCTGAATGTTTATTCAGAGGCAATCAAAATGAAGTACATCAAAGACTTTTTTTTTGGATTTTTAACAGCTACTCTGTGTGCGGGTCAAAATGACCCGCAACATCATCTTTGTATACAAACTGTGTGCAGACATTTAACAACACATCAAAGAGTCCAGATTTTACATAGAAGTTCATGACCCTAGAGGAGAAAAAGTCACAACATTTCATGGAAAAAAAGAAAGGATAACCTGCACTTTGATCAACACAAAAATTGAAACGGGTCAAATTGACCCTTAACATAACACAAGGGTTAAATAACAAAGCCCAACACTTCAGGCCCTGTCTGAGTGGAGAAAATGACATTTATTTAATTTGATGCACATTTCTGGTAAAAGTTTGCTGCTGTGTTGCATCACCTGTTTGTTTACCCAACATCTTGTGAGCCATGAAAACTGTCATAATGTCAGTTTCAGATAGAACATAGTCATAACTGTTTTGTCTGACGTTCAAGTAAACCAGCTGCAGACTGGGTTCTTCTGCTACAGAGACATGAATCTGTAAAACAAACTACTGTAGATTTGACACATTACTGCAAAAATAAAGAATTGAGTAAGTGAAACTAGTCAACTGGCTGCACACACACACACACACACACATATATATATATATATATATATACATATATATATATATATATATATATATATATATATATATATATATATACATATACTGTATGTACTGTAAAGGAAGAATAGCTTAGGGAAGGACGATGCGTTTTAGATTTTATTTTCTTTTGTTCATTTTCTTATGTTAAAGTTTTAATCCCATCTAACACATTTTTCCCTCAAACCTGAAATTTGAGTTAAAAAAAGTGTTGACAGTGATTTTCACAAGAGTTCTGTATGACAATTTCCTCCAGAGAACCATGTCTGATTTATTTATACACTGTTGCCTGAAATATATTTATGTTTTTCTAATTTTGTCACAATTTGAAATTCCACAAGTACTGGTACAAAAGCGACATTCTGCAAGATCTCCATGTTGATTGATTGTAAATTTCTTTTAACTATGAACAAGATTATATTCAATAAAGAAACAAGTGAGCTGTAAACTGTGTCCTTAAAAATCAATAAAATACATCAGCAGAACGTCTGATAATGAATTAAAAAAATCATAAAAACAAGTCCACCACCACTGAGCAGGCAGGATGAACACCGCTGGGCTGATAGGACAGAGACACACAAGCCAGGATTGAGGGGGGTGGGGGGCGTTACTTGGAGGGGGGCAGCTCTTACGTTACAGAGGGAGTGAGTCCGATGACGAGGCGAGTTGATGTCGCTCGGCGTGGACGAGCGGTCCCCATCAGCTGCAGAGGCATCAGAGATGACGGAGGGCTGGCGGGTGTGGCAGGGGCTGATCCTGACCACAGCTGAACAAACACACACACACACACACACACACACACACACACGGAAAATTCCCCACCATTAGTAAGAGAGACCACCAGAAAACCCTCTGTTAGTATGCTGAGGCTGTTAGCATCACCAAAGGAAAGGCCGAGAAGAGGAGGAGACAGCCTACCCTGTCTGTCTGTGATGTGTCCATGGTAGAGCGTCTGTTGGCTCTGACGGATGGCGGCCGTGAGCGGAAGGTCGGCCTGCATCACCCACTCCTGACTGCCGTTCACCACAGGCTCCGCCGCCATGATCAGAGAGTGGCGTTTTGGTACGTCTTTTGTGAGAGTGGCCAGAGACTGCTTCGCCTGCGATACACGCAGAAAAACAAAAATATATTTAAAAATCACAAACTGAAAAAGAGTGAAAAACAAAGCAAACAGGACCAAAGTGTCAAGATGTAAGAGCAAAATATTACAACTATATAAAATATAATATACATCAAACATCATGTAACAATTGAAAGAGAGTAAAATGTGATAATTGTTAACGTTTGAGAAATAAAGACACGATTTTTGGCCAAACAAAGTTTAGTGGCAATAGTTTGATTAGATGTACAGGAGTCCCTCAGTACTTCGCGGTTCGACTTTCACGGACTCGCTCTTACAAAGTAAGATTGAACACAAGGAAAAAAAATTGAACACGGCACACAATCGTCAACTTTAATATTACACATGGGATTGGGACTGTATAGAATACTGTACAGTAAAAAGTAAAAAAAAAAATTGTACATGCGCCACCATTTTGTAGTTTTCGCTCAATAAGCCTACACTGTATCCACACTCTAAAGACTACATTTCCCAGAAGCCAACAGTGACCTGCCCAGAAGCCCCATTGCCTTTTGCTAAAACACTGGACTGGAAAAAGTTTGGTGCTTATTACTGTACAGTGACTTTAGCACCCAATGGATTCAGAGAGCTGCACGGAAACCACTGATGAAGAAGACCAGAACCGGAGCAGAACTGGACCTCCAGACCCATCCGAGAATCCGTGAGCTGATAGCCAGCCCACAAGGACTTCCGAGCGGGGAAGTCACCACCAAAGGTCTGGCTACTCTCTGGAGCCCACCGGGGCTTTTATTTCTTTCTTTATCGGACCACTGGTCTTGCACCAGCTACCTGAAGCCTGAATTAACCTGAATTAACAATTTAAACTGTCGTTAAATGTACAAGTTAGTTATTTCACCTAAGTTATTTATTAGGTTACATGAACATTTGAGAGGCCCCACCCTGCAAAAAAGTCAAATTTTCAGTTTGTTAACGAGGCTCACTGAAAAGAACAAGTTAAAGCCAGGTGATTTAATAAATAATACTGTATAATTACATCATCACATCAACTTTATATTTAAAGTGCTTTAATACCAGCCACAGCTGAAACAAAGTACTGAACATCAGTAACAAATAAGATAAAAGAAAGCATAAAAATAAAGTTACAAAGCTAAGCACGCAGTGAATTAAAAACTCATCATAAAACACAATGAAACGACGAGTTTAACAGATAAAATCAATACCAATAAAAATGAAGTGAAATCAAGTCTCAGTTGGGTAGAAATGAGATTTCAGACGGCTTTTAAAAATGGACAGTTTAAAGATGGACATCTTAAAAACCTAATGTTCTTTAACAAGAAATCCAACATATTTATAGTTTTATTTGTGATTTATCGGAGTACACCAGTGCGAAGAGAAAACGAGAGAAGAGGAGCAGACGGAATGTGATGAACCAACAAATGTGATCTGTGCTGCAGACTGATGTGTGGATCTGTGGGTGGCTGTGACTTACAAAAGGAGGAGATGATTATCACAGACAGACAGTTGCACCTACAATAAACTGATGCATATGAAAACAAGTTTCTTCCTCAGCAAACAAGACATTTGAGAGACGACCCAGTTGTCTGTTTGAACCATACAAATGCAGAGTCCTTTTTATTTCCATCACACACGCCTAATCATTTTCTGGTGACGGTATTATTCATGAATGAAGTCAGAGGAGTTGTGTGTGTGCGTGTGTGTGTGTGTGATTCACCATGGTGAGCTCAGCCTCCAGCTCTTTGATCCTGTTCTCCTTCATGTCCATCTGAGAGCGCAGGATGGTGGCCTGCTCCGTGGATTCTTTGGTTTGTCTCCTCAAGTCCCACTTCTCCCGTTCGAGTATGTCCTTTTCCTTTGCAAGAACTTTCACTGCATCCTCACTCTCCTACAGGGACAACATGCACACAAAGTTCTCGCTAAATAACCTTTGAATAATCAGAAACGCTTCGAGCAGCACATCACAAACTGGTATGTTTGTTAAAATAGTGAATTAAATGAGACTACATGAGACTAAGGAATGACTTATGGTACTTTTATTAAAGCTATTAAAGAACATTTGGTAGCAATATGTCCTACAGTCCAATATGTACCTGGTATGTACCAGCTATGTACCTAGTACTTACTGGCAACATAATGGATGTGTACCAGATGAGTACTGGTTATGTACCTACTCGGTAAGTTCCACCTAGATACATTGTCTGGAAAAGACATTACTGGGTACCTGTATCCAGAATGTAGCTGATAAAAATGGGCGCATTCATTCAACCTTTATTTAAACAGTGGTGTATAGCTGGTGGTATATAGCTATATTATACAGGGTGCATAGCTGGTAAGTACCAAGTATAAACCTTTTTTTACTGGCTATGCACTGGGTACATACATGGTACTTACCAGCTACATACCAAGGACTTAGTGGCTACGTACAGAGTAGTTACAAAGTACTTACTGAGTACATACCTGGCACTTATGTTGTATTTATGTAGTACGTAATACTCTGCAAAAACCTGGTCCATATATTATATATTATGGATTGCTGTTAATAATTTAAGTTTTAAAAATGGAGGGTTACATTATTGTTTGTCTCACTGTTATTCTCATTTAATTAAAGGGAAAAAGGATTGCTGTATTTCATTAACATGTACAATGTTCATGTTCTGCCACAAATTGAGTGTTACTTCTGATTACCATTTTACTGCTGTAGTGGACTAAGCCTACGTCGAAACCCAGTCTAAGGTCAAAACTCTTGACCTTTAGAACCTTGTGGGATAGAAGCTGTCATTTCATGTATTTGAATACATAAATACAGGTTCACCCATCCTGAGACTTTCTTTCTTGAAGATTCAAGTGAAAAGAACACTCTCTTTTTATTATCATTACTATCTTACAAATGTTGATAATCAAAGTGTCTTAGTTCAAACCATTTTAGATGTTGCAGTGAACTAATCAATTTTATTAACTGAGTAATGATTTTATTCTCATGTTAAAAGCTGTGCAGAGTAATTATGCATTTTTCTGATTTCTGCTTTTGAATGAGCAAGTGTGTGCGTTTACAAGGTTACAGTCAAACGAAAAACAAGTTGTTATGTTAAAACTGTCATGTTTTAGAATCCTCTCAGACGTAAATAGAGATGTTTTGCACCTGTTTCTTAAGGCACGCCAAAACAGAACCCTCTCGGTCTGTGAGAACAATTCTCGCTGTCTCTAACCTCTTACGTCACAAAAACACACCCCTTCTGGTCGTTTCTGACCAATGAAAAATCCCAAAAAGTGAACCGGGAAAGAGCCTTTAAAATGTCAGTACTTCCTGGTTTACACAGACTCTACAGGGACTCACAGGGACACGGAGAGACACACAGGTACTCAGAGTTGGAGAGTTGTCAGACTTCTAGAGTTCTGGAGTTCTGATGGAGTGCTGTTGGAGTTCCTGACATGACAACGAAGCTCTTCCGAGTTCCATGGGATTATAACATTTTCCACTGAGGTGAGCTGTGGCTGACAGAACCTCGCAGCTACTCCGGACGAGTAACAGCATCCTACGGAGACGCTGAAAGGGTGCGTTAAACGGAATCTCGCCTGAGACATCTCCAGGTAAAAGAGTCGTTTTCACCACCTAAGTGTACTGTGAGGAAAAGCTGAAGAAAGCCCGGAGAGTGCCGTTCTGTTCAACACTCTACCTCAAACACCATCTTTCTCCCCTTTAAACTTCATCTTTCATCTTAAACTTTTCTATCAAGTAGAAATTCTCCCAGATATTTAGAAATGTCTGTGTAAAGTGCTTACCCACATTCATGTGGGTAAAAGATCATAGTTGTACAGTTAGAAATGTTTGTTGGTGCAGCAACGGAGAAATCATGGCCGTATGATTTTTCCTGATTGATTGCTTTGTTGTTATTTTCATAATTTGCCAAATTAATGTAAATGTTTGATGTTAAATTTGATTCTGTAAATAAATGACCGCATTCATTTTGATGGGTCAAATTTAAATGACGTCTCCCGTTTGCATTTCCTTAAATTCAATGCACGTTTTATTCAGTCCAGAAAAATGAGGAACTCGCGTTAAACGATGAAAATATCCCAGCATCTGTTCATCTACACTGCTATAAAAATCACTAAATACTGGCAGTAACGCATCAAAATTTCTGTAAAAATATCTCATGTAGGCAGACGTGCACCACTGAAAGCACGTGCGGATCAGTCAGGCTCTTGGTACCTTTCTGTGCTGGTCATAGTTGCGTATGAACTCTCGAAGCTGCTCGTCTCTGTTCTCCAGTGTTGTGTACAGCTGCTGCATCTGACTCACCAAATCTGAATTTTCCACTTTTAGACGCTTTCGGTCAGCTTTCATAGCTGCAACACAAAGTTCAACACATTCAACAATCAAATTTACTGTCAGTGAAGAAAGCAAGTCTCTTGTTAGAAATAAAGATTTGTAATAGCAACAGAAAGCCACTAGATGGGACTGCGTCCCCTTCCACTCATAAATATCCTCTAAAAATGAGGTAATCATCACCAAACAAATGGCACAGCAGGACACTTTCATTCATTTGAAAAAACTATTTTCAGATTGCATGTGGAGACTCATACTCTGGAGGAACGATAAGATCTGATTTGTTTCAACGGCACTCTGCAGAAGTGATGCAACCAGTGGCACTCTGCAGGCAAAAACAGCAACAGTTTCTCCTCAGAGGCAAGACTGGAACCTGTACTTTCCATATCTGAAGACACGTGTCACTCCAGGTGCATTCCTCTTGTCAGAGATCACCTTCCCCACATTTTACTCGGAACCCTAAAACCTGTTCTGCAGCAGTTATGTGACGGTTAACAGGCTGGGGGGAGAGCCAATAAACACAAAGGGCTGCCCTTTTTTATAGTTTCTTTTAAAATATAGATATATAGCTCACTATATCTTTCAACGTAAAATAAAAAAAGGACAAATGACCAGAGATGAGACTGGAGTGGGCCAAAGAGTGATCTCTAGCAGTACTTGGTTGATACACTTGTGAACCCAGAGCACAGAAACAATGAAAAAGTTACTGTTAGTGAGTGAAGCTGTGTGATTTATGAACGTCAGTAAAAAAAAAAATTAGGTTCAGTCCAAGTACTCTTGGCGCCTAATCAGGGCCAACGCCCATCTCTAAGAATGTATTAAATCCAAACTTGCACGCAGGAAGAGAGTTAGGATTTAAATAAATAAATACTGCCAGTAAAACACAAAACATTTTACCAATTAGTGTTATTTGAGCTGTGCAGATTCATTATTAATACTTATTTTATTTAGAGGAAGAAGATGAGCTGAAACAAGATGCTCCATTTTGAACTCTGCATTTAATTTTGCAGCATGATGTTACCTTTTGTGAACACGTCATGCTCATGATCCATGAAAAGTTCACTAAATATCAAATATGGAGTTTAACCCAAAAGACGAGTTTTCAGTAAGTAGACAATACATACTGTATTTCTTTTTGCTGTTTAAGTCACTTTTTTGTGCATAATTTGCATGCCCTGTGACTTACAGGCCGAAGCGACATATTTATGGATTTTTTTTCCATATTCATAAACAAATTTTGGGCTGAGATATGGCTGTTTTCATTCATACTGACTGAAAATTTTGAACACTACCATTTTTCAGCCACTAGATAGAATCAGAGTTGTATTAGTAGTAGCAAAAATGTAGCTGATTTTACCATCAAAGTGCATTTATTAAGCAAAAGTTAAACTGAGACACACCTTTACTATAATTTTGAGCAAACAAATAATTGTTTTTAAGCGTTAATCTAGTTAAATTCTTGTTAAAGTCTTGTTAAAGTCTTCCCGTGCACACTCCCGCGGCCGCCATTTGGCAGTCAATCAAATTTTGGCACAACACCAGCCCACATTTCTGGGTTGTCAGCGGTGATACATAATATATGCAATATATACGGTGAAGCGACATATTTATGGATTTTTCCACTTTATTGGACATATTTGGACTGATGCTATGTATAGGGTGGTGCAACGTTTGCGGCAGAAAATACAGTAAACAGTTAATTCGACATGATCAAGAATAAAATTTGGAACGATTTGTGTGTTTTTACAACAGATGCTTGTCAAATCTTTGTTTCTTACTGAAGTAAAATTAATTTACTTTTAACATTTTCTTTAACAGCAGCGTTCAGAAATGTAAAAAATTCTAAAAATCTGACTTTTCTCTGGATGAGGTATTAAGGATGGATTTTAACAACAACTGTGGAGTCCTGACCTTGTAAGGCCTCCTTGGATCGGTCCAGCTCCTGCTCCTTGTCACTTAGCTGCACGCGGAGCTCGGTGGCAGAGAGCAGATTGGCTGAGCAGCCTCCCTGGGTCTCCTCCAGGTCCTTACTCAACATGTCCTTCATCTGCCTCAGCAGGTGGACCTCCTCTTGGAGCTGGACCACCTCCTCACGCAGCAACACTGTGAGACACAAGAGTGTGGAAATTTAGTAGAAGGCGAAGGAAAGTGTATTGCCTGCCACTATTAATGCCAGTTTTAGACTTAGATCATCTTCTGTTGAGAAATGGGACAGGGTTAAGTTTGAAAACAATAGTATTTTTATTATTATTATTATTAGACTTTTATTTATACAGGTTAGTTCCCACTGATCCTTGAGGATTCATTTACAAGACAGACCTGATATATACAACATATAGGCAGATGAGAAAACGAACACAAGAGAGGAGGAAGCCAAAAAAAAAATCATGTCTCACATAATTTCCTGGCCGGGTAACAGTGTGAAAGATGAAAAAATGCCCTCGCAACATAAAACTGCATCATACAATGACATCATAATACATTTATGCATTGAGGTCGACAAAGGCGGTGAGTTTTCCATGGACACTCAGAAAGTTCCAAAGTTCTGATAAGATGGTGCAGTGTCTATCAGCATCACAGTTCTGATAAGGCCACAGATGTCCTCAGGAACGGGTGTATGTGTATGTGTGTGTCAGGCAGAGCTTCAATTTTACGTATCCTCCAGCAGCAATTTCAGATAAGTTGGCCTGTCCAAATTTAAATAAACAAATTCAGATAAACAACAACTGTTTTGGCTGCCAGACTCTGATTTCTGTCTGCCTTCAAGTTCAGCTGGTACACTCAATGGTGAATCCAAACAGCCAGATTAGTGGACATTCCGTCCAGTCCGTGATTGTTAGCTTTCTCTAAGGTCCAATCCTTCATGCTGGTGAGTTCCAAGAGCTGCAAGTGGCCTATGATTCTCAGAAATCACGTCCAGCTTGCGGTTGAGCTCGGTAAGCATATGAGTCTGAGCGCTCGAGGCACAAATTAATCCTTCACATAAGGCTGGCAGCTTTACCATGGCCGAAACTGCTGCCTATGTCTTCCTAGTATGTCGATATCCTAGATATCTGCCGATTCCAAAAATCAGAAACCCTGTTATCATAAATCCATTCTACGTCCTCCACGGACAGCACAGATAGACACATCATCTTCCACTGCCCCCAGGAATCCATGACATACCAAAATGCGAGGGTCCGTTCAGGGCATGAGGGCTCTCCAGCACCCTGTCATCTGGTAGGAAAAAAAATTGTCAATTGCGTTGAGGGACCAGCTGATCAAATCCATAACAATTTTCGATTCGGAAGATGTGTAAAGAGAAGCTCTGAGGTTGACAGGACAAGAGAGCAAAAAAAGCAGGAGGGAGGGAGGGAGGGTGAGAGTGACCGTCTTCACCGAAGGCGAAAGAGAGAATGCACAATCTTGTGTGATATTACAAGATGTCAGAATATAATTTGTGAATGACTCTCAGCTACTACCACACTTAATTTGAGCAAAAATGCATGTAAAACTGACTGGGGTTATAGCTATTTTAGTAATTTCTACAGTCAGCTGATTGTGGCAACCATCTTAAATCAAGCTGACTCCAAAAGTTAACCAGCTGTAGAGGCGCATCAAATGATAATTTCCTGAAAGCTTCATTAAAATCTGCCCAGTAGTTTGTGAGATATTTTGCTCACAGTCAGACAGAGTTGACTACATAAATTAAACAACATTTCTGAATGATGATCTTGTACTTTTAACACTCAGAATATGTGCTGGAGCTCAAATTCCAAATTTTAGGCTAACATGCATAAAACTGACAGTTATAGTAATGTTAATGTTTTTTTAAAGGTCAGTTGATTGTGACAGCCATTCTAATTTAGGTTCAGTCCAAAAAATAATCAGCTGTACACTCTCAGACACATTATTGCTCTTTGGGTAAATTCAGAATAAAAACTTCAGTATGCAGAATGTGATCACAACAACCCCCAACAAGACTCATAGGTTCACTTATTAAAATGTGGCCATGGGTGTTTAAAGTCGAACATAGTAAAGTCAGGTCTGCACCAGTAATAGAAGTAATTAAAAACCACATCACGGCATGAATAGGTAACTGAACCGAGCTCCTTGATGTTTTGTTTTGAGTTTTCTGTGTTGAGCCTCTGAATCCACAGGAGGAACTGAGGCGAACAGCCAGGAGAGGGAAACCAAGGAGACGACGCAGTCGAATGAAGCGTGAGCTCATCGGCTGCAGCTTTCAAAGCCAGAGACCGGAGACTGAAGGAAACCCACACCAGTAACAGTGTCATCAAGGTTTATACTGGGAGCAAACAGGTTTAAGGTCCATTCCAGAAGAATGCACTCTTTTTAGAGGATGCACAAAAACTGAGAGCTTCAGTTAGCAAAAAATAAAAAAATGTCCAGATTAAGATGGAACTCAAAATGACGAAACATCATTTGTGGGTTTGAATTAAACTAAAGTTTAGATTAAATCTCACACAGATTATTTTTATCATCACTCACCACAATGAAAGATAGTCAGTTATGTGATTTCTTGTGTCTGTGTGCATGTTCACGTGTCTTGTCTGTTAGCAAAATATCTCATGAACGACTGTTTGAGTTTTAATGAAACTCTCAGAAAGTAACCAGGGGATGTCCTTTAACAACTGATTGACATTTGGAGTTAACCCAAGTCAAGATGGCTGCCAAAGATAATTCACATTATAACACACACAAATGGTTATAACTCAGTCAATTTAACAGATATTGAGCTAATATTTGGTGTGGTGGTAGTTGAGAGTCCTCCCCAGCATGCAAACAGGTTGCATGTGATCTTTGTTTAAAACTTTAATGTCAACCTTTGCGGTCAACCATGTCTGTTAGCAAAATAGTCCATAAACTAGCGGGCAGACATTATTGAAAAGCTTGAAAAGCATCTTCAAATTATTAACTTTTAGAGTCAATCTGAACCAAGATGGCTGCCATAGCTGATCAACCTTTTCTAACACAAAACGGCTCTAACTCAGTCAGTTTTAGTCTTAACGTGGCGTGGTAGTAGCTGAGAGTCACCCCCATCACCACGCAAGCCTTGTATGCAAGGTGGTGGGTCGTATGCATTCTTTCAAAAAAGGCTTGTCAATGATGCATTAGTCATTAAAAAAGGTGTGTATGCTTAATTTACAAAATATTATTTTATTTGATAATATTTGTAGTTCATTGGATTAGTTTGGGTCTTCTCTGTTCTGTACTGAACATGTGCTCCAAAGACACAAATTAACAATCTGAACAGCAGCCTCTCATCCACACAAGATGCTTACATTACTGAAAATGCAAAAAAAAAAAAAAAAAAAAAAAAAAAAAAAAAAACCCAACAAATAAATAAACAAACAGGATGCCTCAAATATGCAAAGCTATTTAATGCTGCATATAAAATGTAAAAACTGAGAGCAAGCATGTCTTCATGTGTGGACGAGGGAATGAGACAAGGTCCCTGCAGGCCTGCAGCCAGACTCTGTGGGGCTGCAGCAGCTCTGATAAGACAAGACGAGAGACAGTCCATCGGTCTCTGTCAAGGCCAGGATATGGAAACACACCAGGCAGCTCAGTGCTGCGCGGAACAAACAGTTTGTTTCGCAGACAAAACAAGATTTCACGTCCTTCTTGCAGCCCTGATTCATGCCCCTATTTTTCATCCCAGCAGCTGCTGCAGTGAACTTTCTGATATTTCAGCCATAGAAGCTGCAGCGGTTCAAATAAATTCAACGTATTTATCCAGTTCACATCAAAAGTCATCTGAGGTCACTGTACAAAAACATTCACATACACTGGAGAATGTCAATAAGTAAAAGAAGACAGCAGACTGTGTCAAATCTTTCTTTTGTTGTAAACTCACATCCTGAGCATCACATCTGTGATAGTGGGAACGAGTCCCTTTTAACAAGAAAAAAACTCCAGCAGAACCAGAACCAGGCTCAGGATGGGCTTCATTTGTTTCCACTGACTGCAGCTGTGAAGGTTGATCGCCTCCTTTAGCTATGAATTTAAAAAGCACTGCTGAGGGTGTATTTCACTTACAGATGAGGTGAATCATTGTCTTTTTTACAGAGAAATCAATATCAGAGATGATTCACTCCATTTTAATACTGTGTTCACACAGTTTTCCTTTTTTTTTTTATTTTTCCATACAGTTTTTGCAGTCTGCCTTCTTCTGCATAATCACTACTTTACCCATTCATATCTCAAAACATTCAGCTCATTCAGAAAATGATTGTAATGACTTTTGATGTTCATAAATTTTGTTTAATTTACAATTATTTCTCCATTGAAATCCACAGAAAATTCCTTCTCAAACATTTTCTTTTAAATCTGCCTCAGCATAAATCTTTTTCTTCTTATGCTACTTTTACTTTTACTTTAGAGCTACTGTTCTGCTTTTAGTTTTGAATTAACTTTTTGCTACTCTATCTTTTAATTAGCCTTTTCCTATTTTTGTTTAGTGTTTCTCTCCTGTTAATGAACCTTTTGACGTTTTAAGCTAGTCTTTTGCTATTTTTAGGTTCTAGCTAGTAGCTACTATTTTACTACTTTTAGGGAGGCTTGTTATGTTTTTAGTTTTTAGCTACTCTTCTGGTACCATATTTTCTGCCACACACGTCGCACTGCCCAATAAGTCGCATCAGTCTATGTCTAATATATGTTGCATCTATTATGCGTCACCGCTGACAACCCGGAAATGTGGGCCGGTGTTGTGCCAAAAATCGACTGGCTGCCATATGGCAGCTGCGGGAGCGTGCACGGGAGGATTTTAACAAGAATTGAACAAGATAACCACCTAAAAACAATTATTTGTTTGCTCGAAATTATAGTAAAGGTGTGTCTCAGTTGAACTTTTGCTTAATAAATGCACTTTGATGGTGAAATTAGCTGCATTTCGCCGGGGCGGCGCAGCGAAATGAAGTTGATTCAGTTGCTCCAGGCAGACGACAGTGGCAGGCTATGGCAAGCTGATTGTGTCATTAATAGTCACTTTTACCTATTACTTGATACAACAACATGCCATCCTACTCAAGTGCCATCTAGCTGCTGAAAATGGTATTGTTCTTTTTTTTTCAGTCAGAATGAATGAAACCGGTCACATCTCAGCCAAAAATTGTTTTATAAATACAGAAAAAAAATCCATAACTACGTTGCTTTGGCGTATAAATTGCAGGGCATGCAAATTATGCAAAAAACTGACTTATACAGCAAAAAATACGATACTTTAGCTTATAGCATCTTGCTACATTTAGCATTTTATGTTTTTATGTTTAGCATTTCATGTTTAGCTAGCATTTAGATTTTTGCTACTCTTGCCTTGTGTTTTGCTTCTTTTAGCTTTAAAAACTCAACATCTTTATAAAAAATTTCAGCAGTCATCCAGTACTCAGCATTCACATTGTATTTTCGCAGAAAATTCAATTTCTCTACTTTTACATCATTTCTGCATCACATTTTAAAAAGTTTAGAGCACAAAGACGTGCACTTTGTATCTTTTGAAATGAGAAAGAAAATCCTGACCTTCCCTCAGATTTGACGGCACATCCCATTTTGTATTTATTTTAAAGAGGAATGCTGCTTCAACTCAGACTGAGTGAAGAATCATGACAAAGAATGTTTCATGTGCTCTGAAGGAGATCATAAACACTAAGAGCCAGGATGCTGTTCTGAGCCGAGCCCTGAGTGCAGTGAGACTGGTCGAGCTTTTAAAGTCCTCCCACATGAAAACAGAAGCCACTCAGCCTCCTCCTCAGCAGCGGCCCCTTCAATGAACCTCAGCTTCAAGTCTCTCATTAGTGCGTTCCTCAAAGCTGGTCAGGAACTGGTACTCTCTTCCCCTCTGCAAGGCAGAATTGTCAAAAGCCAGCACACATACATACACACACACACACATACACACATATGAGCTTATAGCAGCTGTAAGCTCATGATTAGACTGGAGGAAAGCGGAGGCAGTGGAAAAGGTGAAGTGAGGGCTAGAAATGTGTTGATTGGTGGTCAAAGAGCTGAACTAGGCTGCTGTGCAAAAGTGGGTCTATTTATACACATGGATGATTAAAGATTCCTCCTGTTCACTGGAACACCGAGAAGGGACGAGACGGGAACTTTAATGGTTCAACTTCTTGTTGCAAAATTCATTTATTCTGAAAAATTGCTTGGCTTGGGTTTCCTGAGCTATCCCTTAGTTATGTTGCTATAGGCTTAGCCTGCTGGAGGACACTAACTCACTCTGCTGCTGCTGTCTTTACTTGCTCTACTCTACCCGTTTGTATTTGATATTATTTCTATCTTTTTGTTTTGTCTTTATCTCCAGCAGAGAGTACATCTGGAGCTGTCATTCTGTGCTCGTTTGTTTCTCCTTCATGTCCTCGACCTCAGCCGGCCGAAGCAGATGGCCACTCATCCCGAGCCTGGTTCTGCTGGAGGTTTCTTCCTGTTAAAGGGAGTTTTTTCCTTTCCGCTGTTGCCGATGTGTTTGCTCAGGATGGGAGACTGTGACGAAGTGAAGATTCAACACAGTCTGCTGGCTTCCCTACATTGCTAACTTTTCCTAATTGGCTTTTTATGTTTCTGTAAAGTGCCCTGCGATGACTTATGTTGTGACTTGGAGCTACAAATTGAACTGAATTAAAATCAAGTTTGCAACTAACCATTCATAGTGCATCAAAACTGGACTTCATCTCCTCTGATCATTAGATCATTGCCTCACAGTCTCACCAGAAAAACAGATATATTCATTTGTTTACATGTTCAAAAAGGTCACAATCCAATTTCAGAGTTTGGAAACTGACATCTGTTTTCTGTGGGTAAGATTCATGTGATACGATGCATCACACGAGGAACTGTGACGATCTGTCAGGACAAACCTTAGATGTTTTAATAGTTATGTGGTTAACCAACATTTTGTCAGATCTAAACCCATAAAAAAAGGCAGCTCATGCTGGAACATTCATTCCTAACTTGTAGTTGTAAAGAAATCAGCAGGACAAGTTCTGAACCTGTATCTCTTGTCTGCAGGCTGACGCCTTGGTTCAGTCTCTTATGGGTGTTTTCACCAAACCAACGATGTAAAACATCAAAACTGTGACAAATGTAGCCAGACGGAGCATTAACATCACACGGAGAGACGACAAATCCACAACTGGATTTTCTGATTATATGATCGACTTGTTCAACAAAAATTACACTCATCAACAAAACACACGTCAAGGCGAGGCTCATTGATGATCTAAATGGAACAATGTGATCAAATGTTAAAATATTTGCACACAATACCTAAAAAAAATGTGTTGAAACTTGCTGTCTATCACAACAATGTAACATTTCTTCTATAAAACACCACCCAGCCAGCTGAGGAGAGGAGCTCAGGTGTACATGGCATGACACTTCTGTCTTCCTAACAATTCAAAATCTGTGCATTTACGCTGAGCACCGTTGTTACTCAGCCCAGGAGAAAAAATGTTGTCTGTTTTAATTCTTCAGGTCTGCAGGCACTGTCACTGATAGTTAGACAACAAGGTCAGATACTGCAAAAAGTCACAGAGTCATTTATGACAAGTCAATACAAGGATTTAGAAACTTAAACACTTTAATTTTATGCCTCAAAGCACATATAAAATTGTTGCTCACATTAGAAACAACACAATATGCTTGTGCTTTTGCAGCTGCAGCATGAAACTATGTGGAGATGAAAAACAAGTCCAGTCTTTCCTGAGTCAAACCCAGTTTATCCTCCATGAAACAGACACGTTCGAAAGCTACTCTTTGAAAACTAACTAAATAAATCATTCAAGCGTCTTGTTCTTGCAGAAGAGAACTTTTTTCTTTTCTTATAGAAGAATGATATTTATTGTTTTTAGACTTTGTATCCAGGTCTCTCTTGTAAATAAGTCCCCGAGGCTCAATGGGATTAACCTGTGTAAATAAAGGTTGAATGAAAAAATATTTTAGGGTTATTTGAAACTCAAGATAAGAAGGAGTTGTGCTTTTGTTTTTAAACTGAGTGGGAGCTACAAGGGTTTTTTCCTTTGAGTCCAGGAAAATAAAACCAAAAACTAAGAGCATTTCTGAACTGTTAAAACAAAAATGAAACCCAAAAAGCTGCAAGATAAACTCACCTAAACAAACTAGTTTCTAGTTTGAGTACATATTACAACAGATCAAAACCACCTCCTTGATGAGAATATATTTAATTTACACCATTTTGCTGTCAAATTGTTCTTTACTGGTTGACGTAATCCAAGTTCAAGTAAATCTGAGTAGATTAATCTACGAGGACAAACAAACTGGTATTATGTTGTAAAGAAATGCTGGAAGAGAAGCAGAGCTTCATCATCAGACGGTCAAATTTATTATTATGAACACACATCATCATGTTTGTTTATGTGGGAAAGTATTTCTTTCAACCAGATTACCTAATGTGTGTGTGTGTGTGTGTGTGTGTTCATAGCTGGCTATATCTGCTCTGTATTGAGAGGAGCATGTCTGCTCAGCTCCTGCCTCCATTAATTACAGTATACAGACCAGTTGAGAATGCCATGAGAGAAGACGAGCTTCATTGGTTCAATCATCCACAGCTCTGTAATCCTGACAGACTGGATAAATACTACGTGGTCCAACTGAAAACAAGTTAGTGTGTCATACACCTACTACGATCGCGTTATAAGTGTTATTCTATAATCTGACGTTGCTTTCTCTGTAATATGAGGCGAACAAGTTTAGCACAAACCAGTGACATGTTCCTAAAAACGACCCAGTAACATATCACTCAGATCCTCCAAATCACTGGCTAAATATTTAAATAATTCAAGATTGCCCAGTAGCTTCAACTTTGTGTTTAGACCTAATCAGCAACAAAGTTTTGTGCAACAATTCCAAAGTTCCCCCCATATAATTTTTAATTTTATTAAAATGTCACGTAGATCAACTCCGCACCACCTACATCTTTCATAGAATCAACAAAAGAGTAGATGTTAAGGTGAAAGTAGATCGGGTGATGCCAGTGAAAACAACAACAAACAGCAGATTTAAATAACTTAAAAAACATGTTCTACTTTTATTTTTTATTTAAACCTTTATTTTACCAGGAAGAAATCCATTGAGATTATTAATCTCTTTTACAAGCATGTCCTGGACAAACTTTGTATAAACTTTATACGAAGGGCAAGATTGTTTTGAAAGAACAGACTGGGAGGTCTTCAGAGAAGCTGCTGAAAACGAAGGAGCGCTAAATCTGGACCAATGTGTTCGTGCTGCTGTTCACGTAATGTTTTATCCTTTTAGTGCTTAGTGTATTATTTAGCTAATGTTTTTCTTAGTTCATATCTTAGACCTTATTACTGTTTTTCTTTTACATTTTATTGTTGGATGTAACTGGGACCCTGCGTACATAATCTCATTTCATCACATGTACCACATGAGATTCGAATGACAAATAAATCTCTCTGACTCTGAAATAATTTCTTGATGTGAAGCAAAACATTACAAAGGAAGTCACAAAGAAAGTAAAACGTGTAGATAGAAGGTTACAAAAAAAAACATTATATTTATTTATTTCTCACTTTCTATAGAAAACAACTCAACTACAGCTGTTTAGATGAGGATTATCTATACATTTAAGGTTTTGGATGTTTGGAGCAACATTGCTCCCTCACAAACATTATGAATAAATTTAACCAAAAGGAAGAGCTGAGCTACTTATAGCTTGAAAAACATTTAGATCGCTTCACAAAGTGGAAAATCTGAGAGTTCACCTGAATTAATATTAATTAAAAAAAAAAATTACGACTCAAAACATAACTTTGAATTTGGTGGTTTAAAAAGTACAGCACAGATTCAAAGGTTTGTCATTTAAAATGTGTGTTAGTTCTTATTTAAATCCCTTGTTTGTTTAGCTCATTAAGTCCTCCAAATCACCAAAAGCATCAAAAATAAATTGTTGGAAATAACGTTGATTAGAAATAAACATTCCTGGTTTGTTACAATACATGTACCAATTTACAATAAGGCTCTCCTTATAGATGACTAATATATAGTTTATAGATGCATTATTAATTCCTCTCTAAACACTTGATAAACATTAATAACTGTTTATTATGCATTAATTAAGGGTGGCAGAGACAAAACTGGCCAGTTTGTTGCCAAATAGTAAGCCAAATCTGTTCACCTATATATTTCATCTAGAGTTGTTATATTAAACATTTCAGACTAAGTTACTACCTTGTAAGCACAATAAGCATTTGTAAACCTATTTTAGCATATAATATTGTACTTTATCACTGCATTATAAGTATTTACAATTAATATTACATCCTAAAAAATAGGTTTACAAATGCTTATTGTGCTTATAAGGTATACTTAGTCTGAAATGTTTAATATAACAACTTTAGATAAAATATATATAGGTGAACAGGTTTTACTTACTATATGGCAACAAACTGGTCAGTTTTATCTCTCTGTCACCCTTAATCAATGCATAATAAACAATTATTAATGATTTATAAAGTGTTTATAGAGGAATTAATAACATATCTATAAACT
>NC_056504.1:31079632-31089063 GCF_014905685.2 Nematolebias whitei
ATATATTTTTTAATGAAGAAAATCTGTTTAATAAGTTTTGAAGGTTTGGTGTGCCGACAGGACTCAGGTAACAAATGCACATGTGCACAATAACACTGTACACATTTCACATGTTTCAGTTCAGCACAACACACAATACCACTGACATTGTAAATCTTAACTCAGTTAAAAACACAGCATTTAAGCTGTCATGGTTGGGAGCATGAATATAAACTACTACAAAAAAACCAAGACGTCAACAGAACCAAAGCTGCTGAAAGATGTTACAATAATGTGAAGGAAAAATCATCAAGTTCATTTAAAACTCAAATCTGACAGAAAAGACAGAAAGCTGTGATTGAGAAACAAACAGACCCATTCAGTCTGAAATTGATTTCTCGCTTTGTCTCAAACCAAGAGGTGGTCAGGAGCTGGCTTTCTGTGGTGGGGTGCAGTGATTGGTTGCTCTTGTTTGTAAAGAGCAGCAGCTTTTATTTTTAGCATCTGTATTGTTAATTTGTATCATGGGTGCAGCAGGAACTGGTGCAGTGATTGAACACAGGTTGTATAGTGTGTGGGAGTCAAATTTAAAAAGCCCAGACATCAAATAACTGTAAAACTGCTGACATCACAGCTACTAAAAAAGCAAAAGAGCCCAAAAGAATCATCATAGCCTCAAACTCTGCATATTGTAACTTTATATCCCAAAAAAAAAATAAAAAAAATAAAACCTCTGCAAGTCTATTGTGCACTCAGGCTATAATATCACATCTTATAATACACAATCTTCAATCAGTTTGAACTGATTTCCTTCTCATTTTTAAATGATGTTGTTGGTCATATGAAACCCTCAGGTTCCTGCTGATCCCATCCCTGCATTGTTTTTTAAAGACGTTTTACCATCAACTGAATCCTCTGTTCTAAACAGCAGTATGGCTACAGGTGTGGTTCTTGATGGTTTTAAACATGCAGTAGTACATCCATTCATGAAGAAACCTGGATTGACCTTTCAACTTGTTCAAACTTCAGACCAATCTCAAAACTTCCACTTATTTCTAAACTCTTGGAGAAAATAGTTTTTATTAAATTAAACAAGTTTTTGAATTAAAATTGGATTTTTCTGATTTTTCAGTCTGGTTTTAAACAATTACACTGCGCTGAAACAGCCTTGGCAAGGGTCTATAATGACATTCTATTAGCAAATGATTCTGGTCAGTTTGTGATCCTTGCTGCTTTTGACACTGATGACCAGTATCCTTTTATCATGGTTAGAACACTGGGTTGGGATTACTGGTACAGAGTTAGAATGGTTACGTTCTTATCTGAGTGACAGGAGTTTTTGTGTTAATGTTAGTAATAGTTTATCTGCGACAGTGTCTCTTTCCTGTGGGGTCCTGCAAGGCTCGATTCTTGGACCCCTTCTGTTTTCTTTGTAACGAAGACATTAAGGCATGGATGGCTTCAATTTTTTTAACTTTTAATGATCAGAAAACAAGTCATTGTGTTTAGCCTTAGCTCTACTGCTGTCTCTGATCCTGTAAATCTTGACTCTCTTCAGCCTTATCTTAAGCAGTCTGTTACAAATCTCAGGATGGTTCTAGACTCTGACTTTAAGTTTCATAAACGGATTAACTCTGTTCTACAAAAAAGCTTCTTCCAGTTAAAGCAGATAGTTAAACTTAAGTCCATGTTGACCAGATCTGACCTGGGAAAAGTAGCCCATGCCTTAATTACAACCCGACTAGACTGTAACACGCTTTATGTTGGGGTCAGTCAGGTGTCCCTCGCACGTTTCCAGCTCATCCAAAATGCTGCAACTTGGCTATTAATAGGAACTTGTAGGTTTGAGCACATTTCACCAGTTTTGTCCTCCCTTCACTGGCTCCCTGTGTGTGTCAGAAGAGATTTTAAAATTCTCCTGTTGATCTTTAAGCGCATTAACGGTCGTGCACCCTCATAACTCTCTGATCTACTTCAACCTTATGTCCCTTCTCGGACACTGAGATCATCTGATCAGCTGCTTTTGGTTGTACCAAAACCAGGTTGAAGCTCAGAGATCGGGCTTTTTCAGTCGTGGGCCATAAACTCTGGAACAATCTGCCCCCCAACATTAGACAGACCACTTCACTCCCTGCTTTTACATCTCTCAGAAAAACACACCTGCTTTCACTGACCTTTAACACAGTATGATTTGATTTAATATTTCATTGTTTCTCATGTTTTTGTGTTTTTATTGTTGATGCTTTTAATTACTTATTTTGTTTTAATTCAATTACTGCCTTGATGTTATTGTTAAGCACTTTAATAACAGCTGCTGTTTTAAATGTGCTTTATAAATAAATTTGTCTTGAGTTGATATCTGCCTGAATGATGTATGATCCTGCCTCTTAAATCTGTCAGAGCAGACAGTTAACCACCTCATGGTAATTCATCATAATCTACAGACAAAACGTCAGGTCAGCTGATCTATTATTTTACAGTTATTATTAATCTACTTTCTTCCTCAAATAAGTGCTGTCATACTGGAAAACAAAAAGCATGTGACTGGAAGACATTTATGGAAAGAACATGCAAGATGAGCTGATTCTTATAAATGTATATTAGTCATAATCATTTAATATGCATAGTATTTTATTGTTGCAGGTTTGTGTGCTGTTCAGGTACAGCATGAGGAAATGTTGACTTTAAAGTGTTTTGTCGGAGCTGATCTCATGAAACCCCAGGTCTAAATTTGTTCTGGTGCTTCTGTTGGCAGAAACGTCTAAACACGTCCACATTTTGGCTCACAAACTCCTCTTTTCTCCTCCACACTTCCCGCCCCTTAAATCATTTCGACAGAGGTTAATTTATTTTAATCAGCCCATTTAGTTCTGTTTTAATGCTGATAAGGAAACACACTCAACTACATTCTGGAGAGCAACCCAGGCACGTTATGAAATCACAACAATGTTCTTCACTTATTCACTTCATCCAATGCACTTCTCCAACCAAACTGTTAAACTTTTTGTAGCAATTATGTGCACATCTTTCCTTTTAAAATGAACCCCAGAGTTTATTAACACTTTTAATTTATTGTCCATAAGCTTCAGGTGCTTTAAAATGTTTCAGATTTAAACTTAGACCTTGGCGGATGTTGTTACATCTTTTTACCTCCTATCTGTTAGGAATACAGTAGCTTCTATTAATTAACTGTCCGTAGTGCAATACAACGGAGGTCAGAGGAAGAATAGCAGGAGCAGGAAGATGTGATTAATTCACGTGTTTATTATGTGCAGATTAGGCACTCTGCCAGGGATGTGCTGCTGCAAGAGCACAAAGAACACGAACAAGGTTATTTAGATTTCTAATACTGTCCAGGGCTCTATTTACACACGCTGATACTGATGTCATTCCCTGAATGTGAGCCTGGTTCACATAAACTAAATAAGAAATTAATTAAAATAATAATCCAGCTATAAAAGAGAAAGCTGGAAATCCATTTATTCAATCTATGTTGGTCAGGGACTCCGTTTCCTCAACAGCTGAACCCTTTCTTGTTCTGCTAAAAACTAAGCACTAATAGTACTTTTTATGTTATAAATGGTGTCTCAGTTTTTAATAGGCACTGAATACTCTGAATACATATTGGCATCTGTATCAGTGGTCTGGAATTAAAAAAAACAACAACTCTAATTCTTGTTTCCGAGTTCCCACGCTGCAGTGTCCTAGGCAAAACTAAAACTACGTCACTTTACCTCCTTTATACGCGTGTGTGTGATTGAAGCGCAGCCTTTAAAACCACACAGACACAAAGTGCAACAGAAACGCAGTGCATCCACTCAGAAAATGTTTCTCTGCGTTAGAAAGTTTCCGAAAAAAAAATCTTTATATTGTCTTTTCTTTGTAGAAGCGAATTGGGACCTAACCTATAGAGCATGTGGTTGTCATAGAAACAGGAGTAAGATTAAGGCTCCATTTACATCACCCAAGATTTTTAACAGATGATGTGTATTTTTTTTTCAATTTATATATATTTTTCTTTGAGTATTGCAATGGTTTGTTGAAATACTGTAGTCAAACCGTGGCGGTGGCGAGGACGTCCACGTTCACAGTTATGTAAAATACAAAGAAGCACATGTTCAGACTGGCTAAAGAAATTCCCAAAGCATATTTATTTATTTATTTTATATTTAAAAAAAGCTTCTTTTTTTTTATCAGATATTAACCATTTCAGCAAACAATCACAGTTTGACATTGATGGAATCAGCACAAAGTGGGACACACGCTGAAAAATAGCTTCGTAGTTGTTTGTGTTTTTAGGGTCACAAAGAATTCATGAGCGTGAGCGAAACAAGAAAACTTATTCGTCATCACTTCTGAAAAGCTCAGAATCTGCTCTCTAAAATGACCCACCGGAAAGAGAATTAAAAAAATAAAAAAATAAAATAAAACTTCTCTTTGAAACAAAGTTCATTGTTCTTTCAAAACAAAACAGACCCAGTTTATGTTTGAACTGGAGATGCAAATGCAGCAGAACATATATGTTAATAAAAATGTGCATAAGTAGACAGCCACTAAAAGTCAAATGTAACCTTCATATCTTTATACACTTGCAGCTGGAGCCGTCTCCAATCTTATGTGTTTTAACTGCACACACACACAATTCTAAAAACAATTTTAAAGCCAGTAAATAGAAAAGAAGCAATTTAAAGCATGTAGAAAGAAGTTTCTTGCTTGGTCTTAAAGTCAGTTTAGGCATATCACACTGAATATTACCATATGTCAACGTCAACAAAGGAACTAAAGAAAGAAAACGTACACATGACAACACTGACCGTACAGTATAACTCTGAAGAAGAGTCAGGCTCATTGAAGACCAAAATAACACAACGCCTGTTCTCTGTTTTGAATCTGCAGAAGAGACTAAACAACTGTCACACAGAAAAATGTAGTTTATAGAAAAATGAAACCTAAATAAATATGATACACAAGCTCCAAGATATCCTACGGCAGAATAATCCCGTACAGGTCATGTGAGGTCTGTTTACAGGAGCAAAATGCCCTACTTATGTAGGACTTTTCAACAGTGTTTAAGAAACAAATTAAACAATTTAAAGCCCATCAATAAGAACAAGACAAATGGTTAAAATCACACTGAGTCAGCACTAAGAACAAAACCTTGAAGATGTGCCACTCATGCTGCATCTAAACGCCTCAGAGAAGAAATTTGAAACCAAACTGTGAGTGTGACAATGAAGTTGAAAGGTGCAAGTGATCAAACTCATTATCTTCCAATGACCTCAGGGTTCAAAGTTCATCGGCTTCAATATGAGTCACAAAAATCTTAAGCATGACATCTGAGCAACCAAAGAAATGATCTGCTGTATCAGAGTCCACAAAAAGATTCAATACAACTCGGAAACTTAAAACTTCTCTACACATTTTTCTGTCACCTCTTTCTGACTTATGTAATTAAAGGTGTATCTAGTTTCTACATTACTCCATTCACCAAGGGCGTTTACAGTTACTGTTCATCTGAATAATTTTTGTTTCAGTTTATAGAAAAGCTTCTGAATGTCCAGACCAACATCCCTGTATTTATGCTTAAAGGGGATTAAAAGATCATCTGTATGAATATGTCAGTCAGCAGGTCTACATGTAGGTCAGTTCAGCATTTAAATCTTAAAGCAAGTCTGTGAGATGGAATAGGTTTACTCCATCAATCAATTTTTTTTAATGGAAAGGGCTGTAAAACTAAATGTGAAACAAAAACTGTCTTTTAATCCACTATGTTCTTGCATTTAGTTAAAAATCTGTTAATTATGCAACCTAAAGCTCAAGCAAAAACATTTAACCACCATTATTACTTAGCCGAAACTACGTGCAAGTCTTCTTTTGCAATCAAGGCCTTTTGATGACGCCACTGAAAAACAGATGGATGAAGATGCCCCAGTGATTTGTGGTTTTCATCTAAATTTTCCACCTGCTTAGTGTTGAAAGATAAGATGGGGGGCTGGTGATTCTCTGAATCATAAGAAACTGAACTTGTGTTTAATTTATTGTCTCCTTTACTACGAGATATAGTGATACATCATTGATAGATGATATCATGATAGATACTGTATATCATTTTTGATGTGCATTTCATACAGTAGTCATAAGAATGATCCATGAAAATAAGTAAAAAGACAAAAAGGTGAGTGTGAACAGGTTATGACATTTTTCACTTCTGTGGGGTTTTTCTTTATATATAAATCTTAACGAGGCAGTAAAATGGTACACCAATGCATTGGCTAAAATATAATTATTTTTAGATTCTTTTTCACAACTTAGGTAAATTATATTTTTTGTGGCAACATAGTTGTTTTTCATATTTTTTTTACAAACAACACTTTTCCCTTCGGATCTTTTATTATAGCCACAATTCCTAAAAGAAAAAAAAAGGACATTGTGTAAAAACCCAATCAAAACAGAATGCAACAATTTGCAAATCTCAAAATCCCCCTAAAACAAAACAAGACAATTTTGAATTTTATCACAGCAACACATCTGAAAAAAGCTGGGGCAACAAAAGCCTGCCATAAGTAGTACAATAATAAACAGCTGGTGGACTACTTTGCAAATAAATAAATAAATAAATAAATAAATAAATAAATAACGAAAGAATGAAAGAAGAAAGAGCTATGTGTTGTCATCATATGTTCCCATACAAATGATGAAATTAGTTCTCTGTATTTAACCCATCACACGTGATATACACCCAGGTGGAGCTGTGGGCAGCTACATGCTGTAGGTGCTCAGGGAGCAGTTAGGGATTAGGTGTCTTGCTCAAGGACACCACGACATGTGGTAACAGCTTGGCAGGGAGTTGAACCTGCGACTTTATGTCCTACCTTTAAACCATCTCGGCCCCTTAATTAATTAGGTTCATTGGCCGTTAATAGATCAGTAAGAGGACAGGGTACAAATTTAGAAGTAAAAGTGGGCAGAGGTTCACCAACGTTCGTGTCCTAAATTACTGGAACGGTTTTAAAATAATGTTCATTAATGGCAAACTGAGAAGGCTTTACAGCTCTTAATATCAACATATTTCAAGAATCTGGAGAAATGTTGGTGTTCAAAGGACAAAAGTGAAAGTCGATGCCTGTGACGTTCGATCCCTCATGAGACACTGCATTAAAAACAGGTCTGATTCTGCCAAGGACACCACTGAACAGTCCCAGGAGTACTTCCACAAATCATTGTCTGTAAACAGTTTGCCGTGCCTTCTAAAAATGCAGGGTAAAGATCTTTTCCACAGAAATTAACTCATACGTGCACACAATCCAGGACTGCTGCCGTCTTTTCTGAGCAGAAGTTCATTTTAAATGAATTGAGGCAACTGTAGCATCCAGGCGATGTCTTTTTCCCAGAAGGCCTGTCATATTTTAGAAATACAATGCTAAACCGCAGACTGCATCTGTTACAACACCATGGCTTTGCAGTAGAAAAGCAGGTGTTGAACTGGCCTGTCTGCCATCCAGACCTCTTCACAATCAAAAATGTTTGGTGCTATCCAGCAAAGAAGACCCAGGACTGTTGAACCCCCCCACCCCCACCACCCAAAAGAGTCCATGAAATAGTCTCCTCAGATCAGGGGTCTGCAACCTGCGGCTCTGGAGCCACATTCGGCTCTTTGGTCCCTCTGCAGCGGCTCTTTTGAACTTTGACCAAAACTAACACAAAACTGAATTTTATTGATTGTTATACAAACAACAAAAAAGGACTACCAGTAGTTTTAGAAGATTTCCTGTCATTTCGTTTGCAAATTTGTGAATACTGGAACAAGTACAAGGAGTAAAACATACCCACTTTAACTTTAGGCTTTATTTCTATACCTAATTAATTAGGTCTGCATAGTTCATAGTTTTTATTAATTAAAAAACCCTCTCTTTAAAATAATCTGTTTTTTTCATTCGTCTTAAATTGTAAAAATATAAATTATTACCGGTAGATAATTTTATCTTTAAAATGTCACCCCTTGTAGCCACAAAAGGCCCCTCCAACAAACCGAAAGTGGCCCATGGGCCACCAGTTGATCACCACAGTTGTAGCAGGTTGTTGCAGCTCTGAACACTTTTAATTTAGTGCACAAAGGAGTAAAATGGCTCTTTTGATTGTAAAGGTTGCAACCCCCTGCCTCAGATCCTAGATGAACTGCTGTTTAATAAAAAGATGATTCACAGTGGTAAACAAAGTCCCGTTTCAAGTTTTTTTTTTTTAAATGTATTGCTGACATAAGATCTAAAATTACCTCATTTTATCCCAAAATGGCCCAGCTCTTTAATTTAAACATATGTTTACTACATTCCATTGTAAAAAAAAAAAAAAAAAAAGGGCTCTGGAGATTTACAAATCATTGTAATCTGTTACATTTTACACAATGTCTCAATTTTTGTGATGGGACTGTATTTTCCAACAACCTTAAGAAAGCCAGCTCTAGAATAAACTAAGGAGAGATTTTTTTAATAATGAACTGTAAACCCACCCCGCCCCTCGCACAGTAATTGCTGGACATGGGCACCAGCGACCCCCGTGACCCAAAATGGAATAAACGGGTAAAGATAATGGATGGATGGATGGATGGAACTGTAAACCCATATTGCCTGTTTGTTGGCTTGACACACAAGCTGCCTGCTCTAACCTATCATTAAGCCGACACAACAGAGCATGTTGTGCTTTTGTGGATGGCATGAAAAGGCACGATGCAGAGCACTTAATATAAAGTGTGACAAAAGGTGCTTTATAAATGTAATAAGTGTGAAATCTATTTTAGATCTCCAGTAAAATTCATTTTTCCAAAAACCTTGAATGTCCAGGTCAGGGCAATACAGGTGTATTTTTAGTGAACATTTTTCTTAGTTCATATATTATTACTGTTTTTCTATTACATTTTATACTTTTGTTGGATGTAACTGGGACCTTGAGTACACAATTTCATTCCACCTCATGTATCACACCTGATGCGAATGACAATAAAGAACCTGGGATCCTTGAATCCTTGAATTCAACTAAACTGCTCAGGGGGCACATACTGAAAGCCAAGAGCTCAGGGACCGGACATCCAGCAGTTATTGTCATTAAGTAAGTTTGTTTTATGGTTTAAATTCTAGTTTTATTTTAAAATAAACCCATTGGTGGGCCGAACTGAGCTCACCAGTAGGCCTGATTTAGCCCCTGGGCTGCCAGTTGAATAGCCCTGCTTTAGGTCATTAAGGATACGAAGCTTGAACTTGTGTTACCAGTTCACATTTTGTAGAGCTTTAGAAATATTTAAGAAATTACAACTTGATTATATTGCCTTGAAAGTGGTTATGACCAGTAGTTGTTGCCATACGGTGGGTTTCACTTCACAAACTGACAAGTTTTGAGGAAAATTTTCATTTTCATACATACATACATACATACATACATACATACATACATACATACAT
>NC_056504.1:31089073-31108915 GCF_014905685.2 Nematolebias whitei
ATACATACATACATACATACATACATACATACATACATACATACATATACCCTCAGTATGACTCTTAAAGATAATTTATTGACTGAACACTGTGACTTAAGTAATCCCGATTAACATAAGGAGGTTAAAAATTCCTGTTGCATAATGTAGACAGTCATTCACTTGAGATATAATCTCGCTTCTCCCCATTGAAATCCAGCTCACACAAGAAGCCTTTCACCTCTGTCTGTCAGTAACTCACCGGCCTTCCCCTCCTCCTTCTCGGACCTCATGTCCTCCTCGGCACAAGCTCCGTTTGACTCCACTGTCAAACGTGGTGAGAGCTCTCATAGCAAGTAAAAAAAAAAGAATAAAAGGAAACACGCAGATTTACGTCTGTTACAGGGCGCACACCATTCAAACGTTACCCAGCACCACAGGAAACCAGCCGCTCCCAGCTCTGCTCACCGTGGCTCCACCCGAGCAGGTAACGAGGAAGTGTCCCCTGGGAGCCACTGAGCTGCCTTCCCAGCTCCTTTCTTTTATTTTGTCTCTTAATGGGTCACTCTCTGTGCCCTCCTCTCTCTGTGTACCTGCTCAGGACACACCCTTAGGTAGCCAGGACAACTTTAACCCACGCCCATTCCTGCTTTTTTCATACACCCACACATCCCTGAATGGAAAGGATAAGGGGGAGGGGAATACAAAGTGCACCTGAAGCCTCAGGTAACAAACCAGGTGTGGAGCTCTCGCTCCACCTGACGGCTAAAAGAGCAAACAAAGGATGGCGTGCACAATAACTCTCTCCACAGACATAAAATCAGACTCTTCTAAAATCCCCCTCCGAATCTAAAATGCTTAAGTGTGTCTTTTAGGTCTGAGAAGATAAAACTCAAACCATGACAGTAAATGCTGCCTGTGCAAACTGCAGAGTTGATAAATGAATCATGAGGGATATGAAAGTTCATGCTTTTAAATCAAATTGCCTTACCTGTCCACGCTGAGATGCGTTTAATAATCTGGACTTCCCACGTTATCTTAAACCCTGCAGGCACTCGATGGCTCTGCCGCTCGTCGCTGACTCAGGGCCGTCTGGGTCGTGTTAGATGAGAGCTCGGATGTGAGTGGACAGAGCAAATATGGCTGCTGCTGTGCCATTTTACTTCTTCATGCCTAAGGCAGGTACAGGCAGGTAGTTGGAAGGAAATTAATTCAGCCTGCAGGGCCCACCTAGATAAAAACTTGTAATAGAGTTTGTGGTTTTATAAGCACTGAGCAGCACAACTGGAATACTGCAGTGGAGACATCACTTTTTAAACGTTAATAACGTTTCTGATTTGAGGGAAATCTTCTGTATCTAAACGCAGCAGTTCAGAGCAGCCATATCATTTATCCTGCCTGTCAGAGGTTTAGCTCTTTAGTTTTGCTCCAAGATCGAATGTGATCTAACCAAATACTTGTCACACGAGTCAGTGGATCTGTCAATCACACAGACAGCTCGAGGAGTGCCACCAGACTCTTCTGACTGATCTGAGATGAGACAGAAGTCTGTGACACCAAGTCGTTATTATACCAGGAATTATAATCTAATCCAGATGTTTTGAAATGTATGCTTTCACACACTGCTCATTACTGAAATTTCTCAACTTTTCCTAACTTGAATTTTTTAATGAGACCATTATTTTGATGAATAGCATAAAACTACTGTGAACACAAAACTTTGTCTCCTCCAGGCTCAACTACTGCAACTCCCTGTTTACTGGAATACCCGGCAAAAACCTTCAGAAGCTTCAATATATTCAAAACAGTGCAGCCAGGATTTTATTGAGAGCTCGTAAATTTGAACATATTACACCCATACTCCATAACCTCCATTGGCTTCCTGTCACCTACAGAATTCAGTACAACATTGCTCTCATTACCCATCAATGTTTAAACAGAAATTCACCAGATCATCTGAAGCACCTTCTTGCTCCATATTCATCCACCCCGTCCCTACGATCACAGAACAGTCATCTCCTTCTCCTTCCATGAACTCAATTAAGGACCATGGGAGTTCGGGCATTCTGTGTGGCTGCCCCCCGCCTCTGGAACTCCCTCCCTGACTATCTGAGAGCTCCACAATCATTGGTTGACTTAAAAAAAAAGCTTAAAGACTTTTCTTTTTAAGCAAGCCTATTCTGCCTCCACATGATTTTATCATTGATTTTAGTTGCACTTTGTAGCACTTTGAGATTTTTGTTAATGAAAAGTGTGTAAAAAAATTAAATTCATTATTATTATTATTAAAACTGTATTTTAATAATACTTATTTATTATATATAGATCACCTTCTCTGTGTCAATTAACAGTGTTAACCATCAGTAGATATTTTTAATTTTTTAAAATTTTTTTCTTATTTCGGCTTTTCCCTTCTTCAGGGGTCGCCACAGCGAACTGTCGATCGAAGACTTGGCAGTTGTTTTTACGCCGGATGCCCTTCCTGACGCAACCACAGACCACCGAGCTACCACAGCCCTCGGTGTGGAGCAGAGAGCTGCTATCTAGGACACCCGGAGGAGCAGATGGTGGGGGTTAAGGGCCTTGCTCAGGGGCCCAGAGTGGGACGAATGAGGGTGGGGGCAGGTGTGGGTGCTTCACCTACCCCACCCACATTTTTCATGTTGTCCATACCGGGGCTTGAACCGGCGATCTTCCAATCACAGGCCCACCTTATTTAACCTCTACACCACCACTCCCCCTAACCAAACTACCTGCTACCAAACTACCAAATTACCTAACCATCAGTAGATATTACAGCTCATTATCATTTTTATTTTTTTATTTAATAAAAGCCCTTTCTTATATAGTTCAAGTTCAAGTATCTTTATTATCCCCAAAGGGCAATTTGTTTCACCGTCAGTAGGCACATAATACATCCATACTAGACAAGACAATGAGACACGAAGACATTAAAATAACTACAGAAATCATCAATGTCCTTTAAGAAGCCTGATCGCTACAGGGATGAATGAGTTTTTCAGTCTGTTTGTTCTACATCCGGGCAGCAGATACCTGCATCCAGATGGAAGCAACCTGAACTCACCATGGAGTGGGTGAGCAGGATCTGCCAGAATCAGTCTGGTTTTGTTCACTGACCTCGCCTTGTGCAGGTCAGTGAGGTTCTGTAGGGCTTTGCTATAGAATATGGGTACCACTCTTTCCAAGTTGTAATTAGTTTTTTTGTTGCATGTCTAGAAAGGTTCAACTTTCTACAAAACTCAGACTTTTCTTTGGTCTATTTTGTGCTTCCTGGTCTCCTCTGCGCTCAGTTTTCTCAAAATGTAGAAATCAGTCTCAGAAAACTATCTCACAGCTCTCCTAGCAGGCACGATACGGACAAGGACCTGGGAGAGGAAATGCTCAAAAATCCAAAATAAAAAGTGATTCACAATTGTGAAAGTCTTTTTGGAATCAATAAAGAACAAAAAGAAAGTGTGTTATTGTCCTGCACTGTAAACATAAAAAAACCTCATATGTTGCCAAGTCATCCATTTTTTAACCCACTTGTTCCTGTGCGGAGCTGTGGAGAGCTGATTCCCATTTCCCCACATACCCCAAATAAAATCAGCTAACATGCATGTTTTGGTCTGTAGGTGGAAACTGGAGTTCCCAGAGAGAATCTGCACACTCATGGAGAAACTACAAACCCCACACCGAAAGACCCGCAACCTCATTGTTGCAAGGCAATGGTACCAACCATCTGCTCCACTGCGCAACCCACATAAAGGTTATGGTGGACAACATTATGACAAAGGTGTGCCAAATGACAACACATTGTTAAGTGACATGGATTTAAAAAGATGACTTTAAAGGAAGACACTCTCATGTTGTTGGTGTGTTATTAATTTTTTTCACACACACACACACACACACACACACACACACACACACACACACACACACACACACACACACACATATATATATATATATAGTGCTGGTTAGTAACATTGTGGTAAATGTTGGTTATTTTAACTGCTGAGAGCTTTTCTGATTGTAGCAGGTGTGCTCTAGTTGTCTTTTTTTGTGGTAGCTTTTACAATATTTTACTGAGATCTGCAGATTTGTTTTCATTTCAGTTTATTCTTTTTTTGAGTATCGATACAATATTTATCAAAAACATCCCAAGTGGGCCAACCCTTGACATTGTTGTTTGATATTTGATTTATATGAAGCACAATTCCTTTGATTAGAGTGTTTCCTGCCAGTTTTTCCTGCAGCCATCTGATTTAATTTAGATTTTTGAAAGCATCGGTCCAACTGGTGAAAACACAGAGCCAGTGAAAATGTGGGATATTTGATCTGTTTGTGGAATGAAAGCAAGCTGTAAAAATGTTGTGCAGTTAACACAATAAGGAAAACTAGTTTTTTTCATCCTCCCTTCTTTGATATTTACACAATTAAAATAATTTCATTAAATAAAACATTCTAAACGTCTTTTTTCTAACATCATATTTAAGTTTAGCTTGACGTCTCCTTGTAAATAAAAATATTACCTTTACACATGCACTTTCATGAATTAGTTTTATGTTTCTTTAGGTAAAAATGCAATTATCGTACTTTTCGCTATATAAATCGCACCTTTTTGCATAAATTAGCATGCCTGTGACTTATACAGCGAAGTGACACATTTGTGTTTTGTCCTGAAAAGGACGTCCTTGACGCCTTGACGTCCTTTTCAGGGACACCACCAAGTCATTGGTTCAGGTATGTTGACGACACCTGGGTTAAAATTAAATCTCAGGAAGTCCAACATTTTACTGACCACATCAACTCTGTGGATAAATAAATCAAGTTCACACGTGAAGATGTAAAAAATGGCAGGTTGGCTTTCTTGGACTGTGAGGTCTCAGTCTCCGATAGAGGACATTTGCAAACTGAGGTGTACCACAAACCCACCCACACAGACCAGTATTTGCAGTTTGACTCCCATCACCCTTTGGAGCACAAGTTAGGAGTCATCAGGACTCTGTATCACAGAGCAGACAGCATCCCTACTAACTCAGGAGCCAGGAGACGTTTATTTTCTAAACATAATGTCCCAGTGGCTTTTAAACCCCAAAATACATTACGGCAAAGACTGGTTCATCCCAAAGATCCAGTCCCCCGGCACAAACAGAGTAATATTGTGTATGCTGTTCAGTGTCAGGAGGGCTGTGATCAGTCTTACATCGGGGAAACTAAACAGCCACTGGCCAAAAGGATGGCCCAGCACAGAAGATCAACATCATCAGGCCAGGATTCTGCGGCCTACACTCATCTCCAGGCCAGCGGTCACTCTTTCAAGGATGAAGATGTTCACATCCTGGACAGAGAGGAACGATGGTTTGAGAGAGGAGTAAAGGAGGCCATCTTTGTGAAAAGAAATCGTCCATCATTAAACAGGGGTGGAGGCCTCCGGGTTCAACTGTCCCCCTCTTACAATGCTGTGATTGCTAGTATCACTCAGCCCTCTGTGAATAGTAAACAGCCATCAGTGTGCTAATGATCCATTGTTAGGCTGATGGTCCTTCTTGAGCATGTGAGCAGCTGGTTTTGGTTGTCAGCAGCAAAACTGGTTGATCCACTCTGAGACGGTGCTATTTAAGAGACTGAGCTGAATACAGCTCCTCAGACTGAGGAAGTCTCTCGGATGAGAGACGAAACGTTTCTATACAGGTCCTTCTAAAAAAATTAGCATATTGTGATAAAGGTCATTATTTTCCATAATGTAATGATAAAAATGAAACTTTCATATATTTCAGATTCATTGCACACCAACTGAAATATTTCAGGTCTTTAATTGTTTTAATACTGATGATTATGGCATACAGCTCATGAAAACCCAAAATGCCTGTCCCAAAAAATTAGCATATCATGAAAAGGTTCTCTAAACAAGCTATTAACCTAACCATCTGAATCAACGACGTAACTCTAAACACCTGCAAAAGATTCCTAAGGCTTTTAAAAACTCCCAGCCTTTTTCATTACTCAAAACCGCAATCATGGGTAAGACTGCCGACCTGACTGCTGTCCAGAAGGCCATCATTGACACCCTCAAGCAAGAGGGTAAGACACAGAAAGAAATTGCTGAACGAATAGGCTGTTCCCAGAGTGCTGTATCAAGGCACCTCAGTGGGAAGTCTGTGGGAAGGGAAAAGTGTGGCAGAAAACGCTGCACAACGAGAAGAGGTGACCGGACCCTGAGGAGGATTGTGGAGAAGGGCCGATTCCAGACCTTGGGGGACCTGCGGAAGCAGTGGACTGAGTCTGGAGTAGAAACATCCAGAGCCACCGTGCACAGGCATGTGCAGGAAATGGGCTACAGGTGCCGCATTCCCCAGGTCAAGCCACTTTTGAACAAGAGACTGCGTCAGAAGCATCTCGCCTGGGGCTGCTGCTGAGTGGTCCAAAGTTATGTTCTTTGATTTCAGTAAATTTTGCATTTCCTTTGGAAATCAAGGTCCCAGAGTCTGGAGGAAGAGAGGAGACACAGAATTCACATTGCTTGAGGTCCATTGTCAAGTTTCCACTGTCACTGGGGTATCATGTCATCTGCTGGTGTTGGTCCACTGTGTTTTATCAAGCACAGGGTCAATGCAGCTAGCTGTCAGGAGATTTTGGAGCACTTCATGCTTCCATCTGCTGAAAAGCTTTATGGAGATGAAGATTTCATTTTCCAGCATGACCTGGCACCTGCTCACAGTGCCAAAACCACTGGTTAATGGTTTACTGACCATGGCATTACTGTGCTCAATTGGCCTGCCAACTCTCCTGACCTGAACCCCATAGAGAACCTGTGGGATATTGTGAAGAGAAAGTTGAGAGGCGCAAGACCCAACACTCTGGATGAGCTTAAGGCCGCTATCAAAGCATCCTGGGCCTCCATAACACCTCAGCAGTGCCACAGGCTGATTGCCTCCATGCCACGCCGCATTGAAGCAGTCATTCATGCAAAAGGATTCCCGACCAAGTATTGAGGCATAGCTGAACATGATTATTTTAAGGTTGGTGTTTTTTGTATTAAAAACACTTGTCTTTCATTGGTGGGATGAAATATGCAAATTTTTTGGGACAGGCATTTTGGGTTTTCATGAGCTGTATGCCATAATCATCAGTATTAAAACAATTAAAGACCTGAAATATTTCAGTTGGTGTGCAATGAATCTGAAATATATGAAAGTTTCATTTTTATCATTACATTATGGAAAATAATTACCTTTATCACAATATGCTAATTTTTTGAGAAGGACCTGTATATTTTTGCTTTGTTTTTTGTTTGTTTTTGAATGTCCAGAGGACCAGATTGAACTTTTTTGGAACAGATAATAATATTATTGTTTATATATACATATGTATAATTATGTTACATTTTAAAGCTTTATTCCCCCCCCCCCCCCACCCCACACACACACACACACTGTACATGATTAGTAACTTTTCTCTTTAGAGTAATTTTGAAATTTAAGAAAAAATGCATCAAGCTTGAATTAGTTCATGTAAATAAAACATAAAATAATGATTAAAATGTTAAAATAAAAAAGGATTAATACAGTCTTAAAAGCTATTACAGTAAAATATCCTGTTTCATTGGAATATATTATTGTTTGCTGCTTTTAACGTGTCTGCAGCTTTTAAAACATTTTAGATTAAACGTAGCACTTCATAATTTTAAAGTCACGCTGAAGTTGACATTTAAAGTATTCTGAATCATATTTATGGTACTTCTTTTGTCCTCACACCTCCTCAGTTACTACTCGACTCCTCCTGTGTTTTTCAGCTCAGCTTTCTGAATCACTATTCGTTATATTCTGCTCATATCAAAGCCTAAAAATCTTTGTTTTCTCCTCTCCACCTGCTGCACAGTTGACCTGTCAGTCTGCATTAACACCGCCGCTGCAGTGCGTCAATAAAGAGCACTGTTAAAATATTACTCGGCCTGCAGAGAGAGGAGGAGGTGAAGGAGTGTGAGGATGAGGAGGGAACACAAGCAATGACGGGCAGCAGGGGAGGTCACATTGTTGAAGGGAATAACAAAAAGGCTTGACTGATCATCTTTTTAGAAAACCCCGTCAGCTTTAAGAGGCTAAACAAAATGATGTACTGACCCAGAGCAGCACAGAAGAGCAGCAGCACGGCGAGAGGAAGAATGGACTCGCAGCTTCAAGATTAAGCAGCAAAACAAATGTAATCAATAGACATCATGATTTCGTGCGATATGATGTTGGTTGCTTATTGCACAGAAGAAATTGAAACGACACCATCATCCTGAGCTACTCCAGCCTGTTCCTCAGACTGATGGTGGTGATTGCAGAAGATAAGTGATCTTGTTGCAAAGCCATAATTGCACATTACAATGCAACTCGAGAGGATGCATTTCAGTCAACTCCAAAGCAATTTGCAAAGAAGATTTCTTTTCTGTGCAAGTCTCATAATCAATACGACACAGAGAATGGGGTGACAGGACGTATTAGGCTTTCAGCTGAGATAAACGAGGGCCCGTAGTGAAAGCTAAGGGCCCTCGTGGCCAAACACCAAGAGCTGTTATCTGATTGTTCTCGCCCGCGCCGGCCTTTGCTCCGGCATTCACCTCACAAGTCAAGCTGACAGCCCAGTGTCCTTTTAACTGCCAGGATAAATCACCACGCTCACTTCCTGCTGTCACCAAGGCAACGCCTTGAGATTTCCAGCAACACTGTACCTTTGCCCAGTGAGCAGTCTGGAGTGCTAAAGTCCATCAGGCTGGATATCTCTGTTGGGTAGCACATGTCTGTCACAACCGTCTTCTGCCTGTGATGCACCGATGGATCTGTGCAAGAGAAAAGATAAATGTAAACTCACTAAATGGATTTTTATCTAAATCAGTAGCTGATCAGCTTTAGCAAACACAAAAACTCTGTGAATGGGTAGTTTCATAGCATTACCCTCAAGACATACTCTGAGCTCCAATGGCTCAGGCAAGATCTGTGCCTAAAACTTTTCTTTATCAGTGTTTGTCTGTTAGCAAAACACCTCATAAATGACTGCAAAGATTTAAACGAAACTTTCATGAAGTAATCATTTGATGTGCATCTACAACTGTTTATCTGTTGGAGACAAACTGATTCAAGATGGCCACCACATTCCATTAACCCATGCAAACACCAAAATAACTCTAACTTTTTTTATTTTACAGATATTGAGTTAAACTTTGATGTGGTAGTCGCTGAGAGTCATTCACCACACATACTCTGACCTGTAACAGATCAACCAAGATCTTCAATTAAATCTTTGGCATGCTAGTTAGACAGTTACATGTATTCCTTTAAAGCAGGGTGTCAAACTCACTTACAAAAGGGGCCAAAATTAAAACCTTTTTCAAAGTAAGGGCCGGTTTCAGAATCTACATTAACTCAAGTTAGATACCCAACATCTTTTCTAGGTTGCAGGCTCCTCAACAAGAGTTTGATTGGTCTCATTTGACATTCTCTGTTGCACTTTTGACATCATAATCAAAGATTACTAAAAAAAATGAAAGTGATAAAAGTAATTTACATTTAAAATAACATCTTGTTGGGGCAGATAAGATGTCATCGAGAGCCACATTTGGCCCCCGGGCCTTGAGTTTGACACATATGCTTTGAAGGGTGCTACTTTCATTACATTTGTTGTGGTTTTAGGTCTGAAATAGTTACATTGAAAGTAAAAGTCTCAACTACATTAAAAAATGTTGGGTTTCTCCCAGATAAACACGTCTTCTATAAAATAAACACACAATGAATTTTACCTTTTGTTATTTCTACATTGATCAACCATCTTCTCCATTAGTGCTGCATTAAACGTGCACCCTCAGTAACTTTCTGCACGACTTACCCTCAGTATTAGTCACACTCTTCCCTCCCAATCTGCACATTTCAACAGTTTCAACCTCACAGCTGTCTGATATTTGTCTGGATTACTGACCTTCCCTCTGTTCTCACCCTCCATCATCCTCATGACCTGTCAGTTACTGTTTAGGTGTTGTTGGCCTGACCTTTTCTTTGCTCCTTAATATGGAGATTAAACTGCAGGCAGGCTCGTGCTCTGTTGCTCAAAAGACTCCCTTACTTAGCAGCCGTCAATAATGAGTGGGTTGTGGAGGATGAAGCAGCTAGTGAGATCAATTCACAGCTAACTGCAGCTCTGTCTTGAACATTTCAGCTGTCTGTGTGCTGAAAAATAAAGATGTCAGGAGATTGTGTGATTTGTTTTGCTGCTTCGTCTCCCACATCTTGAGGTTTGAGCTTCTCATTGTTATATCTGACTACCGATGGAGTGCATTGTTTTCCATCAGGACACACCCTGTCAATGTGATGGAAAGTGACCAAAAAAATCAAACCACAAGTTTCTGCCTGATTGGACCTGAGCTGCGAGGGGTCAAAGGTTATAATTAGGTTAAACAGTGCTGGCTGTAGAAAATGGGATTCAGAACATTTTTTTTAAAATTTCGTATGTAAAATAGTCTGTTGTGTGAGTTTCATTTTATTTTTCATTTTATCCTTACTACTGGGCAGCACGGTGGCGCAACTGGTAGAGCTGCTGCCTCTCAGCGAGCAGGTCCTTGGTTCAAACCCCGGTCCAGGGGCCTTTCTGGATGGAGTTTGCATGTTCTCTCCGTGCACGTGTGGGTTTTCTCCGGGTGCTCCAGTTTCCTCCCACAGACCAAAAACATGCATATTAGGCTGATTGGTAACTCTAAATTGTCCCTAGGTGTGAGTGAGATAGTGAATGGTTGTTTGTCTCTATGTGTCCCTGTGATGGACTTGCGACCCATCCAGGGTGTACCCCGCCCCTCGCACAGTGATTGCTGGACATGGGCACCAGCGACCCCCGTGACCCAAAATGGAATAAGCGGGTAAAGATAATGGATGAATCCTTACTACTGCTGACTCATAAAGCCACTGTGAAATAATAAACGCAACCAAAAGGAAAGGAATAGTAAAGTTGCTAAACTATTGAAAATGTTTATTTTTAACAGGTGAGATGCTCTCTTTTTCTCCTCATGTGCAGACAAAAGGCTTTTAAATAACAATTTGTTTTTATCAGATGACATCTATCACAGAAGTGATTTATAATTCATTTAAAATTAAGGGAGTAATTTTAAAATGGTTCATTGATAACTAGAGAGAACAGATTCGATTTAACGCTTCAGAAAAATATTAAGTAACTTCGCTTGTCAAACCACTACTAAGATTAGAGTTGGTAACACGTTGAGGTCAGAACAGAATATATATATATATATATATATATATATATATATATATATATATATAGTGAGGGCCTTAAAAGACAGAAACTAAAAATAAATTAAATTTAAAAAGTAAACAAAACATGGCAGGAATTCAGTCTGAGGCAAAAGCAAAATCAAAAACTTGTAATGAAATAGTTTTATATTAGCTTCAGTTAGATACATGAACTGTGAGACTAAAGATCATCATATCCTCAACATGATGGTATCATTTCTAATACTTTCTTACAGTGAAAATGTATTGTGTGAATTATGCATGATTTAACTGAATGAAAAGGCCTAAATGTGTGTTTAGCATCCAAAGCACATTTTAGTCCTTTATGTCCAATTTGTCAATTCTGATTCACCATTTCATTTAATTGTGATTTTATTTGTTTTCAAAACCCTTAGATGAGACAGAGATGAAGATGATGCACTTTTTGTTGAATGAATTGAATGTCCCATGTGCTTGTAAAAATGAATGCCTCAAACAATAATAATTAAAAATAAAATTCAATTGGGTTTATATAAGCTTTCCACTAACAGAGATTGATTTTCAGGGAAATTTGCACACAATAAACAACAGTGGCATGCCACATGCACTCCTGCACTGATGTGTCACCTACAGTAAATGTTTTTCATGAGCTAACAACACAATTTTCTCCATGCCTGAAGCGAATCAGGCAAAAAAACCCTCTGTATTTAACGAGCAATGCATTTCTAAAACTTGCTGTCATGGGGACACTGCTGTTAGGTTGCAAGCTCTCAATGCTGTGATCCATGCTTGTCCAGGACACAGTGATCTGCGAATGAAGCTAAAGTTATACAGTTTATTTCAGCTTTTTGCTAGTATTTGGCTATTTGCCAACTAGCGCTAAAATATTTGATTTATATACCTAAAATAATTAAAACGTTCTCCTGCACCAGGATGGAGAAAATAAAACGTCTCAGCCAGAGAGCAGGAAAATGCTACTATTGCAAAAATAAATAAATAAAATTGTTTAATTGAAAATATGTTTATTATTCTATCAAAATAATTCAAGTATGAAGAGATGCCTCTGCAATGTCAGGGGAAAAACACAACCTTGGCTGCATCATGAGAGAAAAGGCTGCAAAGTTATTAATGAGAAGATGTGGAAAATTTATAAGAAAAAAACCACCCCTGAGCATTGAGTAAGAAGTTTGGGAAGCGACTGAAACACGTAGTTATCAGTCACCGGAGAGATACAGACGAAGCCTTTAGGACACAAAGGGAAGATGAGAGGAAACACTAAATCAGGGAACACTCAACCAGAACCACCGTTAGTGGAGTGCAGGTGGACGATCTCTGTTCACCATCAGACAACCTTTAATTAAACTGGCAGCGAGTTTTACATGCAACAGGGCCAGCATACTGCTGAGAAACACACAGGCCTGAAATCCAGTCAAATAACACATTTAAATGTGATGCATCGGTGAGAGAGGTGAGCACGTCAGCACACGCTGAAGAAAAAGCTTTGAAGACTTCAGAAATGTGTATACAGCCAAAAACATCCACTTCGAATGTTATCAGCCATTAAATGTTCATCATTAGTTGTTATCATCCCCATAGGTTGCGTTCAGACTGCTCCTCCTGCACCTCCTAGAAGGTTTAAAGGCATGTTCTTCTCCCTGATAATATTAGGGTCATGGGGTTAGGTTAAGGGTCAAGGGTCTGGGTCATGAGTAAGGTTAGGTTTAGGAAAAGGGTTAAATAAAGCTAACAAAAAAAGCTTCCGGTTTTAGACACGGGCGAAGCTGCATATTATCAGCGATAACAATGTACCTAAACCTACTAGGAGCTAGGAGGGACAGTCTGAACTTAACCTATGGGGATGATAACAACTAACAACAGTCATTTAATGGGCTGGAATCATCCGAAGCTGTTGCCAAAACAAGTCAACTGACACTGATGGGAATTTTTTTGGCAATTTATTTGGAGGTGAATTTTGCAAAAAGAACTCATACACTTATGGTCATCTTTAAAAGCAAAATAACAAATAAAATGAGAACGTATGAGATGATCAAAAAATTAATTATTCCACACCCAAAGGCTCTGAGAAATGTAGCTATTTTCTGTGCCGCAGAATAATTAATTCCCACCAGCATGACAATAACCAGTGTTTAAAATTCAATTACTTCCCCTCAAGCATTTAGGCTGAAGCAATGTAATGTGAGAGGAACCCAAAACACTGTTTCAGTTTAATTTCACAGACTCGCAAACAGTGAATAAATTAACACAGCTAAACGATGTTAAGCCTTTTGGGTCTGAGGCGGAAACCTCGGCCTGGTTACATAACAGGATGGAGTTTGTTTGAGATTTAAATGGTCTGAATAATTCAGAAGTGAGACTGCTCATCCCTGACCTCAGTGCTTACAGGTGTTATTATCAGGCACAGACACATGAAGCGCGGCCGAATCCAAGACTCTCCCACTGCAGTGTGCATCTCCACTGTGGGGTATCATTAACAGCCTTTTGACACAGGCAGCAGCAGTAAAAGGAAAATTAATCTGTTAATACAACATTACATAAAAAAACACATAGAAATCTTGACAAACTAAAGAATAGTTCCAAACAAGTCTTTATTGTCATTTGAAAATGTCAGTAAAATACACGGGGGAAATCTGATTTAGTGTTCAATGCAGACTTGACGTTCGAAGAAAAACAGCTCAGAGATTTCTCTGAGGGGACGAGTTGAGATTGGAACTGCATGCTTTGCTGTATATCAAAGTCTGATAAGCTGTCAAAACTCTATTATTCAATGCAAACATGCAGCAAAGTATTCTTTCAGCATGTTTCCTCCCTGCCTGGAGCTGGAAACTTATTGTCTATTAATCTGGGTTTATAATAATTGGCAACACGGCAAGTCAATACTCCCAGCATCATATAACAAAAGGCAGAGAGGCTGCTCTAAGGCTGCTGTGATCCATTGTCTCTAGATGCTATGCTGCCATTAGGAGCACATAACAACCATCATTTTCCCTGAGGAAACATGAGCAAAAGAGAAAAGACCTTACAGGTATACATCCATTACATCAATAAAAAAAGAAATGCTATATGAGGATGAGGCTACTGCTAGCACAGTTTGTGCTCCTCAGTAAAAAAAAAAAAAAACCTGCAGGTTTGCTGCATTTGTCTCCATCTAAAAATGCTGATGTGCAAAATAAAAATGAGGGTTTGGAAAAAAAACAACAACACTGTACTGTGTTGAACTTCTGCTGCCAACTTGTTCAAATAATTGTTAAGAGTATACAGTGTATGCATAAAATGTGTTGTTTGTTTAATACCTCAAGGTGTTTACCGTATTTTCCGGACTATAAGTCACTCCGGAGTATAGGTTGCATCAGTCAAAAAATGCCTCATGAAGAGGAAACCATTATATAAGTCACTTCGGAGTATAAGTTGCATTTATTTAGACGTGCATTTCACAAAGTGCAAGAACAGACATTTAATCTGAAATAACAATAACACACAGAACATACCTGGGATCCTGAAAAGGCTTAATTAACATAACAAACCAACAAGTCTGACAAGCAAGTTACTGGTAAATTCACCAAACTCATTCCACATCAAATGGTAATGCTTACTCTTTGGTTCATGTCAGTATGAATGAACATTTAACACGTCAGTCAAAAATTGTGTCATGAATAAGAGAAAAAAAACATATAAGTCTCTTTGGACTATAAGTTGCAGGACTGGACAAACTGAAAAAAAAGTGCAACATAAAATCTGGAAAATACGGTATTTACCAGTCTTTACTTCATAGGTTATGAGAAAATTAATACTTTTGTCCAAAGTGAGAATAAAATCCAAACATACTTTTCTAATTCCTTCTCTTTCAACAGTTTTGCTCAGCTGAAATTTTACTATATGAAGAGGAAAATAACTCATTGCAACAAAACGAGATATATTGCTCACATGTTGACCTTATTCAGTGTGTATTTTTCTGAAATGTTGCCAAATGACTCACAAATTCCTTTTTGTGTCTCATTAAAGAACAACCACTAATTTATTCCCATATTTCTCCTAATATTTTGTAGAACCAACACCCATGAAAACTGTATGCTGGTGTTCTCAGATGATTGTAAACGAGGTGCTTCAACTGTAGCTATCTTTATCTTACATTAAATGCACAAAGTCTGGAGCAGATTGGAGACTGAGTGTTTGAGTTACTGCAATATTTGTTAATAAATCTTAAAAGCTTTGCAGTTTTATCTCATGCATTCTGTTGGAGACGTTTGTCTTGGTAAATGGAATTTAAATGCTGTAAAATATGCAAATTAGCACAATAAATACAGAATGTCAGACATCTTATAGAGCTCAGGATGGGTCTCAAAGAGGCTTTAATGCAGAGTTGATAAAGGTGGTAACTGTTGATAAAGCGTGCTTCAGGAGATTAGTTTTCTCTAGTGTGTTACAGAGCCAAGTGTTGACACTAAATTTAGCATCTGACATCCTATTAATAGGCTGATTTTAAGATGTGTGCCAAATTTTCCAGTTTTTGAGCATGTTTAGCCAGGCAACACATTATGAACAATCTTGTTCCAAACAAGTACTGTATTTCTCGCCATATAAGTCGCACCTTTTTGCATAAATTTGCAAGTTCTTTAACACACACCAGCTGTGGCTGAGTGGTTAGAGCAGTTGTCCTCCAATGCAAGAGTTGGGGGTTCGAATCCACCAGCAGTCACATGCCGAAGTGTCCCTGGGCAAGACACTGAACCCCTCGTTGCCTCTGATGTGTGTCCCATCAGTGTATGAATGTGATAAAGCACTGATTAGTCTCTTTAGAATGATTTGTTCAATTAGCTTTGTAGAGATCTAGTAGAGTGCTGTATGAATGGGTAAATGAGGACACAGATTGTAGTGTAAAGCACTTTGAGTAACTCAATAAGATACAAAGTAGAAAGGCGCTATATAAGTACAGTCCATTTACCATTTATCCATTTACACCAAAGCATCGCATTTATGTTTTTTCCCCCATATTTATAACCCAATTTCTGGCTGAGATCTGACTGTTTCATTCATTCTGATATGGAAAATATTGAACACTACCATTTTCAGCTGCTAGAGGGCCCTCGACTAATATGGCAAGTTAAGTGTCTCATTAATGGGTAAAAGTGGCTATTAATGAGATACTTAGCTTGCCATACTAAGTCACCTTTGTCTCGCTCCGTAACTCCTGGAGCAAACGTCAAATCAGCTGCATTTCGCCGTGACGCCTGGGTGAAATGCAGCTGATTTGACCATTAAAGTGTATTTATTAGGGAAAAGTTAAACTGAGACACACCTTTGCTGTAATGTCAACCAGACAAATAATTGTTTTGAAGTGTTAATCTTGTTAAGTTCTTGTTAAAGTCCTCCCATGCACGCTCCTGCGGCCGCCATTTGGCAGCCAATCAATTTTTGGCTCAACACCGGCCCACACTTCCAGGTGGTCAGCAGTGACACATAACAAATGCAACGCGTCAGCCGTGACGCATTTAAGATGTGACTTATATGGCGACGCAACTTCTTTATGTTTTTTTCCCACTTTATTAAACATATTTGGACTGATGCGACTTATACGGCAGTGCAACGTGTACGGCGGCACGTACGGTACTAGGAAGAGAAAAAACAGAACTAAACTAAAGTTAGCTTTTGCAGTTAGCATAAAAAAGACACATATACATTCCAAAATACAAACATTAGAAATAAAGTTGAAATAATATGTTAGTCTGTTTCATAATAGAGACGAGCCGTTGGTCAGTTATCCATCTGAAGAGACAAGACACTCAAATGACAATCTTTCAATTACTTTTTCAGTGCCGTGAGCGACACACGCTCAAAACAAAATCAGCATTTGAGTTCTCAACCCAGCGATTAGGCTCTGCTACGTGCTGCGTGCGGGAACCAAAACAGCCTCAGGGCTTGAGGGAGCCACACAACCTATCTCTGTTCAATATTCATAACAACACCATCAGGACAGCAAGACGTTGAGACGGAGCCTCATATTCTGACTGATATGATCATCTGTCGAGGCTAATGAACAATCACAAAAGGGCAGGTCCTCTAAACTTGACATGAAGAAGACCTGATGAAAACCGACACTTGATGAAAAACAATTTATGTAGTCAATAAAAATAAAAAAGTAAAAAGAATTTTTTAACGTTGTCAGTCTTATAGATTTAGACAGATGTAGGGCAGTGCATATATTCTTTAGACTCATTATCATGGTTTAACCAGGGACGAATGCAGTCTCCATTATGGTCCAAATGATACATGTGTCCTGTTAGTGAAGGTACTGCCAGTAGAACACTGTTTAATTCAGAACCGTGTTGCCAAAAAGCAGCAATGAAAGTACAAGTTTAGCTGGATTAGCCAGCGACATGGTCTGATCCTCCACTGCCACAGAGATGGAGAACAAACGTAAATTACTTTTATTCCTTTTCCACAATATCTTCACTGCTTCTTCACGATTGCAGTTTACATCTACGGCCGCAGCATTTCTCAACAAAACGAGATCACAGTGCACAGAAAACTTTTCCCTCATGTAAGTTTCTGCAGACACATGCACACATCGTGTTTTAGTTGATTCACAGCTGGTCACTGCAGAGCAGTTCGTGACCTGACAACACCCAAAGGCTTTGTAGGACCAGTGACACTCAGTGAGGACAGTTTTAAACTGAAGATTAAGTGGGAAAATCTGCTTGGAAGAAATACTGCACTGAAACAACTGAAAGGCGTCTAGAACTTGTAGTAAAGACGTTTATGTGTTTGATTAAAAAATAAAGTTAAAAAATATTAGCAAGTCTTTCAACACCTTTTGTTGCACACCTCGTGACTGATTACCACTAGGTGTGGTTGTTTGTCTTGTTTATCTCTCAAGTGGCTGTGCGATGGACTTTCATCCTGTCCAGCGTGCACACTGCCTTTCACAATGACCACTGTTCCCCCATGACTCTGCATGGAACAGCAGGTAAAGAAAATAGATGGATGGACCCCAAAGCATTAATATACTGTATATTTGAGGACCTCCAGAGGGAAAATAGGGTTCATTTTTTTACAGGAGAAAGAACTGATCAAGCTGAATTAAACAAGACAATGACTCAGCCCGTAGAGTCAGCACTGGGTGTAACTCACACCAAAGGCATTTTTGGTGGGGTTGCTACAGCAAAACAGCTAACACGGTATGTATTTGTTGCTTGAAGCGCTGACCAAAAGAGAAAAGTATGTAGACTTAAGTGCTCACTGGGTTCAAACAAGCCTGTCGTTGGTGGGTGAAAGCTACATTTTCAGCTTTATCAGCTCAGTCTTTAAACAGAATTTAAATGAAAGTGCACCTGTAGTATATAGCAAACTAAGCAACTGCATCTAAAATATTCTATTAAATTAAACTGCAACACATTTTTCCCTGTTGTGTGTTGGTAGAGCTGTTGCCTCTTAGCAATAAGGTTGCTGGGTCAATTCCTGGCTGGATGCCTTTCTGGATGTTCTCTCAGTGCATGCATGGCTTTTCTCTGGGTACTCCGGTTTCCTCCAATAGTCCAAAAACATGCATGTTAGGCTGATTGGTAACTCTAAATTGTCCCTAGGTGTCCCTCATTTGTCTTTATGTGTCTCTGTGATGGACTTGTGAACTGTCGCATGTCCAAACTTACAACAAACAGCACTGAAAGTTTTGTGCTTAACAGGACAAATAATTAAAATAAAACAACAAATGGGAATGTTACAAGCAAAATAAAGCCAAACCCCAGCAATAAAACCTGTAATATAAATAAATAAAGTACAGCACATTAGAATACATAATTTAATTTAAAATAAAGGGACACATGAGTGTGAGAAGCAAAACTGAAAAGTCCTTTTCTAACTTAAGAGACAAATACATCTCTCCAGAGTGGTGATAAATTATCTTCTATAATGCGATGGTGACACATGCACCAAATGAAAAATGACTCTGTAAGCTGTTCACACTGACTACATCCCACCGCTTGTGTTGCAAAGGATGCTAATGTCTTTAAGGTCACTGCCTTCCACTGCAACACCTTACAGTTCAATAAGAACCTGAATCAGCTTTCTGTTCCACTGTACACAGTGCTCAGAATGAATAATGCCTCAGTGCATGCAGGTCTAACTTGAAAAAAGAATGACCAACTGCTGCTGTATAATGGTGGAAACATGAGTTCCAGCACAGCAGAGAATCCACAGTTTATTGTTGTTAGCTCTCTGGCAGTGCTGCAGTCCGTTGGATGAGAGCGGATATGCTAATTAGTAGCTCAGCCAAGTCTTAACATTTAACCGCATCACTTCACTGCAGACTAACTGTGTTTCTCTTCTTGCAATGTATTGGAGATATTTATCAGTCAAAGCAGAGGTACAAACATGCAGGTGTTGTGCAACTTCTGATGTCTGGTCAGAGATAAATGTTCTCATTGTTGGCAAACTCATATTCTATTTTACATCTGATACAAAAAAACATCAAACTTTAGCAAGAAGATACTGAAAGTTCACATCCATTACCTTCATGATGTTTATTGTGACCATTTCTCAACTGCTAAAGGCATTCTGAACTGAAGAATGGCTGTGACTTGTGAGAAAA
>NC_056504.1:31109015-31109987 GCF_014905685.2 Nematolebias whitei
GGATTCCAAAAAAGTTGGGCCACTAAACAAATTGTGAATAAAAACTGAATGCAATGATGTGGAGGTGCCAACATCTAATATTTTATTCAGAATAGAACACAAATCACAGATCAAAAGTTTAAAGTGAGAGAATGTATCATTTTAAGGGAAAAATCTGTTGTTTCCAAATTTCATGGTGTCAACAAATCCCAAAAAAGTTGGGACAAGTCCATTTTTACCACTGTGTGGCATCCCCCCTTCTTCTTACAACACTCACCAGACGTCTGGGGACAGAGGAGACCAGTTTCTCAAGTTTAGAAATAGGAATGCTCTCCCATTCATGTCTAATACAGGCCTCTAACTGTTCAATCGTCTTGGGCCTTCTTTGTCGCACCTTCCGCTTTATGATGCGCCAAATGTTCTCTATAGGTGAAATATCTGGACTGCAGGCTGGCCATTTCAGTACCCGGATCCTTCTCCTACTTAGCCATGATGTTGTGATTGCTGCAGAATGTGGTCTGGCATTATCATGTTGAAAAATGCAGGGTCTTCCCTGAAAGAGATGATGTCTAGATGGGAGCATATGTTTTTTTAGAACCTGAACGTAGTTCTCTGCATTAATGGTGCCTTTCCAGACATGCAAGCTGCCCATGCCACAAGCACTCATGCAACCCCATACCATCAGTGATGCAGGCTTCTGAACGGAGCGTTGATAACAACTTGGGCTATCCTTGTCCTCTCTGGTCCGGATGACATGGCGTCCCAGTGTTCCATAAAGAACTTCAAATCATGACTCATCTGACCACAGAACAGTCTTCCATTTTGCCACACTCTATTTTAAATGACCCCTGGCCCAGTGCAAACGTCTGAGCTTGTGGAGCTTGCTTAGAAATGGCTTCCTCCTTGCACTGTAGAGTTTCAGCTGGCAACGGCGGATGGCACGGTGGATTGTGTTCACTGACAATGCTTTCTGGAAGTATTCCTGAGCCCATT
>NC_056504.1:31114987-31135729 GCF_014905685.2 Nematolebias whitei
ACATGCATGTTTTGATTGCATAAATAACACTTCTTCTGCTGAAAAATACAGCCATTACTGTACTGAAATTCTTAAACAGTTTTTGACGTAGTAGCCAGCAGGGGGAGAGTCCTGGAGCTGAGAAAAATAAAAGGAGTCAAGTTTGTTTTGAAAGAAGGGACTATGAGCCGAAGGGCAGATAGAAAAATAAAAACAGAAGTCAGGAAAGTATTTTAGTTGAGTAAACCTTGTGTATGGATTTGTAATAACAGTGATCTCTGTCAGCAGCAGGTGTTGTGCTGAGCCATGTTTCCAGTGCAGAGCTCAGGGGGCCGATCTAAAATGGGAAACAGAAGTCAGCACAACACCACCTATGAACTGTGGGTTTATAGAACCATCTACGAACTGCTACATCTGAATAGGTTATTCAGTAACATCTTTAGTATTTACAGTCTCCAGACTAAATGTATCAGATAGTTCTGTATTGTGTTTGTGTCATTCCAAAAGTTGAATTAGAAAATCATTTTTTGCCAATTTTGAAGATTTATTAACCTCAGGTTCCTCTGTGACTCCTCAGCTCTCATCTCACTGTCAGCTCCACATTGATACCTGTAATATGTTTTCACATCAAAGGATTAGTTTTGATTAAAATGAATCTGTAGCAAACTTTTGCAGTGAAAGTTTGTGATTTAAATATTTGTTTAAAAGGTTTAAACCTTGAGATTGATTTTTTTCAACTTTTTAACCTTTACTGAACCTAAACACTGATCTGTTGCTTTTACTCTAACTGAATTAAGTAACAAAATGTATTTTCATGACCTGTATTTGCATTTCTACACCTGAACTAAACTTTGTTAAAAAAAAATAAAAAAAAAGAATTTGTGGCAAGAATATTTTTTTCACTCAAATAGCAGATATGTCCATTAGCTGCAGAGAACACTATAGGCAGAGTTTCAGAATTCTTTAAAAAAGACAAAAATATGGCATAGTTGTATCATTTTATCATCATCTACTGTATGATGTGTTGGACAGTCTTCTTTCTCAACAACATGCTTTTAAAAAAATCCTTGCCAAACTCCTGCTGCAGGCCACGTCGATAATTTCAACTAAAGCAAGTACTGGTAAGCTGCTCCACCTCCACCGATCAAGGAGGTTGACCTTCTGTGAGATACTATATATTGAAAGTGCAGATAATGGCCCACTGGCTTAGTGGTCCGTTGAGTGATTGATGCCATCTCATTAGCTGCACTGCTGAGAGCGACTCGGACTCTCTTTCTGTGGGTGTCACTGTGCACACTCTTCACCTGGCTTGCCTTGTGCCTGTCGCCTTCAGCGCTGCAGTTGTGCAGACAGACCAAAAGCTCCACCGTTCCCGCACTGCCCTCCATTATTTCTGATTCCTCTTTCATCAATCAACCTCTTCTCCAAGTTGTAAAACGCCCTTAAAGCCCACAGCTCATCCGATTCTTCCTCTCAAAGGATTTCCCCTCCTTATATTAAGATTCCTCTCTTGTCTCTTTACTGTAACCCCGCCAGTGATAGATACTTCCTTTCAGTTTGTTACAGTCTCTCCTCCAACTTGCCCTGTGTGGCTCTGCGTCACTGATCACCATTTGTTCAGTCCATCGAGGCGTTTCCCTCAGAAAAGTGGAAAAGCTTTGATGGCTGCAATGATAAGAGCAGGGGATTGTGGGGTGCATCGACATGGACTCAGCAGGGCAGAATGTGACAAGGAGCCAAAAGCTGGGGACACTCAAACATCACAAAAAACGGGCAAAAACAGATGATAAAAGGAAAATGAGCTAAGCAAGAACTGTTTACTGTAATTGGTAAACATGAAAAATCACTGAGGCAGTTCTGGCTCTTTGGAGCACTGTGTTCTTGAGAGACCTCAAGAGAATGATTTCCTCTTCCTCCACGTTGTTGACTGATTAATTAATGGAGCAAAATCTTACTTTGCTTCATTTTTCCCAAACACAAACTTCCCAAGACCCTTCTGGGCACCAACTTCTCTTTAAAGAGCCAGTAAAGGCTGCTTTAAACAAAAACAAAAATCATTGTAACATTATTCTGGGAGATTTGAAGGAACACATATCTAATGCTGAACTGCATTCTTATCTAATTGAAAATCAAAGTAAACTACATAGATGGGTAACTTTCCTGCTGCTCATATACACAATTTATTTATAGTATAACCCAAGTCAGAGGCGGACTGGGACAATAATCCAGGCCGGGAATTTGATATCATCCCAGGCCACCACCACCCGATTAACGCAAACCACAAAGATTGAGTTACTGCACTTTGAACACCATATGACATCATATGTGCACTTGTTTTGCAACATGGTGGCCATTGGCGTCAGAAGCATTTGTAATGTGATGGGGGGTGGGGATTGGACACTGATGGTGGGGGAGTCTGGGGGTCCTCCCCCAGAAAATTTTGAATAAAGTAGATGCCATTTCCTGCATTCTGGTGTATTTCAACAGTTAACATCTAGTTTTACCTACATAAGTAACACTTAATTCAATAACTATTTTAGAGTTAATGTCATAACAAGAAGTAACCTGACCAACAGCTCTACCTGTGTGAATAAAGCACGCTCTGCTTCTCTCAGCATCCTAGCCACAGTCTAAGAAACACAGTGAAGCCCAAGTTAAGTTTTAGGGGAAAAAATCACTAGCCAATATGAAAATATAATAATAATCACTCCTTCTTACCAATGGCATAGCAAATGCAATAAAGCAATATGATCATCATCCATTGTGTTTATTAGTAACTTAAAATACCCAATGAAAACTCCAGAAATGGGCTAGGTCTACTGTAACTTTACCCAGATGTAGGGTCAAGTCACAATTCACTTTTATTTAAACTAAACAGGGATCTATTTAAAACAAGTTTTGTTCACCAAGGTTATTTTTCCAGGTCTCTCTTGTAAATGAGTCGTCGTGGCTCAATGGGACTAACCTGTTTAAATAAAGGTTGAATTAATATTTAAAAAACACTAAACAAACAAAAAAGGATATTAAAATACACAAAAAGAGTAAGAATATAAAGGCGACAATAAAGTTATTGCAACCTTTATTATAATGAAATACAATGACATCATCTGTATAAAGTTTTGGTTTGCTGCAGACCAATGTGACAGGATTTGCACAAAACTGATGACATTTTATTTACCCGTGATGAACAAACTGTTTATAATATCTAATACATGATAATTTTTGCACAATGATCAAAACCTTGTTTTAGTGTCCTGATGATTTTATTGGTAAAAACAAAAATCATTCTAACATTTGAAATGTTACAAAATTAGTGACAAAAAAAAAAAAACAGACAAAAATCAGCAATTTTGCCACCTTACATTTTTTAAACTAAATTATTGTAATTTTTTTTAAAGCTGTGTTAATCTTCTATGATTGAAATAGTAATCTAATGCATTATTTCAAAGTTTGTATTAATAAAGCTCTTTTATATTAACTTTAATTATGGTAGTCTAACTCCCGTTGAGGTTGTTTTCCCGGATGCTGCAGGTAATCGTGTCACTTTGCGCACAGCTAGTGTCAAAACAAGGAACGGCAAAAAGCCCAACATGCTTTGAAGCTCTTTGGCATTCTGAGCTGCCAGAGTTGCTACATAACAGAGGAGCTGGTAACATTTGGTTCAAAAAGTTATTCCCCTCCACACTTTATGTTAATTAAAGTCAGAAACAAAAGAGATTAAAGAGGTGGAATGATTCTGCATGACAAGTTATTAAAGAAGGAAACAACTGATTTTGAATATTTAAAGTTAAAACCTTTGAAAGTTTTGAAACTTTCAACTTTTTACAAACACTTTGCTCAACTTCTGATTGAAAATTAAACATTTAAAGGTGCCCAACAAAAATCATCCAACTCTCAACAAAAACAAAAAAATCATCTTCTTCCAAAACTACATATTGTATTTTCGCCATATTCTTCCTGCCAGTTTATGTTAAATGTAAATTATTTAAAAATCTCACACAGTGATGACTGGATATGGGCACCAGTGACCCCCCCTATGACCCATAAAGGAAGAAGCGGGTAAAGATAATGCATGGATGGATGCTAATATAAAATTTATGATTAACATCAGGAAGTTATTTTACGGAAACTGGACATTATCAGAACAATACATAAATCATTTCAGTAGATAAACAAGTAGCAATAAAAAACATTTTTTTCATGTATAAGAGTCTTAAAAGGCCTTAAAATGATTGAAACTGCATTAAAAATGAGCACAATATAAATTTTGCAGAGGTTGTAGATAAACTGCAGACAAAAAAAATTCATATTTGGCAGTCAAAAAATTCTTATTTTCCTAAAAACTCACAACTAGCTCATGAAAATAGTTACAAAACAGATGGAAAATACACATTTATGTCATTTATATTGTAAAAAAAAAAAAAAAAAATCACTATTGCACATTTTTTTTGTTCCGCACTATTCTAACCCGTTTTCTCCAAATAATTTAGAAAATGTAACAGTTTTGCTTAGTTATAACGATACAGCCACATGACTTTAGAGTTATAGACGAAAAGCTTTGATTTTACATTTTTCTCAAAAAGAGTAATGTGACTATAACGTCCAGTAGAATTGAAAAAGCCTCTAATGTTTTGAATCATTTGTTGTGCTGCAGCTCATTTTGTATATTAAGCTCTTTGTATTGTGCACAGCCATAATAGCTTGTACAGCTAACATGAATTAACAATATATCAGAAGATAAATATGACTCGTAATCCCAACACAACAGTGCTCTGAAATAATGATCTGCCCACCTAATCCTGATGTAGAAATGTCAGAGCAGCGGATTGATTTTGGATCAGCGAGGCACAAGCTACACCATCCTAATGAAAAGAGTGTTGGCAACTGACAAAACCACCTAACGCATAAAAGAAATGCAGGGCAAGAGCAAATAAAGTTGAACTAACGGGTAGTTTGAATACATTTTTCTGGATATTATCAAGAAGTTGACTCTGAAATAAGAAAATTCCAACAAAATTTCAACAATTTTTTTGCTTGACAACAATGACGCCTCTTGGCTTCTTGCTAAATAAAAGTTTTTCCTTGCCATGCAGAATTATTAGTATACAAATCTTATTGTACACATGTCCCCATGTCAAATAAACCACATACAAGCATTGTTCATTTCATCAGAGTAAATGCCTGCAGTATCAGATGATTACATATTGCTGACAAGGTTAAATGATAACACCGTATGCTCATTTCAACTTACATCATCACACTACAATGCTGAGGAAACACAGCTGCATAAATAACAAATGACTGCAGAGCTGCTGTACGACTCTCACAGAGGTCAGAGGTGGAAGGCAGCTGCTGAAAGTTGAGCATTACTATTTATGACCCTGGTATAACATGCAATGTATTGCTTCTGTACCTCCATTCGTCTGAGCTCCATGCAGTTCCCATGGTATGCAGCTGGGACGCAGAATCTTCTCACTCTCAAACATGAACGTCAAATCAATGTCTGTCTGTTCCTGCTGTGCGTTTTGGCTTCGCCTCTAAACCTCTTTGCTGTTCCTGCATCATCAGTTCACAGTAATACAGATGCCGATCCGTCCACACCCTCCCGTCTTTTCAGCTTCTCATTTATGTGTTTGTATATTAAAGCAAACTCCGCACCAGCTTGAACTAGTCTTGCCCACCCCCTGCTGGTCTAACCACCTACAGACCCTGCTCCATCAGACGGATGACAGATGGGACAATCATGTCCATCTCTAAGACAGTCACTCTTTTCTGGCTTACAGTCACATCTAAGCTGGACTTTCATTTTCCAGCTGTGAACATGGACAGCTGTTCGAACGTTCTGAGAAAGCTAATACCTGATTGCAACAGAGATGCCGCAGACAATCTTGGTGTAATCCTTTGATATAAGCAGTAGTATTAGAGGATTCAACATTTTACAGTATTCAACAAAGCAGCTACACTGTCACCACTTTCTCTAATACAGAGGACAAATGAGTATGAGACCAACACAGTTCTACCTCAGTTTTGAGAAATTCAATCTATTTTATTTGTGTTTATAGTTTTTCTCATGTTAGGAGTGTATGATATATATTTTTTATCCATTATCCTTGTGTTTGCTCTTTTTTTTAACTCCAGTATTGGATGTACTGTCTTTTTATTCTTTGTTGAGTACTTTTCGTTTTGCAATGTTCCTTTTGCGCTCACGCTGCTGAAATTTTTTCATTTATTTTTGCTGTATTTCATACAAAGCTAGTCTGAATGACAATAAAAGGCTTCAACTTGAATTCAAACTTTTTTTCAGTGGAGTTGAAAAATGTTAACATTTCAAGGCCTCATTTTTAATGAACAATGTCTTTTGTTCAGAACTTTATATGTTTATGCACAATGTTTAAATTGCTTTTAGCAGTCAAATTTATTGCTAACATTTCAGCTCATTTCCTTAATTTATAGTCTGGAATCAGCACCAGATTCAGAAATGATCAAAGTCACACTATGCTCAAAACAATACACCACTTTGGTTATTTGATATTTCTGATGGAGCAAAGTTAAAAGTTAGATAAATTTTCAACTATATTTAAACATAAATGTCAACAAATGGAGATGGAGCCAGTGGTTATGAACAAACCTTTATAATAGGATTGTTCCTTGTATAAAAAATGTAACATGCACTGTATTATCTTACTGTATCTCATTACTTTCTATTTGTCTGAGCTGATTTTACAGCTTAAAATAAGCAGTGAAAATGTGAGTACTAAGTTGGACTTATTGCCCAAAACTAGGGGTGCACCGATTGCAGTTTTCTGGCTGATCACCGATCACCGATCACCGATCACCGATTTCTAAAAAGTCTGACCTGCCGATTCCGATTTTGGCCGATACCGATTTTGTTTTATAAGAGACACTGTCAGGTGTTATAAAGTCACAATGCACCATCAATTTTCCAATCTTATTTTATTGAAAAACATACCCTTGAACAATATCCTAGAAACAATACAAACTGGTTTTAACTGGCCATGAGGTAGTACTCTGAAATATAAATGGTTTAGACAATTGTTGTTAAAACTAAAAAAAATCTGTAAAATCAGTTTCTCATACAAGTATCGGCCTATTTCCGATTTCACAAAATTAAGGAAACCTACCCAAAACCTGCAGTCTTAAAGTCTGCCACCAAAGTCCAACATTTTGTGGAAAAAATAAACAAGTGTTTTTTTCAAGAAAGTCTTATTTTCTACAATCTAACAAGGTTGAGTCAGGTCCATGGATGGATTCTTCTTTGTTGAAACATTTTGCCTTTTATCCAAAAGACTTCTTCAGTCTGAGGAGCTGCATGAAGCGGAAGAGGTGGTCTGTTTAAGGTTAAAATCAGACACCATTCTTAACAGCAGGACCACACTTTCGACAGAGCAACTGTGTCATCGCTTGAAACTGTGAGAAACATGGGTGTGCTATGGGGTCTCTAGTTTCTCCTATTGTTGCCAACCTGTACATGGAGGAGGTAGAAAAGAGAGTCTTGATGTACTTTTCAGGGACACCACCAAGTCATTGGTTCAGGTATGGTAATGACACCTGAGTTAAAATTAAATCTCAGGAAGTCCAACATTTCACTGATCACATCAACTCTGTAGATAAAGTTCACATGAGAAGATGTAAAAAAAAAGAAAAAAAAAGTCACATGGCTTTCTTGGACTGTGAGGTCTCAGTTTCTGATAGAGAGCATTTGGGAACTGAGGTGTAAACTCACCCACATAGACCAGTATTTGTGGTTTGACTACATCACCCTATGGAGAACAAGTTAGGAGTCATCAGGACACAGACAGTGTCCCCATTAGCTCAGGAGCCAGGCAGAAGGAGAAATCCCACACAAGACAGACTCTAGAGCAATGTGGATATCCTAACTGGGCCTTCCTGAAAGCAGAGAAGAAACCCAAACAGGACTCCAGCCAGCCATCAGGTGAGAAGGAGGAACCCAGACCAGTGGTCATTCCATATGTTGAGGGAGAATCAGAGAAACTGAGATGTTCATTTTCTAAACATGATGCCCGTATCTTTTAAACCCCAAAATACATCACGACAAAGACTGGTTCAACCCAAAGATCCAGTCCCCCGGCACAAACAGAGTAATGTTGTGTATGCTGTTCAGTGTCAGGAGGGCTGTGATCAGTCTTACATCGGGGAAACTAAACAGCCACTGGCCAAAAGGATGGCCCAGCACACAAGATCAACATCATCAGGCCAGGACTCTGCGGTCTACACTCATCTCCAGGCCAGCGGTCACTCTTTCAGGGATGAAGATGTTCACATCCTGGACAGAGAGGAACAATGGTTTAAGAGAGTAGTAAAGGAGGCCATCTTTGTGAAAATAAACCGTTCATCATTAAACAGGGGTGGAGGCCTCCAGGTTCAACTGTCCCCCTCTTACAATGCTGTGATTGCTAGTATCACTCAGCTCTCTGTGAATTGCAGCCATCAGGGCACTAACAATCAGTTGTTAGGCTGACGGTCCTCCCTTTGCGTAGTTCTGGATGTCACCAGCAAACTGGTTGATCTACTATGTGAAGGTTTGGCTTATAAGACTGAGTTTGCTTGCTGTTCCTCAGACTGAATAAGCCTTTTGGATAAAAGACGAAACATTTCAACATAGAAGAAACCATCCAAAGGATCTGACTCAACCTTGTTAGATTCATCTTTCTGGAGCATTCTGCATGCATCAGGACATTCTTTTCTACAATTTAAAGAAAACAAAAGTAAAAAGACACAGAAAGAGAAATAAAAAAAGTCTAAAAATTATATGGTAAATGGACTGTACTTATATAGCACCTTTCTATCTTATCAACATATTCAAAGTAATTTACAACACAATATGTGTCCTCATTTTCTACTATATCTTACAAAGAACAATCAGTGCTTTATCACATGCATGGGACACAAATCAGAGGCAATGAGGGGTTCAGTGTCTTGTCCAGGTACACTTGGGCATGTCACTGTTGGTGGAATCTAACCCCCAACTCTTGCAATGGAGGACGACTGCTCTAGCACTCAGCCACAGCTGCCCTGATATAAAAGGAGAACTTTAAAACAAAGGTTCCTCTTTGGGTTTCAGCTCAAAAGTCTCATAAAACACTTCAAGCCGGGCGTGAGATGCCTTCTCGCTGTCTCGGCGGCTAAAGTCAACCCACTACTGGTGGTCTGAGCAACCAGCCAGCCTCTGTCCACATGGGGAAGGTTTATGTGAATATACTTTACATCTTAAATCCACACAGAAACTGTGTTTTAAAAGCCCCAAATCTGTATGTGAAAATATCTTGAAACAGCCAAAATGTAACCTTCTGAAAATAATGACCTTTAATCTAACTTATGAACCAAGGTATTCCTCTTCTTTTTGTTCACTTTACATTTTGTGCCCAGCAGGTGTTTTATGCTCATGCTTCAAGCTTTGTTTCCTACGGCAGCGTTTGTTCCACATAAAGGCCTGGCATTGTTAAAATTCTAGAAATGAAGCTATGATTATCAGCAAACATTTAGAAATGGCAAACAGAAAGGTAATTTTGGAAAACTGTAGATAAGGCCCTAGAATGAATTCTTAGGGCATACATTTTATGCACTGTGCACCAAGTCAACATCTCCATGTTAAACTTTGCATCTTATCTGCCGTCTTACAAAAGCTCACATTGTTGTGGAATATAATTATGACTTGTATGGCTAAAGGCAGTTTTATAAAGGAGCTAATCTTTGCAGCCATGATGTAAACATTTTTGTATTTTGTGTAGTTTAATCCTTCCCTGAATAATACAACACTTATATTATTGTTGGTTTTGTAAAATTAAGTCCTGAATCATTAAATATAAAATACAAATAAAACAGACACAGGTCATGTTCTTTGTCTGAAGGTCACATTTTCATTTAACGAGACAAAGATCTAAACATCGGAGGTTTATGTTTGTCAGACAGTGAACAGCACAGGCGATGTTTCTGCCAGCTACACAAGGACGGGCAGCATTCATGTCTGCAAGACAGAACCAATTAGTTTTCTCTGCATGGCCTGTCACCTCACAGTCATCCACGACCTGATGCAAGAGCCTCTCCAGTCTGCTCATTCAAACCAATTAAGGTCTGGAGGTGTATGAGCACACACTCATTACCTGCTGCTCACAACGCTCTGCTGCTCTTCAGCTTGCTCAAAGTCTCAAAAAAAATGTTAGATCACATTAACTGTTTCGTAATCTTTGTGACTCTGGTTTTTATCATCTGGTTCTTTTCTCTCCCAGAAAAGGGAAATAAAGCAAAAAAAAATGTTGTTTTCACATCAGCAGACATGCAGAGAACTATTTCTGTGCCTGCAAACGATTAAAAAAAATGTTTTTTTTACACACTGAATACAATTTGAAACACGGTCAGTGTAAAAATGAACAAGATGCATGTTTATAATCTTGTTGAAATACAGAAAGGATTTGTAGAATTAAAGGAAAACAAAGACATGTCGAGATTTGCACGAGTTAACGAGCACTGACAAAAGACTTGCAGAACAAAGTTAGAGATTGTCTCTGGTACACAGAACAATGAAAAAAAAAAAAAAAACCAGAAGAGATGAACTCGGAGTGTTTGCTTGTATGAACTTCTTAAGCTGTCCAAACAGTTTATCTGTGCGAGATGGATGACATCTGGAATGACCCAAATTCTTACATTCCCTCTTGCAAAACCTGAAACCAGCCATGTAAACACAAACCTCCCAGGACTGAGAAATTATTTCAGAGTCCATTTTGACTCAGCTTTCAGACGTTAGAATTCCCCTTTGACGACAGTGCTGTAGGGAAACGGGGAAATAGATTATTTTCCCACCACAGCAGTTTAAAGCAGCAGGAGTGGGGAAGGAAACAAAACATTTGACTTTCTCCATCGCACCTCACGGTTATTTCCGATTCAAAGGAAGAGTCAGACTCAGCGTTACCTTCTGCTTTAAGCCTATTAAAGCGAAACCAGCTTTAATAATTACTGTGCACGTCTCCAGCTCCAGGTACTCATTTAAACTTTTCATTTATTTATAAAGGCAGCACAGTGTGAGAAAAGACCATTGAAGTGCCTGCTGAGCTGTGTGCTCACGTGCTGAAAGGTCAGAACATGACTAATAAGGAAAAAAGTTGAATCGATTAAAAGGATTAATAGTCACTTGAGCTCTACGGTGAACATCAGGACCTTTAATTGAATCCAGACTGAGCAGTCATGTCAGCATAATAGAAAATATTATGTGGTCATGAATCTTATTTTTGCAGGTAAACCCAAGCCTATTTCAATTCTCTCACACAACTAAGAGCATCAAAGAGCTGTAGGAACACTGAAACCACTGAAAATGCTTTAATTAGATTTTTACAGAGACAGATTTATACTATGAAGGTGAACTTTGTGAGGAGTTAAGGTGGTAGAACTCTGGCAATAACAACAAATTATGTATATATTGCATACAATTATACACTTGTATGATTTTACTTTGACTTTTTTCTCTCAAAATGGATTAAATCACATTTTTGTATGTGTATGGTTTCATTTTATTTATTAAACTAGTCAGGGTGCTAACTATTATATTTATAATGTACACTTCTTAACATATCAGTCTGTGCAGGTGCATCTGAAAAAAAAATTTATATTGTGAAATAGTTACAATTTCATTTTTCAATCACCTCAGGAAGTGAAACTCATACACTGCCTGACCCGAAAAAAAGTCGCCACAAAATAATAATAAAAAAAACCCCACAAACTAATATTTTGTTGGACCACCTTTAGCTTTGATTACAGCATGCATTCGCTGTGGCACTGTTTTGATAAGCTTCTGCAATGTCACAAGATCCATTTCCATCCAGTGTTGCATTAATGTTTCACCAAGACCTTGCATTGCAGGCACTAGGCATGATGGGTGCATCACTTCACCTGCCTCTCTTCTTACCCTGATGCACCCATCCCTCTGGAACAGGGTAAATCCGGACTCATCAGACCACATGACCTTCTTCCATTGCTCCAGAGTCCAATCTTTATGCTACCTAGCAAATTGAAGCTTTTTTCCCAGTTAGCCTCACTTAGTGGTTTCCTTAAAGCTACACAGATGTTCAGTCCCAATCCCTTGAGTTCCCTTCACATTGTGCGTGTGGAAATTATCTTACTTTCACTATTAAACAAAGCCCTGAGTGCTACTGTTGTTTTTCTTTGATCTGATTTCACCAAACGTTTAAGTGATCGCTGATCATGATCATTCAGGATTTTTTTCCGGCCACATTTCTTCCTCGAAGACGATGGGTTCCCACTATCCTTCCAGTTTTTAATAATGTGTTGGACAGTTCTTAACCCAATTTTAGTAGTTTCTGCAATCTCCTTAGATGTTTTCTCTGTTTGATGCATGACAATGATTTGACCCTTCTCAAACAGACTGACATCTTTTCCACGACCACGCCATGTGTCTTTCAACATGGTTGTTAAAGAAATGAGAAGCAACTCATTGCACCAGTTGGGGTTAAATAACTTGTTACCAGCTGATAATCACCCATGCAGTAATTATCCAAAGGAGGCTCGTACCTATTGACTTAGTTAAATCCAGGTGGCAACTTTTTTTTGGCCAAGCACTGTATTCAGCACACACAGTGAAATATTTCAAACTTTATATCTTGTTATTTTGATGATTTTTGATCCATTTTGATGACTTACAAATAATGAAACACCATCCATCCATTACCTGCTTCTTCCTTTTCCTTTTCGCGATGATCACTGATGCCCATATCCAGCCATCGTTGTGCGAGAGGTGGGGTACACAGGTCTACACCCTGGACAGGTCTCCAGTCCATCCCAGGGACACATAGAGACAAACAAGACAAACAATCACTCTCTCACTCACACCTAGGGACAATTTAAGAGTTACCAATCAGCCTAACATGCATGTTTTTGGGCCCTGTGATGGACTGGAGGCCTGTCCAGTGTATCCCCCGCTTCTCACACACTGACTGCTGGACATAGGCACCAGTGACCCCCATGAACCGAAAAGGAAGAAGCGAGTAAAAATAATGGATGTCTGGATGTTTTTGGTCTGTGGGAGGAAACCGGAGTACTCAGTAAAAAAAACACACATTCACAGAGAGAATATGCAAACTCCACCCAGAACACCCCTCAGCTGGGATTTGATCCAGCAACCCTCTCGCTGAGAGGCAGCAGATCTACCAGTTGCACCACTGTGCCGCCTTAATGAAAAAACAAAGTTTCAAAAACCTAAAGATGACGATATGTATCGTGAAGAGAAAATATAGCTCTTACGAGGTGACTGGGTGGTGTAAGAGAATGAAGAGTGATTTGTCTGACGAGGAAACGGATTAAAAAAGACGTTTCTGAGAGCATCTTGGACAGGATGGATTACGAATTAGATCATATAGGAGAACATTTTTTAATATTTTTTTAATTCTTTTATTTTAAATTTCATTCATTTATAGTTTAAAATAAACATGTCACATGTTGACATAAACAAAGTTCTGAATGAAAAGGAGTAGTTTGAGGAAAACGTTAAACTTCAAAAGTGAAGTAAAGATTTGTTTATATATTGATCTGATGTAAATATTTTTAGAAAAAGTAAAGAAATTAAGCACTTTGTCATGTTTTCAGCTGTGTCTTGCTGGGGGGTCACGTATTTATGTACAAAGTACTTATGTGTGCCTCCTTATTGTTTCGTCATAATTTACTGTATTTTAATCATGATGACAGTAAATCTGGATGTAGAAAATGATTCCTGAAGAATCATTAGTATGTTGAAGTATTCAGGAGTTACAGCTATATGGTGTTGGTGTCCAACTGTGTGGACATGTTGGACTCCATTTGGACACTTTGAAATATGCATGGACATACACTCATAAAATTAAGTCCCGAATAATAATTTCTGGTGCTATTGTAACTAAATTTGAACTGATCGTAGGTAAGACTTGATGCTGCAGCCTCAGTCCATCCCTCCACCCTTCTATGTATAAACAAATAAATAATTTAATATTTTCAGATGAGAAAAAAAAATCAGATTTTTATATGTTTCAACTTCATTAACTACGTACTTGTTACAGTTAAATTTATGACAAAAATTCAGAGTGTTACCTTTAGAGAGAGACCAAGCTTATACATTTATTTGAACAGGTTCAAGAGCAGCATTTCATTTAATTTGGGTATGATTTATTGAGGCGTTTTTGGTATTTTGGGGGACAAAACTTAACAAGTTAAAGGAATAGTTTAGACATTTTGAAGTGGGGTTCTGTGGAAAGGGTATGAACACTTAAAGAGAACAGGAAGTATACACCAAGAGAGGGATGACTAGTGGTGGTCATGTTTGACCAATGAGAGGTCTGGTTTGTTTCTGTAAATACTATAATAATATCTATAATACTATATAATATTTTACTGTCTCTGGTAAAACTTGTTTTTATGTTTATTATTACAAAACATAATTGACACGTACTTCTACACGTCTAAAATCATGTGACTACAAGGTCAACAGTTTTTAAGCTGACTGCCTCTGCGACAGTCTGACAGAAGAGTGACACAAAAGTTCGGCTTTTTTCTCTCTTTTCTCAGCAGCAACGGTTCACACATCTGTAAAACTCTCCCACAGTCCTGCCAGTCCTCCTCTCTTCACTAATAACGCCATAATGATGCCACTGTTAGCACAGCGCCGAGGCAGTGTGCTTTATAGACTGACCTCTAAAATCAATTCAGCAGCGCACAGAATCTAATAATGGAGGCAGGTCTGAAACTCCTCCTCTCTTCTCCTCTCCGCCTTTCAAGCAACCTTTTTTCACACAGCCTCCAACATCTATCGCCTTATCTTTACTTATCTCCTGGTTTGTGTGTGTGTGTGTTTTTTGCTTCAGGAGCTCTCCATGGACAGTAAATTATCCACATCTTAGCCTGTCTCCATCGGTGCAGTCCTTGATAATGCAGTGGATGTTCTGCAGCCCTGTGGCTCACATTAACCTCATGAAGGGAAAGTAATAGAGCTTGTTTTGGCTGCTGCACACTACCCACATACACGTGCATTTAATAGCTAAAACTAAATCTACAGCTCACGTGCCTTGACTCAGTCACATTTACAGGGATGGTGGCTTCAGTCCCTTCACAAAAGACAAAACTGACAGATGAAAATGCTCAAAGGTTTCAAAAGGTGTGTGTTTTTGGAAATAGTGGGGCTAGCAGGATGGAAAAGTAGACTATTTCAGGGTTTGAGACTCAATGAGTCTCTTGCTGCGGTTAATGGGGGGGGGGGGGAAGAAACCCCAGAATCCAAAAGCCTCCCCAAAAATAAATGACGCCACTTTAAATAAAATTGAATGAAATTCTTTGTTCAGTAAAGAGGGAGGAAGATTGCAAAATTCATGTCCAGTCGTCAGAGCTGTCGTGGTCGCTCTGGAATGGGCATTAAGTGTTATATTTTCAGACAACAGAGGAGAGAACGGAGCTTCATGTGGCTGTCTGGTTGTTAAAAATGTCACATTTGCTGGGCACATCAGCCTGTGGAATGTAAATAACCCAACAAAGAAAAAGCTAGAGGAGATGAATTTTGAACAGATAAAAATGCTCCCAAATTGGCTGCTACAATAAATGCAGCTTCCCGTGCCTGTCTGCTTTGCGTCACTTATCATTTTACAGAGTACGGACAGCAGAAGCAATGGCAGAACAGCGACTATGGCTGCAGTAATAATAGTGATAAAATGTGATTTAAAAACATTACATTAAAAAACTATTGTGTGTTCACTCTTCCTGCAGTCAGAGACCAAAACACCAAATTTTCTTTTATATTGAATGAAACAAAAAGCATTTTAAATCGTCTAAAAGATTTAAAATGATGAATCTTTGAGTCAGTGCAAGAATATCAGCATGAAGCCTTACAGATTAACTTCATGTCTATGCATGAACACAAAATATGCATTCATAAGTAGAGTTAGCTATAGCCTGATATAATCATTAACAGTTTTTGCATAATGTTTTACTCTGTTAGTGCAACAGTAGTTACACAAATGCTGAATAGAACTACCAGTAAACACCTAGCATTTCTAGAAGAAAAAAGTTTCATTACAAGTTGTCTATGAGATATTTTGCTAACATTACATGCAGTTTTTTGGTGGCTGGTCATAATAAAACCTGGCTGTTTAAAGTATTTCAGTCTGTTTTTATTATAGTTTGACACATATCAGAACAAAAGAAAAGCAGCAAACTCATCCTTTGCATAGATGAGTTCAAACGACTTTAGAAATTACATCTGTCTATTAAACCAGACCTATTTTTAAACAGAATAATAAAATGTTTTCTAATAATAATAATAATAATAATAAACTAAGAATGTAATTAATCTGTGTATGGGAGATTAACACATATTTTTAATCAGATCTTTCCATGTGGAACATTAACTGTTGAAAATAGATGTTTGTTTTACATAAAGAAAGCAATTACTCAAAGCATTGAACAGGAGATTTTCAGCTAAGAGAAAATTTTAAAAGATGCTTTTTAAATTTGGTTAATCTAAAATGGGAATACAAAATTAAATTTGTCCTGATGCATGCTTAATAATCCAGGTAGATAAATCTGACAAGGTTGAGCCAAGTCCTCTGGACGGATTATTTTTTGATTAAACTTTTCGTCTTTTACCACTTTATTTATAAAGCACTAAATGGCTAACATTATATAATACAGACAAGTTACAAACAAAATCACACAGTGTCGAAACCCAGGGAATAAAAGTGGGTTTTAAAGCGAGACTTAAAAACAGTGAGAGCCGGAGCCTGCCTGAGATGCAGCGGTAACTCATTCCACAGTCTTGGACCTGCAACAGAGAAGGCCCTGTCACCTCTGAGCTTAAGATGAGCCTGGAACCAATAAAACATCTGATCTGCTGACCTCAGAGAGCGCTGTGGAACGTATGGCTGCAGCGGATCAGTGAGATAAGATGGGGCCGAACTGTTCAGAGATTTAAAAACATACAGAAGGATTTTGAACTGAACTTGAAAGTGAACCGGGAGCCAGTGCAGGGAGGCCAAAACTGGTGTAATGTGCTCTCTTCTGCTTGTACCAGTTAAAAATCAGACAGCAGCATTTTGGACCAGTTGTAATTGTGCAATGGAGGTCTGACTAATTCCAAACAGAAGCGCATTGCAGTAACTGAGCCTGGATGTTATGAACGCATGTATTATGGTTTTTGGACAGTATGGGCTTCATTTTAGAACGTTGCCTCAACTGAACAAACCCCAGGATTTAACAATCGTGTTTACATGACTGTTAAGTCTTTTATCAAAACGAAGACTGAAGAAGTCTTTAGGATAAAAGGCGTAAACGTAAATATGAGATTTTTGCCTCCTGGGACAGATGCATATGGTCTGAGGCTTAAGTTAGCCATTTTTTTCATTCAACCTTTATTTATACAGGTTAATCCCATTGAGCCTCGGGGACTCATTTACAAGAGAGACATGTAAATATCACTTATCACAAACAACAGCATAGATTGAAAAAACAAAAAAAATCCTCACTAGACAAAAACTAAGAAGCAGACTTCCAACAATAATGCTTACCAAAAATTATGATAGAAGAGGATGGAGCTCGTTTGTCGTATTTTTGATTTCAACATTTTATAAGGCAGGAGAGAAGAAGATGGTGATGATGATGCACTAGAAGAAACCATACATTATAAGTTTCAAAGAACAACTGGCATTTTTAGAGAATTTCACAAATCAAGCAAAAGTAAAGGAGGCAAAAAGTGAAAATACAATTTCAAGATTATAAACATGTAATTGGAGACTGATTTCTAAAATTCATCTTTCTTTTAAATTCAACTTTTGTCTGATTCCGTTATTTTCATATTCTGTACTACACATAGCGTACAATTCATGTTCTCCACGCTGATTATAAACACTGAAATGATTCATTTTTTAGTAATTGGAAATGATCTGAGCAGAGGAGCTCAGAGGAAAGCAAACAGAGAAGTATGTTGCAGCCATCTGGTGTTGAATGAAAAGTTAATCAGTGATGCTGTAGTACACGAAGACAAGATGTTCTGACAAGAGAAGAAACAAATAGTCTCTTTTTAATTCCTTTTCCTGAGGCTTGTTTTTAAATTAACCAGACACTTAAAGAAATCTGAAAATTTATAAATAATCTCAAATTACTCATTTTACAGCAGTAAATGTACAAATGTAAAAAAAATAATAATTAAAAAAAAGTATATTATTTTAAAATGTTAGAATTTAAAAATAAACAAAAATATTTGTATAAGTGAGATTTGCATGAGAACCCACAATTTAGCGATTTATTTGATTAAATAGTTTGGCTAAAATGGTTTAAAAACATGATTATATTATTTACTTATTTAGGTTTTTCCTAATCAATTGAAAACTGAAATTTCTATAAATGCTTGTTTGACATCTGTTCAAATTCAATGAAATTATTTGTCTATTCTAAGAGATGTTAAAACGTAAATTTTTCACATTTTTTAAATTTATTTTAAAGTCTGTTACTTACACTATCTGACAATAAATTAACACTTTGATTTCCGCCTGCCGCTGAAGGTGAACAATGCCAAACAATGCTTTTGTCCTTGTCTCTGTACGTGTGATCGTTTTTTAGTATATTTAGCAAAATATCTGATAAACCAACGAAGTCCATGCTCAGTAATCCAGGTATACAATCCAACAATTTTCAGTCAGGTCATCTGGACAGTTTTTTTTTTTGTGTGCTGAAACGTTTCACCTTCCATCCAGAAGTCTTCATCAGTCAAGGAAAACACACAACACAAAACTGATTCGTCCCCCCAACAGCTTACTCCAAAGTGAAACAAACCAGTTATGTTGGTGCTGAGATGATCTCTTTGTCACGACCCTCCTCCGGTGCCGGCCCTCTCCCTCATTGACAATCTTGTCAAACTGGTTCAAAACCTGATAAACCGCTGGATAAAGGATGCCAGTGAAAACTTCCTAAAGCAATAATTGGGTTACATCTCCAACTGATTCACTTTGGGAGTTAATCCAGTTTCAAAGACACGAAGATGGACACAACGATGGACGTTATTCTGTTAAATATATAGATGCTGTGCCAAGACTTGATGTGGTAGTAGCTGAGCATCGTTCCCAACACATTTTTATCTAAAACTTTGGCCTTAACTGTTGGAGTCAGCCCTGTTTATTTGTGCCCAAAATATTTCATGAGCGGCTGGACAGATATAAATCAAACTTTTAGAAAGTAATTAGTGACTGTACATCTATAAATTATTTTTTTCTTTTTTGGTTTAAATGTGATTCAAGGCAGCCACTGCAACAAATCAATCCTAATCTAGAAAAATGGTTGTACATTTATGAACTTTATACACAGTAGTCCCTCGCTACTTCGCGGTTGATTTTTTACGGACTCGCTCTATCGCGGTTTTTCAAAGTATAATTTGGTTATGACACACAATTGGCTGATTGATGGATGAGCCGCACGATAGGTTTGGAATTTTTTATTTAAAATAAATTATTTTAAATTATTTAGCACCTGCTGCACCTGTGTGCAGCCCACAGCTGCAGGAGAAGCTTCCTCCTGCTGCATCTCAGATCTCCGCTCTGCAGCAGAGAAGTGGGCGTGGCCGAGAGCGCTGGCAGGTGGCAGAGAGCTGAGATCATGACATGCTGTGCTCTTTTAGAGTGTTTAGAGTTTATAAAATTGTTAGGGACATTGCAGGAGAGTGGGAAGTGGGAAATGCCATAATATATACCTGTATATAAATACTAAAATAAACTACTACTTATTACTACAGTAAACCTTAAAATAAACTACTAGTACTACTACTACTACTACTACTACTACTACTACTACTACTACTACTACTACTTGTGTACATAATTTTGTTCCATCTCACATGAGATGGTAATGACAAAAAAGTTTACTTGAACTTGCGCTGGGACTACTATATCCCTACTTTGCGGTTTTTCACTTATCGTGGGGAGGCGTGGTCTCAAACCCCCGTGATAAATGAGGGACTATGTATATTGAACTAAAATTTGGTTTGGTCATAGCTGATCTTTCACAACACACTCTCCAAGTGCTTGTGGGAGTTATGCCCTGCCAGCTCCCTGCAGTCATCTGAAGCACCAATCAGCGACACCTGTGAATCATCATTTCGACAAGCAGAAGAAGCACAAAAGGCCGCTGCAGCATTCAGCAGGCACTGGAGCATTACCTACCAACAGTAGTTCTGTAGTTCTTTGTGAATGAAACTAAATAATAACAAGCTGTCATTATCTTTGTGTTTCCAGAGCCTAAACCTGAACATACTCCTGTCCCGTGGACATCTCTCTGTGGACCTCAAGCTCTCCTGTGCCTCCACAGCTGCCTCCATGCCTTCCTACCACTTATCTGTCAATCCCCTGGAACCTTACTCCAACACACACCTTCTTCGCCCCGGAACCATTGGGTCAGCTCTCCCCATAACTGACTACCCTCACCGTAAGGAAAGAACAGCAACTACATTATCACCCCCTGCTGACAGACCATTAACCATTTCCTTGCTCTTCAGGGTTCCAGTTCCCCTCCTGGCACTTTTGACTATTCTGCACTTTGTAAATAAACAGTGTAAATGAATTTCAAGTCTTTGTATTTGGGTATAGCTGCAATCATTGCAGTGCTAACAGTTCATGTGCGATGTTACAGTATGAGAGCACACTTGATGGTGTGTGACCAGGTTTGACCAACAAAAGATGATCTCAGTCTAAAACTCGGGCATTAAGGATGATGCAA
>NC_056504.1:31135739-31180820 GCF_014905685.2 Nematolebias whitei
ATCTGAAAGGAAATTTTATGTTACTCCCTCTTATATTACAAAAGATGTTTAATATTAAATGAAAATAAAACACCAACTCTACAGGGACACGTTGTGAGTGGAGCTCTGACATCTCATTTGGATCGTGCTTGCTGCATGTTTGAACGTGAGCGTTCTCTTAATATTTAGGATGTTTTCAGCCCATCAGTCTTACAAGACGTCTGCGTGATGCAGATGATTTTGAAAATCAGAGAAGTATTCTACTTATCATCAGCTCTGCTGGAATTTAACGCTTTTCTCCTCTGAATCCTCTGGACACGAAGAGGGAGTTCTGTGCTTCCTCAAAACTTTTCACCCCCCCCCCCCCCCCCCTTCCACCATTCCTCATTCTTCTCTCCTTGGGGAACAGATTTAAACTGCTAGCGGGGCAACAATACACAGCAGCAATAAAATGTCTCTGCTGCTGAAGCAATGAGGCATTTAAAAAAAGATGCGCTGAGATGCTTGTGAACCAGGATTGCACTCGTTCGCTGTCTGTCTTACGGCTCATCTGGTTCTGGGAGGAGAAGTTTGGACTCAACGGGGATTTGGAGGATTTCAGGTGAAAACGAGGAGTTAGATGAGATGAGTGGAGCCGTGGGGGGAGAAATCTGATCATTATCGGTGCCTCCTGTTGAGAAGTAGGAACCACAACATCCCACAAAAATGACAACAGAGCACCCCGCATGGGAGAATCTTACTAAACACTTTGTCAGAGCTCTTTTTTTTTTGGTCACATATTCAGAATTTCTTTCACCCATGTGACAAATGAGAATAATTAATGGAGACATCAAGTACATCCTGCACCACATTCCCTTCCTCAGTACCTCACTGTTCCTCCAGATACAGTCTTGTAAAAGCTCAACCTGAGACAAATCCTTTAAAGTGATCTGCTTGATGCAGCTTACTTCTTCTTTGTAGGCCTGGTGTCTGATCCTCTGCAGGCACACATGATTCATATAAAATGTAGTGGGCTCGTAAAGCGCAACCAGGAAGTAATCCTTCTTTCTGACAGAGAAGAAAATCACTGATGTAATGCAGAGTTCTCAAATTCATTTTCCCCCCTCAGTTAGCATTACTTTCTGAGGTCAGAAGAGGAAATAAAAAAATAAATAAAAAATCTTACAGTTGTATGAAAAAAGATCACAAGGGCTCCTTTGAGAGAAACTGATATTAAAATGTGCTAAAACTGAAGGAGGAAGTCTATATTCAAGGAAATCAGCTCTCATCAGAAAAATCATCTGGGGAGCAAAAGCTGCTCCGAGCTGGTGGAAAAGAAAGGTTGTCATAGACTTAATTAGTATACGGAGACACATGAGACACTGTGATGGGGAAGCCATCATATCAAAAAAGCTATTTGATGATTTGTGTCATGGTTAGAGAACTCCTTGAAATGGAGTTGCTCTGTAAAGTTTCATTCAGATAAAACCTGACTGGAAACTTTGAGTGTGGAGGAATGCCTGCTGGAGATGTACCCTGTCTGGTACGCTGGCAACTTGCTGAAAGCTCCCTTCTCCGGTCCGGCACCAGTTTGTCAGCAGATTTGTTTCCTTTCCAAAAGGTGCAGCAGCTTCATGCCAAAACTCGGTGAATGCCGTCACAAAGCTGCTCTCCCAAGGCAGCATTTCTGCCTCACTGCTAATAAAGAGGTTAGCTCTTATCTTGTACCGTCTGACTATTTTGGAATGCATTAACATGAAATCAGAGCTTTTGGAGGAAACAAGAAACTTGGAAATATTTTACAGCAGTTGAGACAATGCTGGCCAGTTTCTTTTGGCCCTGTAGGGACATGCTTGCAGATATGTGCCACTCAGATGTCCTCCCTGCTGTCCAGGCAGCTAAATACAGGGATGGAAACTTTTGCATCATCCAGGCTTCAGTTCCCACTGACATCCTGTGCCGCTCTGTCAGTTCGTCACTGAAGCTTACATTCCATTACAAAACAAATATCCATAAAGTCATTAACGTGTTAGGATATTTACCACCCTGTCAAAGACAGAAACCAGTGATTCTCCTTTGCTCTTGTTCTTCTTCGTGCACTCTCAGGACATTATTACCTGCAGTGTTCCCTCAGTGTGGACTGAACTTGGCAAAAGGATCTTCTCCTACTCCGCTCCTGCTTCCTGGAATATCTTACAAAATGACCTGAAGCTCTCGACCTTGACCTCTCTAAGTGGCTTTAAGAATTTATTGGACTCCTGGCAAGGACCAATGCAGACATGTTCCTGTTTTTAGTTTTCTACATTTGCTTTAGAATCTAGCTGTTTTTATTACTTTTTTTTGCCATCTTATTTGTATTAAAAAAAATAGGTGTGCATTTTATAATTGTCTATTGTTGTTGCTGTTGTCCACTATTGTCATCAGTCTTTGTTAAAATCAGGTCTCTTTTGTAAATGAGTCCTCGAGGCTCAATGGGATTAACTTGTTTAAATAAAGGTTGAATGAAAATTATATCAACACGAACATGGCACTATGCTAAAATGTTGTGTCATCCTTCATTTCTTCATATTTTGCTCATAATTTCTATTGCCTGCCACCGAAGACAAAGCATTGACAACGTTTTTGCACGTGTAGTTATTTGTCTATAGCTTTGGCAAAATATCTCACAAACAAGTGGACAAATTTGAATTGTAACTCAAAACCCACGTCTTATGTTATCACATCATGAGAGATCATGCATAACGTCATTTGTAAGATTTGACAAAAATGGCTTTAACTTTGTTCCTTCTCAACAAAATTTCAGTTTAAAACTCTGGTTTGAAAGAAACTGGGTGATGTGCATTCCTTCAAGGATTGCCAGGTCTTTACTTTTATAGTGGTTTGGATCAATACTCTGACAGGTTTTCAAGAAGCCTCAGAAGTTTTTCTTTGAACCTTTGCAGCTTTTCCACTAATTTTTACGTCAGTACAGTTTTCAGTGGATTCTTTTTTGTTAAGCCACTCACTCTGTAGTAACTCTGGCCTTTGGATCATTCAGCCCATTTAAAAGCTTCTAAACTCAAGGGATGGAGCAGTGTTGTCCACACATGACATGCAATTTAGCAAAGGATCCATTTTAAATTGGACTTCTGAAGACATTCACAAAGAAAATGTGTTCCCATTGAATAGTTGATAAATGGTAAATGGTAAATGGACTGTACTTATATAGTGCCTTTCTATCTTATTTCAAGATACTCAAAGCACTTTACACTACAATCTGTGTCCTCATTTACCCATTCATACAGCACTCTACTAGATCTCTACAAAGCTAATTGAACAAATCATTCTAAAGAGACTAATCAGAGCTTTAGATCACATTCATACACTGATGGGACACACATCAGAGGCAATGAGGGGTTCAGTGTCTTGCCCAGTGACACTTCAACATGTGACTGCTGGTGGATTCGAACCCCCAACTCTCGCATTGGAGGACGACTGCTCTAACCACTCAGCCACAGCCGCCCGCAAGAAGTTGAATCAAGAAAATACCAAAGATAACACAGTTTGAAGTAAAATAGTATTTTAGAACCAACAAAGTGGATCTCAACAAGCTAATAGCTAAAATCTTCACAAATACATCTATTTGATGATCATCAAATCACAGAGGCTGATGCATCTTTCAGGTTGTTTTAAAGACACAACTTTCAGATAGTGTTCATCTTGTATAAATAGACTCATAGATCTACTGTACTTCTGTTGTCCTCCTCTTGTCCACTTTCCCCATTATTAACCACACTATACAACATACTGTTATTCTCAGGTATATAAACTAGACGAGTGAAAAAAAAAAACAAAGGTAAAAAAAATGTTTAGAAGCCCAGGAGAACTATGGATCAAGACTAATTTATGAAATCATATAAATTGGTAATAAATAATTTAAAAAATTGATATTTCAATCAAAAATCATAAGAAAGCCTGTCTCCTTTAGAAGCAGAGTATAAACAAATTGGGGGTTGTCTGAAACTTCTGCACACTTTGCTTGTGATATGTAATTAAAAGTCAGCTTTTGGATACAAATACAGAAGCAGCTCCTCCTCTAACCTCTGAGCTGTCGTCAAGACGAAGCAGATTACCGAAGCACTGTACTCCACTGTGGAGGAAAACAGATGAAACTTAAAAAATCTCTATAAGCTTGCTGTGAGACATATGGTCATTAGGCATCCTTCTTTAAAGAAACAGTAATTATCTTTTCTGTGAAGATGTGGTGGCTCTAATGCTTTCTGCTGCAGAGTGATTGTAGAAAAGAATCCTCTCCCCATCTGGCCTGAGTTTGTCAGAGGCCCAAGTCTCTCGTTACACCATGAGGACGAGCCAGGCTGGGAACATACTGCTGTACTGAATGGGCAAAGTCTCATTCACTCCAGTTCTTTCTTCTCCTCTGTAACACTCTCCAGAGACCACCCGTCTTCCTGTCCGCACATGCAATGCAAAGAATGAAATGTAAAGCTCGAATTCCGCGCCCAGGCTCCATCAGCCACGCCCTGTCTGAGGTCAGGGCGGTGTGTGTGGGACACCATGTCCGAACAATAGCCCGAGGGAGGCAGCCCCCCACTCCCCCAACATTTTTCCCACTCTGTCCCTCTCCCACAACAGAACTCCTCCAGTAAAGGACTGATCACTGCACAGCACTGGACCCCAGTACCAGAAAAAAAACACTCTGGTGGTTGTCAGGATTTTATGGTGGTTATGTAAAAAAATAATAATCTACCAGTAAATAAAAACATAACTAAAACTAAAGTGAAGTTATCTGGCAGAGATTTGATTCTGTTGGATCATGGCAAACTGTTTGCACAAGTTAATTTGAAACTTGATTAGTTTTTTATTGGATTTAGCTCTTTGAAGTTTAAAGGCAAATTAAATGCATCATATAGATTACATCAGAACTCAAGAATAAATAAAAATCTGTGACAAAACATAAAAACAGAACAGTCATGAAAAGGTGATACCAACTAAAGTAAAAAATAAAAAAACTTTTAAAAACCTTCAGTAACCCTGAAGAAGTATTGATCAGGACTATTTTGAGAGATAAATCACGGATGACTGAAGAATTTTGCACAGTGCTGCTCTAGTCAGGTTTACAGCTTTTTCTAAATGACTGTAGGTTGCAATTGATTTATTATTTTTATTTTCTGTCGCTCAGTGATGAACTTGTGAACTTGCCAACAGCTGAGCTAACCTCCATCTACCTGTGACCATGATGATTAGAAAACGGATTAAAAGACTGGATTTATTTTAACAGACAATAAAAACTTATGTAGTCTTTGCCTCAAAAAGAAAATATTTTGGATGTTGAATTGGTGGGTGAAGGTTCTACATTCAGAGCCACCACATAAATGACCACATCACATTTAAGCTCAGCCATGTTTAAACTGTGGATGTTTGCATCTCCAGGAAAGATGAGTCACTGAGTGCAGCACCAAGGAGACACAACAATGCAGGCTAAACATACCAGGATTCTTCTTTAAAACTCTATTAGTTTAGAGTTTTATTAGTTAAATTCATTTATTAGTGTATAGCAGAATTTTTACCCCCAATATTTTGTATAATTCAGTTTACAGGTGGTATTATTTTGTTGTACCGTATAAGAAAAAGTACCCACCACAGCATGTTTCTTTTTCTGTTTTAAAGCAGCCAAAGGGTCATCCCTTCACTCCATGCTGTGTCACTCAGTAACATCTTACTCATGTGTTTCAGAAAGGCTTATGGATTACCACTGGCAGACTCCCATGATTCTGTGATAATCTTTGTCCTACTGGCAGACTGCAGGGCATTAATCAACAAAGAATTAATCATTAATAACATGAAGACTCATGATAAGGTTAGGCTACATGGATTTTAGAGCAATATTGCCACCAAAAGGCAAAATATTATGTTTATACCTGTCAGCAAAATATTTTGTTTTTACCTGTTAGTGAAATATTTCATGAACCATTGGCCAAATTTGATGAAACTCACCAAAATAATTATTGGATAACAGCAGAACTCCACATTGATTGTTCCATATTTAATCTATTGTATTGTAGTTTGGAGAAAAGCATGCAAAACAATTACAAATCCTATTTTTATTTTACAAAAAAAGAGCTATAAGAATTAATAGTACAAAGTAGGAAGTGCTATGGTCACCCAACAAATATATTATTTCACAAGTTGAAATTATAAAAAGTTTATGATTTGGCTGAATAAAGTACTTTACAAGTCATGTATAAAGCTCATTAAAAATACCCCCAAATATTCAATTAAGATTTGTTAAAAAAGAGAGTCAATATAACCTTAAGAGAATGGAAATGTTTGTAAAACTCCATTTAGAACTAGTGTGAAGGAGGGCTGCGTTGTAATTCAGGGAACACGATTGTGGAATTGCCTTGATATCACTATAAAAATTTCTAAAACAATTTATATGTTTAAAAAGAAGATTAAGTTAAAGTTGCTGGGAAGGTATAGTGCCAGGTGAAGGATATCTGGTGTTTTTTTTTTCCAATTTGGAGATTGTTCAAGTGAAGGTTTTTGTGTGTTTGTAGTTATTATTATTATTTTTTTTAAATAAGGGGCAGATATTATAAGAATATTTTTCTTCTTTCTTTTCATTCAATGTTTTTCTATTTTTCTTTTTGATTAATTTGTTTTGTTGAGGCTGACACATTATCCAGTTTTAAAACTAGGCTTAAGACTTTCCTTTTTGTTAAATCCTATAGTTAGGGTCGGCTTGGGTTTCCTGAGCTGTCCCTTAGTTATGCTGCTATAGGCTTAGACTGCTGGAGGACAAACTGACCACACTTTTCACTCTGCTACTGTCTTTACTTACTCTGCTCAACATTTGTAATTATTTTCTATCCTTAACATGTGTTTTTTTGTCTTTCATGTACACCTGCACTTATACCTAGATCTACTATTCTGTGTTCGTCTGTCTCTCCTTCCTGTCCTCTCAACCAGCCGGTCAAAGCAGATGGCCGCTTGTCCTGAGCCTGGTTCTGCTGGAGGTTTCTTCCTTTTAAAAGGGAGTTTTTTCTTTCCACTGTTGCCACTGTGCTTGCTCAGGATGGGAGACTGCAACGAAGCCAAGATTCAACTTGTCTGCTGGATTCCTTAGATAGAGAACTTTACTAATTGGCTTTTATGTATGTGAATGTTCCTGTAAAGTGCCCTGAGACAACTTTGTAGTGATTTGGCGCTATATAAAAAAACTGAATTGAATTGAATTTATTTTAAATGAATGAATAAATGAATTAATTATAGTAATAATACTACTACTACTAATAATAACTCAACCAAATTCAAGAGATGGTTGCCACAGTCAACTGACCTTAAAAACTCAAATATAACTGTCATTTTTACAGATAATGACCTAAAATTTGATGTGGTTTTATTTTGAAGTCTTACCCAGCACGTTTTGTGAATATGATATCTTATTATATTGCATGAGATTGTGCATTATATCATTTTGAAGGTTTGACCAAAACAGCTACAACTTCATCGTTTTTCAATAAAAAATCATCTTATTCTAAGACAATGGATTGAAGGGCAGTGATTGATAAGCATTTCTTCATTAAATGCCAATTCTTTCATTTTTATGCAGTCTTTGTTTCCCTTTACAAACTAAAGAGCTCTGTCTATGTATAAATGGAGTGTAAATATAACTTTTTGAAGAATCTTAAACAAAGAGTTGAAATCAGTGTTATGAATTAAAAGGAAGGGCAACTAATTTGAAGAAGCAATCGCAAAGTAATGAAGACATTACTGTCAATGGGCTGAATATAAAAAATGCAGGACATGTTGATGAGCTATCCAAAAACATTTCCACTGACTTTTCTAAAGTGGTGATTGAATCTCTTCTGAAAAGGTCCTGTTTGGAAAAATTACATTAAATTAACATGAGCAAAAAGCACAATTGTGCTAAAGTGGCTACATAAAGACTAAAAGTTACTATAATGTTAACAGGAAGTTAATTAGAACGGCAGGGCTGACCTCCAAGCTTAGCATGAACAGCAAGCTCAACTCCCGTGTTTAGGGCCTTGTTGGAGATAATATTGTATCTCCATGTGGAGGTGACACGCACCAAAAGTTCTGGCACCTGGTTCAGTGTAATGTTTTTACGGGACCCAGTTCATGCATAACAAAAACACTGTTTAGATCCTGCAAAGCCAACAAACAGACTAACAGACTAACAGCTTGGCTTGGAGAGAGATACACTCCTAAAGAACATTTAATTTCCCTAAGCCACAAGCGCTGGCTCATCACACTCTGAGCTGCCGAACACGAGAAAACTCCAAGACAAATTATCTTAAACTTGAAATCTTACAAGAGCGAGTTAAGCTCTGCAGTTTCCAGAGTCAGCCCTCGTTCTTCAAACGAGGTGCGAGCTCAGCCGAGGGAGGTGGAGGTCCGTGTTTGGTTTGATCAGTCACCTGACTGCTGGCCTGCTCTCTGGGAACAGGAAATATGACGTCACTGGGCTGACATTCAGGAATGTGGGAATGTCAGGCTGCATGTTAACATAACTACAACCAGACCAAGAGGGAGAACGAGAGCAAGCACAATGATGGACACAACTGATAACCTCTGCTGAGATGTTTCAAATCAAAAGACTAAAAGGACATTTAGATCAAATCTGGCTCAGCAATACAAAAAAACTCAACTCTTATGTCCTGCTTAAAGTTCTAGCTGAAACAAAGTAGTTACAGTTGCAACATGAGTTGAAGTTAGATTACTTAAATGGACTGACCTCAGCATGAGCACCCTGATAGTTCTGCAGCTACACAGCCCAAACTGTGATTTACTTGGAGCTCTGACAATTTTCTATCAAACCACTTGGGACTTTTTCAGTTTTCAGCAGATAGAGCTCCAGTAGAGCTTTGATTGGACCAGAAAACCCAAGAAATGTGCTAACCCTAACCCAACCTTTGACCTTGCAACTTGTCACTGCTCATTTTTAAATAATTACCTAAACAAATTATTTAAATAAAAGTTGCTATTCTTTAACCCTAAAGAAGATCAAAACAAAAACGACAATACAGTTGTTGAGGTTTTTCTTTTCCAATCTAATAAAACTGAATAGGATTACTCGAACTAAAACAGCACACAGAGTACGCAAATGCTGCCTAACAAAATGGGTCCAAGGATAAAAAGTTGCTGTCACCATATGCAATAACCTCTAAAACAATAAAACTCCATGGCTCCTCTGGGAACAACAGATATATTAAAAAGTAGTATAAGAAAATCCATCAGAATAGTGGCATGTTTAAAGCTCCTCTGTAGTTTAAAGCTTATTTCCATTCCCCTCATCCTTTATAGCGAAGTGACAGTGCTGTGGTGTTACCAGCCTCTTTCAGAGGTGTTGACACTCGGTCTCCGTGCCCATCACAGGCTTTCTTTTCACAGAATCAATACCAGACTTGAGCACAGAGTGGAAACAGAGCCAGAGCGGGAAAGACCCTGAAGAACCCAGCTGCTGCCTGGGAAACCAAACTCGGACAAACTCTGGCCCCTGCTTTAAACGCCACCCCCTCCCCTTCCCCAACCCCTCAGTCCTGGTCTCTTTCCTTCCAATCTGCTGCCTTTTCCACTGTCATTCACATGCTGAGTTTGTGGGAAAATAAGTCAATGCAGGAACAGGGAACATTCTCCAAATATTTCCCACTGTTGGTTTCAAAACAGCCAGACGTGTTCATGTTCTCACTGTCACACACATGGAGAGAACAGCATGTAACTGTGTAAGTGTGCGCTCATATTTACTCATTCGTAGCTTTCCAGTGACACTCACCTCGATAGTGAAGGCTGTCATCGTGGTGGTTGAGCTGGTGGTGGTTCTCTAAGGCAGGGGGGCTGCTGGCTCCCAGCTCTGCCAGTCTGCGGCTGGTGGCAGAGAGCTCAGATCGAAGGTTCGTCACTTCCTGAGTGGCGGACTGGATGGCCCCATCAATCCTCTGAGCCAGCTGTTTGTTGTCTTCCATCATTTTAAGGATTTTCCCCTGAGGAGCAAATCCACACAGAGCAGCATGGTGTCAGGAGGAACATTACAAGGGAGTGAAGCTGACACCCTTTCCTCTTCAACACCTCTTCCTCTTCTTCTTCCACCTATGTTTCTTCTCCTAATGCCTACTTTGGATACATAAAGAAAACCCAGGTCCTTCTCCTCATCTGAGCAGAGCTGGATGATGTCTACCTGTTACTGCAGAGAAGGTTTGTGTGGCCAAGCACTACAGGGTGAGAGAAAGCATGTGTCTGAGTAGAGCAAAGACAAGTAAAGCACTGAGAGTGGAAAGAAGGGAGGAAGACGGAGGAGGAGAAGAGATGGAGCGCAGCAGGCGGAGGGAAAGTGAATGCTCCCGCTGAGGAGAATGTGCTGTGAGCAGCTGCTCTCAGAGAGGACCCTGCACACACCGAGATGACATGCAGCCTTTTAAATGGACTGTACCATGTGGTGGAGGGACGGGGGAGACTGGGGTGCAGATACACTGATGTTCTCCAACAACTCCTTAACTACACCCCGGATCCCACTCTCTGTGGAGTCTGTAATGGGTTAGCAAATTGAGTAAGTAGTAGAGAGGGAAGGGGGTGCAACTGCAGATGGTCTCTGTTCTTTTTTCTTTCTGTGTTGTTAGAACTCGTCTTCAACAAGCACCGTATCTTTTAACATGTGCACCCCTTTTCCTTTCCTCCCTCTCACTCAAACACCCTCTGTCTTCTTGTGTCTCCCACCCCTCCTTTTTCTTTCTATTATATATCCACGTCTTTGTCCTGGGAAAGCTCACCCCCTCATCAGTTGAAGGGGAAGAAGGGGGGCTTGCACAAGGCACCCAAGGGGGAAAGCATTTCAACACACAGCAAACTTTGGAAAGGACAGGGGCTCAGCTCTATAAAAAAGAGGGGGTCCACACAAAGAGAGGAGGCCTTACAATTTACAATCAAGCCATAGTTCTGTGATCCAAAACAGTTGGAAGGATTATTTCTCAGCTTATCGGTGGCCCCAGTAAACAAACACCACTGGCATCAGTTCTCATCCGTACGGTTGTGAAATTCCATCACACAAACAAAAGGTTACACAGCAGTGGTGGGAGGGGGACTGCTGATCTTATCTCGAAACATTCCTGGATGCTGCTGAGCCACCTCAATTTAAAAATCTGCATTTGACATTTTCATTTCCCCAAAGATGAAAACACGTCCTGTTCTGGTAGGAAAGGGAGGTGGATAAGTGATCCATCAGTCAGGTGCCGCCAGTCCTCGGCTCAGGTGACAGTAACGCAGTGCGTTCTTGGTATTCACTCCGTGACACAGCGAGACACACAAAGATGTGACAGCTTGTGTTTGAGATTGACAACCAAATTCCAAAACATAACTTTTTTATTCTGATCTGATGGTTTGTCTACTGCACCCCTCCTCTGTTAAAATGACGGCATTACAGATTGAAATGTCCAAGTGACTGTCCTACATATTGATGTGTACTTGAATGGCCCAGTTTAACTCACGAGTTTTATTGTACAGTACATCCACTCAGTGTCAGTACAGCTTCGCTTGATAATTCAATATACAAGCAGGAGAAAGACCGTACAAGACAGACACAATCTATAAAAAAATTACCTCCATCAAATTGTTAGTATGTAAACTTCTGCTAATTAATTTCAAGAGAGCTCTTGAAAAATAAAAATTATGTATTTGTAAATACCAAATCTAAATGACCCATAAAGCTATGAATTATGGCTCTCATTCAGATTTGGAGGACCACTGAAATATATTAGTCAATTAGATGCCAGAACTCAACAACAGTTTAGATAATTGATGAATTATTTGAGCGGAATTTGAAGAAAAAAAAAAGACTTTTACTTCCCACTTCAAAATTCCAAGTGCTTTCAGTGTTTTTGAGTTTTTATGTTTTTAGAAAATAATATCATTGAGCTTCATAATAAATCTTTTGCCATGTTTATTTGCTACATGTTGTAATAGTGATGTGTAAAGGATACAAATGGGTTTCTGGGTAAGAATCAGAGCTTCCTGAACCTGTTGCCCATTTCAATGTATGATGTAGCAGGAGGGCAAAGGGCAAACCGCAAACAAAGTGAGTTGTGCTAGCAAAGAGACAAATGTCGTTATTGTCTCTGTCTAAAATATTTTATTGTCACGTCAAACACAGCAATATTTAGTTTGGCATATTTTGTTGTATTTGGTGTCAGTGTTGCTCTTTCTTATCAAGCCTTAAAAGTAGCATCGTATCCTAAATTCTGTTGAAAGCTTAAGACTGGTTTGACCAGGATTGAGGAACCAGCACAGTAGTTTTTTGCCGAGCTAGAACAGTTGCTAAGGTTTTCCAGCTTTTACAGTCTGCATTCAGCATCATCCAGTCAGACTTGTTCTATCTCAAACTGGTGCTAAATGGTTGTTTCTTTATTGATTTATATTAATTTGATCTTTCATGCTTTACTTCTTTTTTAGATGTATATATATATAAACCAAAATATATATAAATATATATTGCTTTTGGTTTAATTGTACAGTACTTTAGTTCAACTAGCTTGTCTGCAAACTGCAGACAAGCAAGCAGACCTGCAGCCTGCTCATCAGCAGAAGGAAGCATGACGTCTCTAAAATGTCCTGCTAGATGCTGCGTTGACTGTGGACTTCAGAAAACACAGTGGACCAACACCAGCAGAGGACATGGACCCAAACCATCACTGACTGTGGAAACTTCACTCTGGACTTTAAGCAACGTGGATTCTGTTCCTCTCCACTCTTCCTCTCCACTCTTCCTCCAGACTCTGGGACCTTGATTTTCAAATGTCATGCAGAATTTACTTTCATGTGAAAAGAGGAATTGGACCACTTCTTTTTCTTTTCAGCCAGGTAAGACGCTTCTGATGTTGTCTCTGGTTCAGGAGTGGCTGGAATTGAAGCAAGAGACATTTGTAGCTCATGTCTAGAAGTTAATGAGCTGATTTGGGTGTGACATCATGAGTTTACAGTACTGAACCTCTTCTCAATGTTCTCATTTTCTGAGACACTGAATTTCCATCCATCCATCCATTGCTCCCTGGGTGCTTGCATAGCCGCCCACTGCTCCACCTAGGTGTATATCACGTGATGAGTTAAATGCAGAGACCTAATTTCATCATTGTATGGAAACATATAATGATGACAACACATAGCACTTTTTTCTTTCTTTTTGGGTCATGGGGATCCATGCCCATATCCAGCAGTCGCAGTGCAAGAGAAGGGGCACACCCTGGACAGGTCGTAAGTCCATCGCAGGAACACACAGAGACAAAAAAGACAAACAATTTAGAGTTACTAATCTGCCTAACATGCATGTTTTTGGTCTGTGGGAGAAAACCCACGCATGCATGGAGAGAACATAATTATTAACAAAAAATGTTAACTTTTTCACAATATTCCAATTTTTTTAGATGCACTTGTATACAGTTTCACAGCTGTGGCTCTTTTGTTTGCATGACTCAATTTATTTTTGCTGCTTTCTTTTTGATAGTTTTTTTTTCTACTTTGATTTTTAACATATAATCTGTACAAAAAAAAGTCAGTCTGCATGCCTCCTGCTCAACTAATAACCCTTCAGTGCCTCACAGGCCTGTTCGGTTAGCAGCAGCACTGTCATGTTTGATCACACGTTAGCAGATCATTATCACTGTCTAGACATTCAGAGCCTTGCCCTCCGAATGGCCCGTTGACCCTGATTTGTTGCTGATTAGCCAAGTGTAGCACAGTATCACAGGTCACAGTTGAAGGTCATTTCTAATGCCAGTTTTTTAATGCAAGTCTGATTTTCCTGAACATTTATGTTTTTCTTCTCATGAACCCCCAACAGTTTCATCGTTGTGAGGCAGCGTTTCCATTCTCTCAGCTGTGGAATGCAAGTAAATCAATGATTTATGGGTCAAGGGTCGGCGTTTGTCCCAGATAAACAGTGATCTCCACACAGATGCTTAGAAAACATATTTGCGCAGTGTCCTGCTCTGTCTCTACAACTTGGACTGAAAGTATGTGCAACTTTGGCAGTGACCCGAAGCCCTTAACTGACCAGTTTTCATGTAATTGTATTTTAGACTGGGTTTGTTCATTTGTTTGATGCCATTAATGAGAAGTTTAATTAAGTGTGCTGTGGGTTTGCAGTTAAAAAGGGGTATTGATAAACAGCCGCCATGACTGTCCTCCTGGGTTAATTGAATATCGACGGATCCTCCACTCTCTGGAATGCCTTCCATTTTATCCCCATCAGAAGGTAATATAACGCCACACTAACCAGTATGTTCTAGTCTTAAGACAGGTTCTGGAAAACTGTTCATTTCACTCAACAACCCATGCAAATCAAATACTTAGAAAATAAACAACTAACGGAGCTGATACGGCGCTGCAGGGAGAGGTATACAGAAAAAGAAAATTAATGGCCTGTTGGAGCATTATCTGATATTCCTAACTTTATGAAATTGCAAGTCTCAATAAAAAAAAATAAAAATAAACATTCCATGTTTAGCTTAATGTTATATTCATTCAGTTACAATAAGCCTTTTTCAGCAGGTTAAATTTACCTGAAAAGTTTTCACACTCAGAACATATTTCTTTTTCTTAATCCATTTTACTAAAATAATATATTAGGAGCATAATATAACAAATTACATTCATTCATTTCTGTTTCATAGAAGTATTAATGTACAAAGTATTTGTATGTACTTTAAAGGTTGTAATATTTAATGGTTTGAACACTCATTTAGGAAGATGTTTGATCATCAGCACTTGTTTGTTTTGATTAAAACAAAACATTACAAGTCTATTTTAATCGGTACTGAAATAAGTTATTAAGCCATCAATAAAAATGTATTTTGAATCAGATTATCAATTTTTAGAAGGGTATATTTGTTTTCAATTACTAAATTATCTAAAGTTTTTTATTCTGTCTGAAATTGGTCCTGGGCAGCACGGTGGCGCAACTGGTAGAGCTGCTGCCTCTCAGCGAGCAGGTCCTTGGTTCAAACCCCGGTCCAGAGGCCTTTCTGGGTGGAGTTTGCTTGTTCTCTCCGTGCATGCGTGGGTTTTCTCCGGGTGCTCCGGTTTCCTCCCACAGACCAAAAACATGCATGTTAGGCTGATTGGTAACTAAATTGTCCCTAGGTGTGAGTGAGAGAGTGAATGGTTGTTTGTCTCGTTTGTCTCTATGTGGCCCTGTGATGGACTTGCGACCCGTCCAGGGTGTACCCCGCCCCTCGCACAGTGATTGCTGGACATGGGCACCAGCGACCCCCGTGACCCAAAATGGAATAAGCGGGTAAAGATAATGGATGGATGGATGGATGGATGGATGAAATTGGTCCTGCGTAGAGCACACATCACACTCAAAGGTTTCTTTTTCTTATGTTAATTATTTTTGACTTTTTGAATAAGGACTAAATAATTGCATGCTGTGACAGGGGAAAATAGAAGATAAAAGCAGTAAGAGTAAACCCCAAAACAACAAAGCTATAAAAGAAAAAAACTGAAAATCCCACAGAGGAGTTCTACGAGACTGAAACAACAACAACAACAACAACAACAACAACAACAACAACAACAACATTATAATTTTCTTAGATTTTGTCAAATTACAATAATTTTGTAGCTATGTTGTTTAAATATAAATTCTTAGACATCACTTTTGACGTAGAGGCCCTTTTAAGCAACACAAAAATGTTTTTAAAGACACTGAAATCATGTTAAAAAAAGGCTTTACTAAAGTTTTTCTATTCATACAAGTACACGACCTTTTAATAAGGTATTTTTCTCAGGTTAGATCTGAAATATTTGTTCATTAATTGTTTCAGTAGTAATAAATGACAACCCTCTTCAAAAATGAAACCATCATTCAGCAGCAGTGGTGGCTGGTGGAATTTCCACCCGGTGGGGGTGGGGGGTGGGGGTAGGGAGCGACAACTCCAAATTAGACATTTAACAAAATATTTAATGTCCAAGACATTACACACACACACGCATCACACTCATTGGTTTGCTCACTCATGCTCATGTCTGCACGCTTTATTATATCATTCCTTACCTGTGTAAATACAGTGAATAAGGCACATTAAGGCACATTAATGATGACTGCTGTTAGAACGATTTGTATAGTGCACCGGTACACAGGGCGCTGGAGTGGTGCGCCCAGAATCTTCCAATCTCTTATAACGAAGAGGAGCTAACTGCGCAGTACAACTTTTAACAAGAGTCTATGGGCTAAGATTCTTGCACCCCCAGGGCAGAAATATATCATCAATCAACGTTTTTGAAAGAAACAACTTAACTCATCATTAATTATAAAATATATCTTACACAACTAAAAAAAATCTATATATATTTTGAAATATTTTAATTTTATTATATCATTTTAATTTCATTTTTTTGAAGTCTTCAGTGAAATATGGTGAGTGGTTTGAGTGGTGGGGCGGCACCCTAGTGCCCCCTACTGACGAGCCGCCACTGTTCGGCAGCCTTATTACAGTAGGGCGCTGACACAATTAATTTAACATTGTAGAGCTGAATGTATGCCTCAGTCGCTTTATGGAACTACTCTGAAACTAAACTTTCACCGACAGCACCTTCTAAAAATCAATGTCAAAATATTCAGTCTGTTGGGGACTTTAACAAAAATTCAGGATGTTTTATTCTGACAACAAAGGCTGTGTCAGAACAACACATACTGTCCATCAGCATCAAGAACAACAAAAACTTCCATTCTTTGCTTTAGACAGGTTAGTTGGAGCAGCATTTGGATTTCACTTTTCTCTGTCGCTAGTGTAATGCATGACTGTGAAGGCGAGTAAATAAGAAAGTTTTGCATGAAAAGGGGATCAATTTTGAGTGAGTGTGTCCTTCTAAAGGTTAGAGAACAGCTACTTTCTGTGCCTTCTGCTTTTTATTTGCCAACACTTGCACCAAAGAGCACACTTAGGAGAAAATTGCCTTTTGTTGGTCAGTTTGAACACAACTCTAGTTTCCCATAGCAATAAAACGACAGTGGCACATGTGTAGACCGTCATCACATGCTGTGCATCTTTTCTAACAGCAAAGAGAAGATTTTTTGATCATCAAGCATTCATTACACGTGCTGCAGAGAAACAGCTGAGCTTCTGTCACATGCAATTTGCTGCTCTGAACATTCACACACAGCACAGACATACCAGCTGGAAATGTCACAGTTGGACTCAATAAATGAGCATGTATTTCTGGGTGAGTCGCTCAAGAGAGAGAGCTTTTGGCCTAAAGTGGGAAAACTTGGGGACAGCAGGGCATTGATGGAGTCAACTGTGAACTGCAGGGAGCAGGAAACTCAACTTTCTCTTTTTGAGCTTTACAATGAGCTTTATACCTCCTATTCCTTCTTTGTCACATTTTATTTTCATAAAACGTTTGCTTCCCATGCTTTTTCAAAGGAGGTAGGTTTACAATCATTCATGTGGAAAATATGTCAAAGTGAAAAGTTTTGTATTTCACCACAGCCTACAGTAATATGTGATGGATTATATAAGTCACTGTTTGTTGTAACTTTCTTCTGCCTCGTGGGGTTTTGTTAAGATATTATGGTTTGTGGTTTCACAACTGTTCTTTTTTCCAGATTCTTATCAGTGAAGATTCAATCAATGGACCTGTGTCAAATATGTACTGAGCCAGCTGATAAACACTGCACCATCACTTATCAGGACTATGGCTTGGAGCAGCTATCTGGAAAGTGTTCACGGACTACTTTCCCTCCAATTCACCGCCTTTGCTGGCCTCGCTCATTTTACCATACCATACCAATTTATTTATAGAGCACTTAAAACAGCAACAAGGCCAACCAAAGTGCTGTACAAGAGAAAACAAACATGCACAGCGGACAGGAAAACAAAATAAAAATACAGATACAAATAGCAGCAGAAGCTAACTAAAATGGCCAACAGTGTAGAGTACAGACAGGACCAAAACAAATCACACCGTGTTAAAGGCAAGCGAATAGAAGTGGGTCTTCAAGCGAGACTTAAAGACTGAGAGTGTGGGAGCCTGCCGGACACTCAGTGGCAACTCCACAGTCGTGGACCTGCAACAGAGAAAGCCCTGTCACCTCTGAGCTTACGACGGGTTTCTGGGACTGAGAGAAGCATCTGGTCTGCTGAACTCAGAGAGCGCGGTGGGACATATGGCTGCAGAAGATCAGTAAGATAGGATGGGGCGGAACTGTTCAGTGATTTAAAAACATACATGAGAATTTTGAATTGGATCCGAAGGTGAATGGGTAGCCAGTGCAGGGAGGCCAAAACCGGCGTGATGTGCTCTCTATAGCCTGTACCAGTTAAAAATCGGGCTGCAGCATTTTGGACCAGTTGAAGACGTGAAATGGAGGACTGACTGATTCCAAACAGAAGTGAATTGCAGTAATCAAGCCTAGATGTTATAAAGGCGTGGATCACTGTCTCAAGGTTCTTTTTGGAGAGTATAGGCTTCAGCTTAGACAGCCGTCTCAGCTGAAAAAAACAGGATTTGACCATCATGTTTATGTGACTGTTGAGTTTTAAGGACGGGTCCATTATCACCCCCAGATTAGTGACCTTTTGTTTCGCTAGCGGGGCTAGAGAGAAAAGGTCAATGTCATGGTTCATGAGTGAGCCACTGGGATGGAACAGCATGACTTCAGACTTCTTCTCATTGAAGCTTAAGAAGTTTAAAGCCATCCAGTCCCGGATGTCAGCCAGGCAGTCAAGAAGAGGCTGAATAGAGCGTGTGCCTCTGTGCCTCAGGGGGAAGTAAATTTGGCAATCATCGGCGTAAAAGTGAAAGGGTATGTTTTGTTTGCGGAAAATAGCACCTAGTGGCAGCAGGTATAAAGAAAAGAGAAGGTGACCGAGGATGGACCCCTGCGGTACCCCCCACTGGAGCGCTGTCGATGCCGAACTAAAATCTTTGATATTGACACAGAAGGTTCTGTCAGAGAGGTAGGACCCAAACCATTTAAGGGCTGACCCTGTGATGCCCACCCACTGCTCCAGTCTAGAAATGAGGATCTTGTGGTCGATGGTGTCAAAAGCAGATGTAAGGTCCAATAGGACAAGCAGCACAGAATCACCTACGTCTGTGGATATGAAAATGTCATTAAAAAACTTCAGTAGAGCAGTTTCAGTGCTATGGAGAGATTTGAAGCCAGATTGGAATAACTCTTGGATAGCGTGATCCCCCAAAAACTGTTTCAACTGAGACTCAACAATTTTTTCCAGTAGTTTAGAGGTGAATGGGAGGCTGGAGACAGGCCGGAAGTTGGACATGACTGAGGGGTCAAGGCTAGGTTTTTTCAGGAGGGGCTGGACAGCAGCATGTTTAAAAGTTCTTGGCACCACACCTGAGGATAAACTGCTATTCAGAATAGCGAGAATAAAAGGACCCAGGGTAGGAAAAACTTCCTTTAGTAGTCGAGGAGGGACCACATCAAAGGGGGAACCAGAAGGCTTCATGCTGCACATTACCTGCTCCAGAGAAGACAGAGAGATGGGCTCAATGTGGTCAAACACAGCCACACACTGAGATGGGATGGACAGATCATGAGCTGGTGGAGAGATGAGTGCCCGGGTGTTTGCCACTTTTTCTAAAAAGAAATGGAGGAAGTTTTCACACAGCTCAGTTGAGGCTTCCAGAGGTGAAGGCTCACTGAGGTGTGGAACTGAGTTCAGGGTGGAGAAAAGAACTCGGGGGTTGTGGGAGTTGGAGACAATCAAATCAGAGAAGAATTTACATTTGGCAGCTTTAACGGTTTTTTGATAGTGACGCCAACTCTCCCTTAACATTTGAAAAGAAACCTGCAGCCTGTCCTTCCTCCACCTTCGTTCAGCTCTGCGACACTGCTGCCTAACGGCTCGAGTGACGTCATTCAGCCAAGGCTCAGATTTAAGTTTCGTTTTTCTGGTTTTAAGGGGAGCAACACGGTCCAGAACATTTAAACAGGCAGAGTTGAACTGAGAGGTTAGCTCCTCAGTGGTAGGAGACACCAAGAGCTGATCGATCCTCTCAGAGTTTAAACCTTCATTAAAACGAGCAGCAGTGAAATGGTTAATGGAATGCGTACGTGCAGGAACGCACGTCTTAGCTGTAGGACAAGGGGGGGTGAAGTCAAACAATACAGGCATGTGATCTGAAAAAGCATTGTCACCGATTTTCAAATTAGAAACAGAGACATCGCGTGTTAAAACGAGGTCCAGCGTGTGACCGTGTTCTTGGGTGGGACCGTTTACCTGCTGGGTTAAATTAAAAGAGTCCAATAAATCTAGAAAGTCCTTCACTAAGGGCTTCTCCTGACAACACACATGCAAATTAAAGTCACCAATAAACAAAAAGTGAGTGTATTTCTGTGTAATATCAGCCAAAAAGTCAGAGAATTTATTTATGAAGTCCTTAGAATGAGGTGGGCAGTAGACGAGCGCGCACAGAACCGTAGGACAGTGTCCGAGTTCAAAGACGCTTAGCTCAAAGCTGGCGCGGGACACCGGGATGGACAACTGTTTACAGGCCAAGTTTGCTTTAAAAACTGTTAATAACCACCACCCCCCCCCCCCCCCGACCTGATGGCCATGGGGCATTGAAACACAGACAGTCCGGGGGTAGTAGTTCCACCAAGGCACTGGACTCACCAACAGAAATCCAAGATTCCGTGACGAACAGAAAATCCAACTCCTGATCTTAAAAAAGTCATTGAGGATAAACGTCTTGTTGGAAACAGACCTTGCGTTGATTAAACACATCCTGATAGGGTCCAACGCAGGCACAGCTGTGGCAGGAGAAGCGCGCGCCAGCGGGCGCAGGTTATGAAGAACAGCTCCTCCAGGTCTGCTGGTGCGGCGCACAGGTAAACAACTCCAGGTGTTTCCATGGACTGAGCGCGCGGGCAGCTGGCCAGCAGCCGGGCCCTGGGAGCACCACGGGTCAGAGAGGAGAAGATCAGATCCAGAGCGAGTCCTGATAGAATAATTCACACTTTGTCTCAGTTTCACCAAAATCCCTGCGCACTTCCCACGACGTCTGCGACGTTTCCTCTACGGAGAAAGGCCAGGGTCACGCAGAAGAAATGCAGGAATCTCAGACAGGACCGGTGGAGGAGAGTGCTGGCCGCTGTACAAAAAGTCCGCAGGCATTCCAGCAAATGTACGGAGCTCCAAAAGTGCCCGACGATCATATTGAAAATATGACTCGGCACACTGCACCAACCATTGTAAAATTAACAAAAATACAATACAAGCAGAGAGCGAGAGACGGGCAGCTCTACACAACGGCGCCATCTTGGAGAATTTTTTTTTTATTATCATCTAGGTAGATGCGAATGCACCAGTGGCTGTGTCACTCACTTGGATGGCCTGTGCTGGGACCATAGGCGTCGCAACCATTATATGTGAAGGGGACGTGTCCCCCACACATAAAAAAAAAAAACGTTCATTTGGACCAACCCCCCACACACTTTTACTATAAAACATTAGTTCAGTCAGTGCAGTTTCTCTTGCTTCGTGAACGAATCCATTTCACTTGATTAATAGGAGAATACTCATGCCACTAAAAATCCACTCCATGTTTTCCTGGTTACCTACAGCTGTCCAGCTTCCTGCAGCATGCAGTGTTTCTCCTCTGAGTCTCCTGCATCGGCAGAAATCGCTCACAGGTGGAGGAGATGGAGACAACTCTTTGTTGATCGCTGGCCAGCTTAGCAAGTTTAGTGCGGGCAGTTGTTGACCAGGGGGGTTGATCATAAACATATATTCATGTTAGGAGGAGAAAAGTGGAGCACTACGTCTATAGCATCTTAGCATTAACTGTGACACTGTAAGATGCTGCAGGCGTAAGAGACGCTGTGTATTCAGGTGCATTAAAGTTGAAATGTATTTAAAACCAGCAAAGTCCATGCTCAATAATCCAGGTATACAATCCAACATTTTTCAGTCAGGTCATCTGGAGGAAGTGCCCCCTCCTGCAATGGAGGAGGGGGCGTACCAAAGAGACCATCTTGTCGCAAGCAAAACTGGTTTGTTCCACTTTGGAGTAAGCTGTTGGGGGAAGAATCAGTTTTGTTGTGCGTATCCTTGAATGATGAAGCCTTCCGGACCGAAGGCGAAATGTTTCAGCACAAAAAAAAGAAACTGTCCAGATGACCTGACTGAAAAATGTTGGGTCTTTAAAACCCCACACCTTATTGTCCTCAGTCTTTGTGAGAAACATCATTTAGATGAGTAGTGTGGAACACAAGTAAAAAAGTCCAGTGGTGATGTTTTTAATTTCTCTATAAACACAAATAGTGCTGAACTGAAGTGCATTAAAGTTAAAATGTCTTTAAAACAGCTGAATTTACACAAACTTGGTGAGAATCATGCTTTAAATGGAATTAAAGTAAGGAAATCTAGATGAAATTTTTTTGTTTTTTGTACAAAGTACACTGTACAATTTTTTGTCCACTGGTGCACGTGCACCCGCACACACATGCGCACACATGCACACATGCACACACGCTAGTGTCCCCCCCACATTACAGATGCTTCTGACGCCTATGGCTGGTACCCCCACCCTCACCCACTCCACATGCATGTGCTGAGGGTTTTTTGCAACCTCACACTGTGTTCCATCATGGACACAGTATAAGATATGATTTTTTTCTACAATCTCTTCCCTCATGTTTTCCCTTTTTCCTTGTCTAAATGAAAAGGGCAGCACTTCCCATAAGGCTGCAACCTCAGGCATCCCTGTCTACCCATGTTGTTTTCTTTGAACGGCTGTACTGAAACGTAATTTCCTTGTGCTTCTGTGCAATGACAATGAATGTTGATTCTGATTCTGATGAAAATAAAGAAGTGACAACAGAAAAAAATCTTTGCGGTGTAAAGTTAAAAATAATATTTTTTCTCATTTTCTCACAAAGCTTTTAACTAAGTTCCATCTGATATTAAAGATTAAAGATGTTTTATATTTTCTCAACAGAGCACTTCACTCTCAGACTGCAGGTTTACTTGTGCTTCCTAGAGTTTCTAAAAGTAGAATGAGAGGCAGAGCTTTCAGTTATCAGGCTCCTCTGTTGTGGAAGCAACTTCTAGTTTCTGTCCTTGAGGCTGACAATGTTTACTTTTAAGACTTATCTTGTTTTTCATTTATCATGCATCTTATAGTTATAGCTGGCCCGGGTTTCCTGATTTTTCCCTTAGTTATGCTGCTTTATGCTGGAGCACAAACTGACCACAGTTCCTCAGTCTGTTACTGTCTATTCCCGCTACTCTCTGTGTTTGTACATGCAATTATTGCTGTCATTAATCAATGTTTTTCTTCCCAAAGAAACTACACCTGGACCAGTCATCCTATAGCCTTTAGATAGCTAAATGTTTGAGATTTCAGAATATACTGTATGTGAATCTGTTGCATTATAACAGGAATTAATTGACAGTATTTAGATTTGGATTTTAATTGAATTTATAATTTAGACCAGTTTTTTTCTTTTGTACAGTGGGCTGAGGTGACTTTTGTTGTACAGAAACAAACTGAATTGAACTGAAATATAGATTGTTGCTTTTTTTGTTGTTGTATTTGCTTCTTCCTCTTTAAAGTAAGTCTGCTGTGCTTTTTAACCTCGACATCATCCCTGAAGAGCAACACTGAAGGGCTGCACACAACAGCGGCATCAGGTAAAGTCCTATAATCGCACGCTCAAAGAAGAAACAGAGCAACAAAAATGAATGCAACCATAGCCGGGTTGGATTGTCTTCACAAGTAGACCAGGATTTTTTTGAACTTACTAGTTTGATTTTATAGCCGACAACGTGCTTTGCTTTTTGTTTTTTGATCAGTTTCACCCTCGTTGCTCACGATCATAGTGGGTAGTAAAATAAATGAAAACAACTTTTCACAAAGCTGGACACTCATTTAAATGCCATTTAAACTATAGCCAAGTTGAAAAAAAATAAAAATTGTGCAACCATTTCAGCTCATTTTAAAACTTCTATATTCACTCATTATTTTTATTTTATAATAATTTTTCTTTTAATTATTCTTGATTATTGTTTATCTTGTTAACTTGTTTTGTTGTTTTTCCTACGAGCTTTAATCCAGTTGTTTCTCTCTTGTTATTTGGCCTTATTTATTTATTTGGTTGTTTGTTTTTTGTTTCAGTCTGATTTATGCTTAGTCTTTTTAAAATTCCTATATTACAAAATTGTTGTTTCATGTATATAAGCATATATTTATCTATTTATTGTACTTTTGCTGCCTCCATATTGAGTTCCTGAAGCTAATGTACTGAAGATGGAGCACATCATCATGGCCAGAATAAAAAAGAAGAAATCTGCGTACCAGAAATTATATATTTATTTATTTAGTTTATAGATTATGTGTATTTGCACTCTCTTCTCTGCAGATTTTGGACAGCTCTCTGACATTTTTCTTTCAAACTTCACTTTTTTATCAGTTATCATCAAAACAAGCCTGAGAAATTTAGTGGATCTTTATGTTTCAACATCTTTTAGGTCAAACTTGAATCAAATGCTCCAGTCTTCAAGATTTATTTCATTATTTGCACCTTGGTTTTCCATTATAAAAACACTGATCAAGTCATTACATACAGAAACAACCCAGAAGCTCCTCTCCTCAAACTTCAGCAGAGTGGTAAACTTGGATCCCTGAAGCTTGCTTTTGGAAGCTATGATAAGACCGGCTAAGAAACACTTATTATCTGCTGTCTAACTCCGTCTGCCTATCACAGTTCCTCACCCACCCACCCACACACACACACACACACACACACACACACACTCCTTGCAGTCATGTCCTACCATCACCGAGTGTGGTAATGATAAACAGTTTGACAGCCTCTCTACTTGGAGATAAAGGCCAACTGGGCTGCAGATGAAACACTGCCAGAAACCGTGATGACCATCACGATAAAAAGACTCGTCACTGTGACTCTGTTGAAAATTGAAGCGATACGTGTTGCAGGGTGGAGTTTGTTATGATGGATCTCAAGATCCATAGGATGTGAAACAGAATTCAGATAATGGAAAATCAAAATGATATTCCTCCATGGCTTCATGTTCTTTCTCAACTGAGATACATTTTGTTTTTGCCGACTTGCAGACTATTTTTGGTCATACCTTTCTGTTGTAGAGTCAGGTTTTTATTTTTCTGCCTTGACATCATTTTGCTCCACTTATAATGCATTTAAAGCGGTGACATAAAGAGCTGATTGTTGCAGTTATCTCTAATGACACAGATCCGAGAGAGATCACAAACACAGCTAAGGTTGATACAACAGGTGAGTGTTTTCCAAGTGGCATTACACGCTCAGCTACTTGTCAAAATGAGTTTCTCACTCCTTAACTGTGCTCTCTACAGGCAGAGACACAATTACACAGTAATGCTGAGGGAATCAGAGATGGAACTGTTTGGAGATCAGTTGGTGAACAAAGAAAGAGTTGACTGTGTTATTTAATGAGTCCAGAAAAAGGAACATCACTAGAATTTGGAGACAGAATTGTCATAATTTTAATGCAATGTTGGGGGGGGGGGGGGGTGTTTTTAATATAGGCCTAATATTTCTTGAAATAATGCATAATGCCCGCTACCTTTCACACCAGAATGCTAAAATAATCATCCCATTCTGAGAAGGGATGGCATTATAAGAGTTTTAGTTAAGCTAGGAAGTGATAGCCCCCCCATCCCCCCCCCCCCCCCCCCCAGAATGTTTTCAGAAGAACTTGTAGCCACTATGACAGTAGCAGTGCTCAGTATTTGGCACGGTTAGAGACATTTATGTGTTTCCTAAAGTCAGGTAGCTGTAGCGGTAATCTGGAATCAAGTTGACTCTAAAAGCTAATCAGTTGTAACGATACACCCAATGATTGCTGAATGCTTTGTTAAAATTTGTTGGATGGTTTATGATATATTTTACTAGACAAACCCAATTTACTCCCACATAAATGGCAACGTTTAAAAACCAGATGACAGTCAGTTAGTGCTCAAAGTGTGTGTTACAAAGAAACACAAGCAAGGGGTTAACAAAAGCCTTTTGTCTTTGGCAATGAGTGATAACTATTGGCAGATACCATACAGGAACTGTTTGTGTACTGTGTGCTTTCCAGAGAGCAGTGCAGCAGAAATCACTCTGACAGAGCTCTCCCTGGTGATTTATGACACAAGATTACTTATTTATTGGCTAATCACAGCAGACTGCTGAGGGCAGGTTGCACTACACCTCCAGAAGACTCCACAGCAAGCTGTGGCAGGATGTATGGAGCATATGTGTTTCTTGGGCCTTCCGGTGAGTGACAAGAGTTTCTTTAGGCCAGGATTTGTGTTTTGTACTGAGTTTGAACATGCAAATCAAAACAGAGTACACATATTTGTGTGTGTTTGACAAATTAGTGACCATGATAGCATTACAAAGCTCTGCAATACCAAAGTCCATGCTCAATAATCCAGGTATAAAATCCAACAATGTTCAGTCAGATCATCTGGACGGTTTCTTTTTTGTGTGTTGAGACATTTCGCCCTCCATCCACAAGGCTTCATCAATCTGAGGAAACACCAAACAAAATTGCTTCTCCCCCAAAAGCTTACTCTAAAAAAAAAAAAAAACTGTTGTGTTAGTGCTAAGATGGCCTCTGGGGCACGCCCTCTTAGGTATAAAATCCATGGATTATTGAGCATAGACTTTGGAGTTTTTAACCAGTTTGACATGACTGTCGACGAGGGAATGAGGAGAACACTGGAGGAGAGGGTGAGCACTGGAGGAGAGGGCGTGCCCCAGAGACCATCTTAGCACCAACATAACTGTTTTTTTTTCTTCTCACTTTGGAGTAAGCTGTTTGGGGAGAAGCAGTTTGGTTTGGCGTTTCCTCAGACTGATGAAGCCTTCTGGATGGAGGGTGAAACGTCTCAGCACACACACACACACACACAAAAGAAACCGTTCAGATGACCTGACTGAACGTGGTTGGAGAGCTCTGCAATCTTTTAGTTTAAGTATGAGATTTTTTTTCAACCAAGAAAATTCCTGCCAGCTTTACAGACAGCAGTATAGGAGGAAAAACTATTGTGCAGCAACAAGGGCATTTAATCCTTATCTGAGAGCCGCTTTGCAGTGGATTGATAAAACGCTTACTGTATGTCCTTGCTGTTGTATGAAATGGTACATCTGCTGTTGAATAAGAGACTAATCTCACTCAGATGTTTGTACAGTAGAGGACAGCTTCAGTGAAAGGCGACACAACAGGGAATAAACTCTACTTGAGCACTGTACCCATGCATCTTCCTGAACATCAGTGCATCCACAGATTTACTAGTTTCTTCATATCGAAGCATCCCAACTTTAATCCATTCATAACAAAATGTGACACAAAGAAAAGCTGACACAGACCTTTGTCTGACGTTCTGTTTCATTTTGTTTGATCGGGAGCTAAAAAAATAGCCAACGCTAATTAGCTGAAATACAAGGTATGCTCAAGCATGACAGAGGATTTACACAAAATTAAATATATCTCATACAGATTTCTGCCTGTCTCTGAATGGGAGGCATGTCTGCATTACGTTGATATGTACTGTATTTGTTTCAGAAAATATTTAAAGTTTCTGCTTATATGTAAACTTTGTTGTTTGTTGCACCAGTACCAAAGCAAGGCTTATCAATGCTTTGCACATTTTTTGTACAATTCTGTCTTTAGTGTACTAAGTGATTAGACCATTTTCTGAGCTTTAGTCCGTCTTCTTGTCAAACTGAGGAGGGGAGAAACTTAGCAGATACGTTTTCACTTGCTTAATTAGTAAGCATTTTGTTTAGCAGTATATATTTTTTGATTTAGCACTTAAAAACAGGTAATTCTCTGTAGCTGTAATGGTGCGGTGGATTTTTGGTTTAATTCAAGTATGCAGACAAAGAGGTGGCATGCAGGGAGAGCTCCAAAAACAAACAAACAAACAAAAAAAACAGTAATTTGGTTAAACTAAACCAAACAGGTAAATGAAACAAAATAATTGGACAGGCCATGAACATGTCTTACTGCACTCACAAAGTTCTGAGATAAAACAAAGAGCTTATATTTGCTGGGACGGGTGATTAATGAGTGAAAACAGGTGGACTGATAACTGATGAGACTCAGGTGTTGGTGCTGAAATTAAGGAGGGAAGACGAGAGGCACAACTTGTGTTGTAGTACTTGTAGTGAACTAGGCCTGATGTCAAAACCTTGACCTTAGGCACCTTATGGGACAGAAACTGTCATTTCATTGATTTGAATCCAGAAATACAGGTTGACCCATCCTGAGACTTTCTTTCTTGAATTAATCAAGTGAAAGAAGACTACTTTTCTATTATCATTACTATTTTACAAATGTTTGATAATCAAAGTGTTTTTAGTTCAAACCATTTTAGATGCTGCAGTGAACTAATCATTTTTAATTAACTGTGAAACAGTAATAATGATTTTTAATCCTCATGCAAAGTTAGAATTCATGTTAAGGTCTGTTACAGAGTAATGATTCAATTTCTTGATCGTCTGTTTGAAGTGAGCAAGTGTGTAAGTTGGTCAAAGTTCAAGTTTCGGTCAACTGCAAGTTTACTGAAAAAGAAATGTCATGTTTAACTTTTACAGCAAGATACTAGAGAATTGACTCCACGAAGTCTGAAGTTCTTCATAATATCTTTTGTCTGTTCTTAAACAATCTTAATCTTTTTCCTTGACTTTTCATAACACCTTACATCACTAAAACACACCTCTTTTGGTCAATCGACCAATCAGAAAGTTCTCAAATGAACCGGAAGTGAGCTTTCTTTAAATGTTGGTACTTCCTAGTTCAACGGAGTAAGCTGATAATGGAGAGTTCTGCAAGAGGTTCCACCTCCAGTTGGAGTCGGGTGGAGAGTTTGCAGTTCCAGAGTTCATGAAGGCTGGAATTCAAGATGCTGATGGAAGAAAAATCAAGCTGAACGAGAGAAGATCTGGGAATTATGAAATGTCTGTCCTGGATGATCTCACGACTCCGAACGGTTCCCTACTGTCCTTACGGAGACGCTGAAAAGTGGCTTGAAGTGGAACTTTACGCCGGAACTGACATATCTTCAGAAAGGTAAAAAGTCGATCTTCAACCAAAGTGTACCGTTGGGTTAAGCTGGTCCAACGGAGCGTGCTGTCCTGGTTAAAACAGACAAATTCCCTCCCCATCTCTCTCATACTTAAACTTCATTTCCCATCTTTAAAATTCTTCTATCTGCTAAAAATCATTACAGATATTTTTAGAAATGTCTGAAGCAAAGTTTTTCAACCACCGCCGTGTGGTCAATGTCGTACTGCTGGAAGTGAGAAAACAATCGCCGTATTGTTTACTTCCTTGTAAACCTGCTAAATAAGATGTTGTTATTTTCAATTTTTAACAATTAATGTAAATGTGTGATGTGTTAAACTTGATTCTGTTAATAAATGACCCACTGTCGTTGGTGAGTCAAAGATAATTAACGTCTCACGTCCACATTTTATTAAATTCAGATGCACGTTATTATACAGTCCAGAAAAATGAAAGAATCCGTTTTATCTATGAATATATGACAGCATATGTTCATGCTACATACTCAAGACCGGTCTTGGTCTTGAGACCAGTCTCAAGATCACTTTTTGATGGTCTAGGTCTTGTCTCGGACTCGACCGCATTTGGTCTTGGTCTTGTCTCAAACATTGAGGACTTTTATTTCAAGACAAGTCAAGACCACAACTGTAAAAATGTCACTAAATTTCCAGAATATTGTCCAGTTTATTTCTTAACATCTTTGTTTTCATTGGATGCAAAACATATTAATTCAAATCCAAGCGATAACGTGACTCATTGCTAAATACTTTTTCTATTACCGCTGTCACGCCCACCCCCTTTCACTCGCACGCGTCACTCCCAGTGTGGTCAGATTGGGTGGTGTACTGCCAATTGGGTGGTTTTCATTCTGATTTTGCTGGGAACTCTGGGAAGATTTTTGTTGGATTGTTGCATTTTGCCACATATTGTTAAATTACCTTGGCTTGTACTGATATGTGTTCATGTTCAAACAGTAAATATACTGTAACAATATATTGATTTGGCAGATTTTTGTCTTATATGATGGTTTTTAACAGATTTTTGGGCTGGAAAACCTCGACTATCTGGCAACACTGATCACTCCAAGAAAATGAGAAGTAATTGTCTGGGTGCGGGAGAAGATGTCTGCCAAATTATCAGTTTATAAAATTTGGCTATTTAAATCACATAGAATATATTTGTATATATATATATATATATATATATTTGTGACTAATGCAACTATATGGTTGTCTTTGGTCTTAAGCTTGGACTTATGAAGAGTGTTTGGTCACTGCAGTTTTTTTAAGGCTTGGCATGTGATGAAACTGCTTCCAATTTAACAGTTGTGTAGTTTTATTGTTGAATCACATGAAGTTAGGCCACTGAATGTCTGATTTCTTTGTTAGGAAGCTTTGACAATTTATAAAAGCTGATATATTCATTCAAAATCAAACTTAAAGTTGCAGTATTTAACAGTTATAAAAATATTTTATAATAAAATCTTATATTTTATTTATTTTATTTCAAGTCTTGGTCTCAACTTTGTCTCGGACCCTAAAAGTCTTGGTCTTGTCTCGGTCTAAGTGCACTCTGGCCTTGGCCTTGACTTGATCTCGGGTAAGGTGGTTTTGAACACAACACTAGCCACAAATGTGAACTGATGTAACAAAACCTATGACTGGAACACTCAAAATTCAATTCAATTCAATTCAGTTTATTCATATAGCGCCAAGTCACAACAGAAGTTGTTTCAGGGCACTGAACAGAAACATTCATATATAAAAATAATAATTTAAGTCTTTATCTGAGGAGCAGACTGCTTTGAATTTAACTTCATCACTGAACTCTCATCTTGAGCAAGCATGAAGGCGACAGAGGAAAGGAAAAACTCCCTCATGAGGAAGAAACATTTAGCAGAACCAGGCTCAGGACAAGCGGCCATCTGCTTCAACCGGCTGGGTTTGAGAGGAACAGATACACAATGGCAGGTCAAAAATCACATGTTAAGATAGAAATAATATCAAATGAAAACTATTCAATTTTAACAATTCATTTTAAGAAGTGAGGTCAATTTGTCCTCTAGTAGTCTAAGATTAAGACAGCATAACAAGCCAAAACTAATTACAGGATTTATCAAAAAGGAAAGTCTTCAAAATGAACAATGTGTCAGTCTTACAGACAGAAACTGGAAACTGGTTCTACAAGAGAGGAGCCTGATAACTGAAAAATCTTCCTCACATTCTACTTTTGGAAACTCTAGGGACCACAAGATAGCATGCAGTCTGAGAGCGAAGTGCTCTGTTGGGAAAATATGGAACGATAAGATCAGTTATATAAGATGGAGCTAGGTTGTTGAGAGCTTTGTAGGTTAGAAGTAAGGTTTTAAATTCTATTCTGAATTTGACAGGGAGCCAGTGGAGAGAAAGTAAAACTGGAGATATACGATGTCTCCTACTAACTCCAGTTAAGACTCTGGCAGCAGCATTTTGGATCAACTGAAGACTTTTTAAATAAGTATTTGAACACCCAGATCCATACAAAAAAATACACAAAAAAAATACAAAGAAATATTTTACAAGAAATCAACATAAATGACAAAATACCACACAAACCTAAAAACTATGACTGCAACACAACTCTACTTTCCTTAATAAAGCAGTCACACATTGTTTGTCTCTGTTTCTTAACTTCTATAGGTATCTAAAGTTCAGGGCTTTCACTTCACAAGATTGGCACAATATATATATAACTTTTATAATAAATGTACACTGTTATTTATGAATAATCACTACAATAACAGTTGGATGTAAATAATGTTATGTTTCATGGTTCCAAAATGTCTTTATTTGTAAAACTAGAAGGAATTTATTCACAGACATTGACAAATGAGTGAGAAAATGTGAACAAAGCAGCAAAACATGAGCACGCACTTAACGAAAGAAGAAGCTGGAGCCAAAATATGAGTAAAGTTGCAAAGTCGTTTATTATATTTCAACTTTTATCTCCAAGAGAGGGAGAGCGCACCGAGTTATCCGAGGGACTTAAATTGAAAGACACTCAAGCGTGCAGCGGAGTCAGTAGAAGGAGCATTGATGGCCAGACCAACACAAACTCACTTAGTATTCTTGGCCTACAATCCTGTTCTGCACGAAAAGCCTTTCATGCACATACACACACATACACATACACACACCTGTACTTGTCTGCACACTCAGAGATAGCTCAAACATTAAAATGCAAAAGCAATTAAACACAAACCACAGCAGCGCTTATAGCGAGCCAACCTGACAGCAGGACTTTGATTATTTTAATTAGAGAAATATGGCTGACTCATCCATGGGTATAACTGCAAAAAAGAAGTAGATTCTCCAATTTTCACTTCAGTCAGAGAGTATAAATGCTTTGTACAATTTATGCTTTAATGCGAAAGGGTGTTTGAAGACACAAACTGCACCAATGAGCTACTTTTGTGTTACGTCTTTTGTTTAATAGCTCTAACTAAATTGTAAATGCGTGTGATTTAAATGTGTTTAATAAGCTGACTCCTGCAGGAGTTGCATTAATCTGCATGCTAAATGACTTTGTCTGAATCCACAACTTGTCTGGCTCCGGGAGTTCAGTTGTAAGGGATCAGAGCAGCAAATTATTACTAAGATCCATGAAAAGCTGAACAATGTACTGGTAATGTTCTTTTCTGAGTCTAAAAATGGACCAAACTAATTACCATTATGTCTTTATTTTTTTATGCCAAACGAATGAATATGTACCCGAGCGGTTCACTAGACTAGACCCAGTGTGTCTGCGGTCGTCGTCGACTTTGTTTTGGAGCTTTGCGTGCACATGTTAGGGATGGAGAAAAAAAATGAAGAGAAGTTCAGTGAAAGGAGGAGAGGGAGAGAAACACAAAGGATCAACACCAGTGTTTGAAGATAAAATCAAAAATAGTGTTTTCAAAAGATAATCAATCTGGACTGATGTTGTTCATGGATTTAAAACAAGCTTTCATAGCACGACTCTGTGAAAACTCAGTGGAACGTCATCACACGGTTGTTCCAACAGAAATATTACTATATATCAAAGTAACGACTGTACAGGAACTAATTCAACAATACATTTAAAATATTAAATATGTTAAAATAATAATAAAAAAAGTTGTTTTGGGAATAGTCTGAACTCTGGTGCCTGACTCAGATGAGTTTGGTTTTTTTGTTGTTGTCACTTTTGTTGTACAGTTATTCTACCACAGCACCAAATGACAAAGGCAGACAGTTAAGTGTTTGCTTCTGTGTGCATTCATATGTGTGTTAGCAAAATAACTCATGAACCCCTGGATAAATCTGACTGAAACTTGCCAAAAATATATACATTGTATATTTACAATTGATTAACATTTAGAGTCAAACCAATTCAAGATGGTTGCTACAGCCAAGTGACAATAAAAATACAACAAAAAAAACCTGCAATTCACTCAATTTGACAAATATCCATCTAATGTTTTGGGTGGTAGTACCTGAGACTGTTTTGTTCTGCTGCTTTTAGATTTTTTTCAGCTAATGACAACATTTTTGTGCTCCGTCTAACTTCTTTCAGCTAATTTCAGCTTATTATGCTGCTTTCAGCTTATTTCTGCAAGTTTCAGCATTTTCTGTTATTTCAGCAATTTTTTTTATTTATTTTTTTTATTTACCCTTTATTTATACAAGTAGTCTCATTGAGCCACGAGAACTCATTTTCAAGAGAGACTTGTTTAGGGAGCAGATGGTGGGGGTTAAGGGCCTTGCTCAGGGGCTCAGAGTGGGGCGAATGAGGGTGGAGGCAGGTGTGGGTGTTTCACCTTTTCCACCCACATATTTAGCTGTTTATGCATAATATAACAGCTAATTCTGTAAATTCCACATTTGTTGCACTCATTTCAAAAATGTTCAGCCTAATTCAGCAAAAATGTGTTCTCTCCACTTCATTTTTGTAATTTAAGCGTCTTTCTGTTATTTTAGCTACTTTTCAGCTGTTTTTTTGTTGTTGTTGTTGTTGCTATTTTCAGCTTTTTTCATATAATTTCCACTTTATTGTGCTCATTTTTGCTTCTTTCAGTCTAATTGGGTAAAATGTGCTCTCTCCACTTCCTTCTGCTTATTTAAACTTGTTCTACCTTTTCATCTAACTTTTTTTTTTTAGCATTTCTTAGGTAATTTAAGTCGTTTGCAGATAAATTAAATTTTTTGTGGAAAGTTCTGTGACTTTCATAATTAAATTATTTAGATTATTTTCAGCTTGTTATGCCCCTTTCAGCTTATTTCTGCTAGTTTCAGCTGTTTCTGCTATTTCAGATGCTATTTAGCTGTTTTGTGCTAAATTTAGATTTTTCAGCTAATTCCACATTTTTTAGCTCTTTTCATCTCCTTCCACTTCCATGTGGTAGCTTAAGCTTTCTGCCTTTTCAGCTACTTTTCAGATATTTTTAGCAAATTTCAGCTTTTTAGCTCATTTCCTAATCTTTGGGCTCATTTCTGCTTATTTAATCCTAATTCTGCAAATATGTTCTTTCTTTCTTTTGCTCACTTAGACTTGTGCTTCAATTTCAGCTACATTTCAGCTGTTTTTAGCTCATTTCAGCTGTTTTTCAGCATTCTTCAGAAATAAGCATTCACACTGCATTTTCACAGGAAATGCAATTTTTCTAGTATTTATTTTGTTAAGGCTTCATAAACCTTTCCCACACTCCTACAAACCTTTCCCACTCTTATAAACACTTCATATGCTCTTAAACACTTTGGCGATGAAGATGACGATGAGATGAATGTACAGTACTAAACAACATGTACAGTACACAATATAAAAAAACAGGTTTAAAAAAATCTGTGATACAGTAAAGCTACAAGAAGTGAACCATGATATAGTGAGGGACGACTGTACATAATATTCTTGTGCACCCAGTTACAGTATTGTTTTCCAGCTTGCGTTTTTATTCATATTTGTTTACAAGAAGTCATCTGGCTTTATTCATGTGTTTGAGAAAAGCTTCAGGATTTAGAAAGATATGGAAATTTTCCAGTCTTATAAGCTTAAATACACACCACACTGAAAGAATAACTTGCTTCACTGTATATCTGCTGAATCTCAGGCTGCACAAGTTTTATTATCCCTTCACTCTTTGTGCAGCCCTGGTTTAAGCTGCCACATCTCAACCAGATTATTATTTTTTTATTCTGGTTTTGCTCTTTTTGTTTCCATCTACACTGTTTTTATTTTTTTTTTGCACGGTGGGGTGGTGTTACTGCATTGTCCTTGACTGGTTGGTACAGTTTATCACACCAAAGGATTATAATACTAAATTTATCCCATTGTCAAAAAATTGTCCCAGATTGTTACAATAGAATTTGTATCTTTTCACTTCTTATGTAGAATCACTTTCTTTGTTTTTTTTTTTGCAACATACATAGATTTTATCACAATTTATCATACTGATCATTTATGACAGTCTGTCGTTAAACTTCTGAGTTCTGTGTATACGTCTTAATTACTGAGAGAATCTCACAATTCAGTCTGTAAAACCAGATCATATGCACTTTTATCATTTGACATACTTTGAATGGTTAAAGAAAACAAAAAAAGGGCAAAATGTTTAGGAAATAGAAAGAAATATGACTCTTTTTCAACATTTTGGCTTCAAATCATTTATGGATGTTACAAACCTTTCTTTTTTTCAGAAACAGATCCTGTCTAACTCTGAATGCTAGGAAACACCTTGTATCTGTGACTTTCCTTCCCTCCATTGATTACGGTGACATTATTTACGTGAACGCTCCTACAAGAACCCTGCAGATGTTGGATGCTGTCTATCATGGTGCACTAAGATTCATAACTGGCTGTGATTATCGTACCCACCACTGCACCCAATATTCACTGGTTAACTGGACATCATTAACTTCACGCAGACTCTCCCACTGGTACATTTTCATCTTTAAATCACTTCTTGGTCTGCTGTCTTCATACATCTCCTCCTACATGTCTCTGCGTGAGTGCAGCTACAGCGTGCGCTCTCAAGACATTATTACCTGCAGTGTTCGCTGTACCATACCACCCTGTACTGAAAACAGTTTCTGCATCTCAGCGCCACCAGCTGGTGAGAGGTGGTGATGTCAATTTGAACCCCGCCCACTGGAACCGGTACTGAAAGCATAATGGAAACACAACCTGTACCGTACCGAGTAGAGTAGAGCCGTGCTGTGCCGGTACTACAGGTACTAATGGAAAAGGGGCATCAGTGGCTTTAAGAATCTGTTGGACTCATGGCAGGGACCAATGCAGACATGTTCCTGTTTTTAGGTTTCTACATTCACCTTAGAATCTAGCTGGTTTTCTTTTTTGTTACCTTTTTCTTTTAGCCATCCTATTTATTATAAAAAAATAAAAAAAATAAAAAACTGTAGTATGACTTTTTATAACTGTTTATTGTTGTCGCTGTTGTCCATTGTTGTCATCATTCTTTGTTGAAATCAGGTCTCTCTTGTAAATGAGTCCTAGAGGCTCAATGGGATTCACCTGTCTAAATAAAGGTTGAATGAATGAAAAAAAAAAAAACAGCTCTGCTTCAAATCAAAACATCCAACCATCTAAAAGTACCTTTTGCTGATTTATTATTTCTTGAAAAGGCTCATTGTTTTAATTACTGGTTTATTTGGTCAAACTAAAGCCTTTAACTAAACTTCCTGTTAGTTTTACATTGAACAACATAAAATTCAGGCCCCATTTTGCCTCAGAACTTGAATCGTTCACAAAAAAACTGCATTGCATTGAATCTGTGTTGCAAAAGGACACGTTGGGTTGGGTGTTAAGATTATTTAAGTGGGGTTCATTATAAAGCTCACCAAAGGCACAAAGACCCACAATGTGGCTTGGTTCTCCAGGGAAATGTAAGAAAAGATAAAAGAATGCACAAAAAGAATTTGTAATCTGGCAGCAGCAGCATTAGAAAATGTTTATTTATGTGTGAAGCTGTAGCTGAGATCTCACTTAAGCAGCTGAACTGGAATAAATGAAGCATCCAGGCAGAGCAGAGAACTGCAGCACAATCTCATCTCACACGAACGTACTTATACCAGAGAAACTGCTGGAAAATGGAGGCGGATTTACAGTCAAGGGGAGCATTCGTAATCTTATTTGGGAATGCTAATAAGACGAGAAAAGGGCAAAATAAAACATGATTCATTAAACACCCGGCATAATCTAACCAACAGTTTTCATTTTAGTAATAGGCTTACAGAAACATATTTAAATTGGGTTTTCATTATGTGCGTTTGACATTTCTGATCCTATTTCCTGCCTCCTCCATTAATCTGCCCATTAAAATGACTGTTTTAAATCAAGCACGTGCTCATCTTCCCAGAAACCGATACGCAACAGAGGAGCAATAATATGATCAACTGAGAGAGAATCACGTGGATTAAGACTAAGTGGAGCACACATTATCATGCATTCACTCCAAATACCAACAGATTTAGATGAACGGTATATGAGAGTGAAGAAGAACTGGAGAAAGTGCATTTCCTATGAAAATACAGTGTGAATGCTTTTTTCTAAAACCTTGCTAAAATGTAGCTGAAATAGAGGAATAAGTCTAGCTCAGCAGAAGAAAGCAGAAAGTGTATTTGCTGAATTTGGGTTAAATAAGCAGAAATGAGCCCCAAAATGCGTAAATTAGTTTAAAAAAAGATGAAATTAGCAACCAACCAAAAAAAAAAAAAAAGCTGAAAAGGCAGAAAAGGCAGAAAAAAGCTTAAATTACCAGAAGGACAGTTGTGCCCAGTTAGACTGAAAGAAGCAAAAATGAGCACAAAGAAGTGGAAATTATCTGATAATAAACTGACATTTGCACAAAAACAAAAACAGCTGATTATAGCTAAAAAGGCAGAAAGAAGTTTAAATTACCAGACTTAAGTGAAGAAAATACTTTTTTGCTGAACTGGGGTGAAAAAAGGTTAAATGAGTACAAAACATCTGGAATTAGATGGAAAAAGCTCAAATAAGCATTAAAAACAGTAAAAAAAAAAAAAACAATAGCTGAAAAAGCAGAAATGGTTGAAACTTGCAGAAGGATTAAAAGCTGAAATTAGCAGAAAGAAGTTAGAAGAAGCACAAAAAACGAAACAACAACAGCTGAAAAATGCAGCTGAAGCTAGCTGAAAGTAGCTGAATTATTATTATTTTTTAATTGCACAAGGAAGCTGAAAGAAGCTTAATGTGAACTAAATGTGAACGGAGCAGTAAAAGGTTGTAAACAGATCTAAAGATTTTTACGGATGTAAAATTAACTGTTTTTTTTTGTTTTGTTTTTTTGAGATAATGGCAAAAAAGGCTAAATATTTAAAAAATTAGCTGTAAAAACTAAAATTTGCATAAAAACAGCTAAAAAGCTGAAATAGCAGAAAATGCTGAAACGTGCAGGAATAAGCTCAAAGCAGCAGCTGAAATTTGTTAAAGAAGCTAGAAGAAGCACATAAAAGAAAAAAAAATCTAAAAGCAGCACAAAACAGCTGAAATTAGCTTAAAGTAGCTGAAATAAATGTTTACATTTGCACAAAGAAGCTGAAAGAAGCTGAACCAGAACAAAATATGACAGGAGCAATAAAAAGTTGTAAACATATCTAAAGATTTGAAGGATGTAAAATGCGTTAAATTTATTTTCTATGAGAAAAAAGTGGCAGTGTAGTGAACCAGATGACCTCAAATCTACCAGATGGACAGAGACTGTTATTTTCATTGATCTGAATAAGTCTGTGCCATCTGATGAACTTTCTTTCTTGAATTAATCAAGCAGAAAAGACAATTCTTTATAATCATTACTGTCTTACAAATGTTTTGATAATCAAATTGTGTTAGTTCACTCAATGCTTTACAGGTTGAAAAGAACTACTCATTTTTATTTTACATAAACAGTAAGTAATGATTTTTGTTCCTCATTCAGAGAAGAAATCACCTGAATATGCCTTTCTTGATTTTCTGTCTGAAATGAGCAAGCTGTCGTAAGTATGTGAAAGGTTGGTCTTCGGTCAACTAAAATGTTTACTGAAGAAGAAATGTCATGTTTAAACTTTTTCAGAAGATTACCAAGAGTAGACTCCAGAAAGTCTGCTGCTTCTGCAATAATCTTTTCTGTATGTTAAACAAGTTTCATTCTCTGACCTCGACTGTTGATAAACACCTTACGTCAAAAACACACCTCTTTCTGGTCCTTCCACGAATCAGAAAGCTCTAAACTGAACAGGAAGTAAACTCATTTAAAATGTGACAACTGCCCAGTTCAAGTGAGAATGAGAGCTGACAACAGATTGAGAGTTCTGGAGAATGTGAGAGTTCCAAGATTGAGAATGCAGTCGGTTCTGAAAGCTTCAGAGCAATGAAGAATCCAGAGGTTTTTGGGGATTATAATTCTGTTTTGAGCTAATCAACGCACGACTTTCTGAAGGTTTGGTAGCTCTCGACGGAGACGCTGAAACGAGTCAGAAAGGAACTACATCCAACGCTGATTCATCATCAACAGGTAGATGGTTCTATTTTGACCAAGTGTACCGTGAGAAGCTGAGATCGGACGGAGCGTGCAACTTCTGGTCAAACAGATTAAATTCCCTCACACATTTCCTCTGTAAGATAAATCTCAATTTAATCTTAAACTCTTCTCTCTCATAAATCAGTACAGATATTTTTAGAAATGTCTGAAGCAAAGTCCTCAAATCACCGCCGAGTGATTTGAAGTTCATTTTCTGTGAAACTGTCTGTTATTATTTTCATATTTTGCCAAATTAATGTAAATGTTTGATGTTAAACTTTGATTTTGAAAATAAATGATTCCATTCATTTGATGGGTCAAAGATAAATAACGTCTCTCGTTCACATTTCTGTTAAATTCAATGCACGGCATTTACAGTCAGAAAAATGAAGAACTCGTGAATATTGTATGCATATATAATTCATATATTTGTCATACAACAAGTGACACGTACCTCACGTGACTCACTACAGCAGAAAAGGCTAAATATTTCAAAAAGCTAAAGTTGCACCAATACTAAAAGTCATAGCATGCTTCTCCTGAACGAGCTGAACGTTTTGTTGAAATAGCACCAAAATTGTGGAACAAAAAAAGATGCCTAAAAATATACAGAAGAAAAATGGATCACAGTAGTGTGAATGCTTCATAAACATTCACACAATTAAAGTTCACAGGATGATTTCAGTTTTTACTTTAAGGCCTTCATGCAGAAAAAATGACGTGTTCAATTTACATGTTGAAAAGTGTGTGCATTATATTTGATTTTATGTTTACTCTAACGGATATTAAAGAATTGATTAGAAATTCATTCATACCTTTAGTTGCCTTGCATTCTGTGGAATCATTTTATTCTCTGAAATACTTTTTTTTGTACAAACCATTGATTCTTTTTGTTTGGATCACTTTTGGAGGTCTTTTTTTTTCGTGAGTACAAAAAACTCTTAACAATAAAACAAATAATTTTTCCTCAGATCCAAACAACTGTTGCATCATGTTTCAAAAATCTGCAATGCTCTCTACTGATTCACAACACAAATGCTTAAACAATATAAAAAATAAATAAATAAATAAAACACCTCACTTGCTGCGTTGCATGCCCAAGTTTTAAGCCAACATGTCACCCCATCTGTTAGTATGGGTCGAGAGTGACTTTCAACAGCTACCACACCAAATTTACCATTTGACTTAACTGATTTACCATTTGACTTAACTGATTTACCATTTGACTTAACTGCAGACATTTTTATGTTTAACACGTTTGATTAGCAGTGGCAGCTGTCTTGAACTGGATCGACTCTAAAAGTTAATCAGTTGTAGATGAATAGTTAATGAATATTTTTTGTGAATTTCATTAAAAACCATCCAATGGTTCAGGATATATTGTGCTAACAGACAGACAGGGTCAGGGATGACTCCCATACTTAATGCAAAGGTCATACGTGATTTGTTAGTGCTCAAAGTGGGTGTTGGGAAGCTCTCAGCTAATATTGCACCAAATTGTTGCTCAGTATCTGTTATATTTGCTAAGTTTAAACAATTTCTGTGTTAAAGTTATATAGAAAGTTCATCAGTTGGATAAAGTTGTTATTGTCAAAATAAACTGTCGTTATTATTTTAACTTCTAATGACTTTGGTCTATGATGAGTGGTCATATTAGTGCTTTGTTTGGCGGCAACAGGAAGGTGAGTCACTGTGTGTGCACGCTTATGACGACGAGTGCAATAACTTGCAGAAGGAAACAGACGGACTAATCCAGAGTGCAGCAGAGGTGTGTTGGGCTTTCACACCTTTCACCTCTTGGGTCTGATTTAAAACCAGTCAGGCTGCATAACTCCAGATTAGATGGTCAGGCTGCAGACAAACAAACACAAAATATGAGGATGAAATTAAACTGAGCGAGCTCATGATGTTCTTTGACGTTTGTTTGATCGGGATTTGGTGCCCAGTTTCTTTAGTTTGTTGTTTTTCTCCAATATTTGTTATAGTTTGTCTTTCTGCTTTTTGTTTTTGCATTGAAGTAAACCATCTATTCCAGGTTATGTTAATAAAGGAGAACTGGTTTTCAAGCATTTCATCTGGTAAAATAAAGGTCAAATGAAAACAAACTAACGTTAAAAGGGCCTTTGCACTCATAAAAAAAAAATCACAATACTTGGACATGTGTAAGTTTGAACATGTAAAGGTACTCTCACTATTCCACATCATAATTTACCACCTTATAATTACGTTTACTCAAAACTGTGGAGAAAAAAAAGTCAGGTAGTCTGTGTTTTCTGGCCCTTAATCAGAGAAAAGAGTTCAAAATCCATGGAGCCAAACGTTTAAACCCCATCAACAGACAGCTTAGTAGCTCTTCGTTTCACATTTATCTGAGCTCCACAGATTGTTGTCACTCTAATGATGAGCCTTTGAAGAGGAAAAACAAAAAGAGGACATTAAAAAATAAGCAATCTATTTTTGGGAAATTGAGCTGAGGTGTGGAAGAGGTTTTAAAAAACAGAGTTTCTGCACATTACCTGCTCTGCCCGCTGCTCTGCACACTGTCTGTTAATGAATCATTCATGTAGCAGTTCTGTGGTGGCGACTAAACCACCAAGAAAACTCGCAGGAGGCAGAACAAACGGATCAGTTTGATCTTTCTTTACTCCGACTGAGTCAGAACACAATAAACTCAACGGAAGACTTGTATTAGTAGCAACAATCTCTGCAAAAATATAAAGCTTGTTGTGGTTGGCAAAGAAATCCACCAGTGGGTAAAAAGACCCCCCCCCCCCCCCCCCACACACACACACCACCTCTCAGACTGTTGCAGAAGCGCCTGAGCCCCCGACATTTACCACATCAACCAGACACAAACAGCTGCAGAAGAAAAGGCAGCAGAATGTGCAGGCCCTGTCTGTCACTCCGGAGGAGGTTGACAGAGACACAGAACCCTTTCCATCGCCCTAACTCCATCTGAAATTGAGGTGAACACCTTTGATCTGCAGAAAGGTGCACGGTGTGGCCCGGATCGGCTCAAGGTTTCCATAGAAACATGCGAGCACCAAGCGTGCTGGACTGAAACATTCAAAACTAATAAAGAAAAAGGTAAAGTGGAGAACCTGAAGTCATATTCATCTGAATAGATGTTCATCTGTTGAAGACCAGCCTATTTACAGTGCAGGTTTTATCTGTGGCATTTCATCTCTGTTCCCCGACAGAAGCAGCATCTGATTCACCCGATGAAATGTTATTATGCGTCTGCATCTACTAATGGATCTGGGAACAACACAAAAACACATTTCTCCACTACGTGACATTTCAAAAACAGCCTATTTTGTCATGATTTATCTGGAAAATATAATCTGCACTTAGAGCTGCTGAATCATCATCCATTCTAAAATGCTCTTTATCACCCGCCAGATGAAAGGGTGATGATGTTTTTGCCTGTGCCTGTGTTTGGGGCGTGGATGTGTCTGTCTCAAAAAAATATCTCATGAACCACAAGACAAAATTTTTTCCGAAACTTGCGCGATTAACTTTGTCAGCTCAGTTGAAGATGGCTGCAAGACCAACTGACATTAGAAAACATAAAAATGTCTGCAACTTGGTCAGTGTAACAGATACTGAGCTAAAGTTTGACGTGATAGCATCTGATGGGCTCAAGTTCCAGCCATTAATATTTTGCAGGTGTAAAAAAGATTTGTGACCTTGTAGAAAAAATTTGTAAGTGTAAAAATATTTGTATGTGTAAAAAAGATTTGTATGTGCAAAAAAGATTTGTAACCTTGTAAAAAAAAGATTTGTATCTGTAAAAAAGATTTGTATTTGTAAAAAGATTTGTAACCTTGTAAAAAAAGATTTGTATCTGTAAAAAAGATTTGTATTTGTAAAAAGATTTGTAACCTTGTAAAAAAAAGATTTGTATCTGTAAAAAAGATTTGTATTTGTGTAGTGAACTAGGCCTGAGGTCAAATCCTGACCTTAAGGACCTTATGGGACAGAAACTGTCATTTCATTGATTTGAATCCAGAAATACAGGTTGACCCATCCTGAGACTTTCTTTCTTGAATTAATCAAGTGAAAGAACACTACTTTCGATTATCATTACTATTTTACAAATGTTTTGATAATCAAATTCTGTTTAGTTCAAACCATTTCCAAATGTTGAAGTGAACTACTCATTTTTAAATCAACTGTGAAACAGAGTAATGATTCAATTTCTTGATCGTCTGTCTGAAATGAGCAAGTTGTGTAAGTTGGTCAAAGTTCAAGTTTTGGTCAACTGCAAGTTTACTGAAAAAGAAATGTCATGTTTAACTTTTACAGCAAGATACTAGAGAATTGACTCCACGAAGTCTGAGTTCTTCATAATATCTTTTGTCTGTTCTTAAACAATCTTAATCTTTTTCCTTGACTTTTTAATAACACCTTACATCACAAAACACACCTCTGTTTTGGTCCATCGACCAATCAGAAACTCCCAAATGAACCGGAAATAGAGCTCTTTAAATGTCGGTACTTCCTAGTTCAACCCAGTTGGAGTCGGGTGGAGAGTTTGCAGCTCCAGTCGTTTGGGAGAACAGAAGTCCAGCATGATCCAGAGCTCTTCCGAGTCTTGTGGGGATTATGACATCTTCCACCTCTGAGTGGAACTTCTGAAGGACTCCACTCATGTGAAGTCCACTCGTGAGGTGAACTGTTGTTGATGAAGTCCCGCCACCACTCCGGACGGTTCTCTGCCATCCTACGGAGACGCTGGACCGGTAGCTTAACTGGAGCTCCGCTTCCACTGATTCATCGTCAGAGAGGTAATGAGTCGAGTTCACTACCGAGCGTACCGAGGAAAGCTGGGTCGAATGGAGGGTGCCGTTCTGTTCAACACTTTTCACTCACACACACACCATCTCCCTCCCTCTAAACTTCAATCTTTAAACTCTTCTATCTGCTAGCAAATTAATCCAGAAGCAAGGGAAACAATCGCCGTATTGTTTCCTCCTTGTAAAACTAGCCTAAATAAGCTGTTGTTATTTTCAATTTTTGCCAATTAATGTAAATGTGTGATGTGTTAAACTTGATTCTGTTAATAAATGACCCACTGTCGTTGGTGAGTCAAAGATAATTAACGTCTCACGTTACATGTTTAATAATTCAATGCACGATATTATCCAGTCCAGAAAAATGAAAGAATCCGTTTAATTTATGAATATATACAGCATATGTTCATCTACATTTGTAAAAAGATTTGTAACCTTGTAAAAAAAAAAGATTTGTACCTGTAAAAAAGATTTGTATTTGTAAAAAGATTTGTAACCTTGTAAAAAAAGATTTGTATCTGTAAAAAATATTTGTATTTGTAAAAAGATTTGTAACCTTGTAAAAAAAAAAAACGATTTGTATGTGTAAAAAAGATTTGTAACCTTGTAAAAAAAAAACGATTTGTATGTGTAAAAAAGATTTGTAACCTTGTAAAAAAAAAAAGATTTGTATGTGTAAAAAAGATTTGTAACCTTGTAA
>NC_056504.1:31180830-31190886 GCF_014905685.2 Nematolebias whitei
AAAAAGATTTGTATGTGTAAAAAAGATTTGTAACCTTGTAAAAAAAAGATTTGTATGTGTAAAAACGATTTTTAACCTTGTAAAAAAAGATTTATATTTGTAAAAAAGATTTGTAACCTTGTAAAAACAGATTTGTATTAGTAAAAATGATTTGTAACTTTGTAAAAAAAATTGTATTAGTAAAAAAAAAAAAATCACAAGTTACAAAACTTTTTTACAATGTTCCACTGTACATAGTGTTACACATGTTAGTAGTTGTAAACACTCAAAAGAATAAATATGTTTGTTTAGTGTTTACCTTTAAACCTAAACATTTAAGGAGTAAACATTTGTAATAATCACATTAAAAGTTAGTATATTTGGTGCCTGTTGGATTTCCAGATATATTAGTGTGTGTGAATGACAGGGATTCACTTCAAACTTCTGTTTTTGTTACTTTTTTGGCCATTTTATTTATTTATTTATTTTTAATCCGTATGCCTTTTTATAACTGTCTGTTGTTGTTGTTGTTGTCCATTTTTGTCATCATTCTTTGTTGAAATCAGGTCTCTCTTGTAAATGAGTCCTTGAGGCTCAATGAGATTAACCTGTCTAAATAAAGGTTGAATGAATGAAGAAAACACTTTGTAGAACGGTGTTTTATGAGGTTCAGAATCACAATCAGAATGTGTTTATTGTCACTATACGCAAGTACAATGAGATTGAGAGCCACTCCTTTTTCTTAAAAATGCTTAAAGAAAAAAACACACCTAAAATATAAAAAATAACACAAAATAGATATAATAGCACAATGAAAGTAAAAGAAAATATGTTTTTAACAATTATGTAAATTTGAATATTGCACATTATGGATAGTAGTGAGCTAATTAAGAGGTAAGGTGATAAAGAGCATGAAATGTCAGTAGTATTGCACAATACAAGTCCAGGGGTTTAGGAGGTTAGATTATTAAATCAGTGCATATGTGAGTTCAGTGTGGTGATGGCTTTCAGGAAAAAACTGTTCTTGAATCTGTTTGTTCTTGTTCTGATGCACCTGTAGCACTTCCCTGAAGGTAACAAGTCAAACAGTTCAAAACCCGGGTGAGAACTGTCCTGTTCTATTTCGTATAGGCTTCGCCCTTTAAGGCTGTCACTGGTGGGTTTTATCCCGTCACGCGAAGCGTAGCACTGAAGGGCTAAGCCTATACTCATAGAATCTGGGGTTACAGTACGTAACCAACATTTTATGTAGTTCAATCTGTTTCCTTGTTAGTTGACCCGCAGATCTGCCACGTTCAACGTTCAACATGGCGGACGCTCTGATGAACAGTTCGCTCAACAGGCATCTACAGCCAAACCCATCTGTTCTCTGATTGGATCCTTAATTTGTGATTGACAAGAGATTGACCAATCAGCTGAGAGGAGTAAAATCCAGGACAAAATTTGTACACATAGTTTTTGGATTTGTATCTGTAAACAGAACATCGTAAAAAAGTTTTGTAACAATTTTTTGAAATTTTTTACAAATACAAATCTTTTTTTACAAGGTTACAAATCTTTTTTTACAAGGTTACAAATATTTTTTTACAAGGTTACAAATCTTTTTTTACATGTGCAAAATATTTATGGCTGGAATTTGAGCCCATGTATCTGAGTCATTCACAACACATACTCTGAGCCTGACATCTTCAAACAGGGCATTAAATTTCACATAACGTTTCAAAGTTGGGTGGCACGGTGGCTCAGTTGGTAGAGTTGCCTCTCATCAAGAAGGCTGCTTGATCGAATCCAGTCCGGGGGCCTTTCTGAGTGGAGTTTGTATGTTCTTTCCCTGCATGCGTGGGTTTTCATGATAACATACTTTTCCTTCAGGTTTAAAATGGTTAAAAACAAAAATCAATTTCAGGATGGGGGAATGGTTTTGGTGCAACACCTCCATTTGCTTTCCTCCTCAATCTTCATCCATTTCTCTTTTTGTTGTGTCAATAAGTTATCAGTTCATTAGATTTAATATGATACTTTTTTCAGTTGTGGCACAAGCTTAATCTCACCTTCTGAGTCATTAATCCTCCACCTCCCAGTCTGTTTCTTCATGCTCACAGAGCTCTGGTAAAACTTTTCCAGTCAATAAGGAATTAAAGTAGATCTGCCCACATGGTAGCAGAGAAGACACCAATAATGGTGTTGAGCTACAAGCAGCAAGGCTTTCAGACTCTTCTACAACAATTTGACTATATTTCACCCCACAAGGTGCTAAAAATGTTTGTAAATCATCTACAAGGGATGAATATTTTATAAATATAAGTTAACAAATAATTTTTATGCTTAAGCTGGATGAAGTAAAAGGTGGTAATCAAAAAGAAAAAGGTTTGCATTAGACTGATAAAGGAAAGTTCAGACTTTCGAATGATAAGTGTTGCCAAAGTGATGAAGAAAGAAAACTGAAGGAACATGAAATGACTTTGAAAATCCTGTAGCATCCTAATCATTTTGAGGCATTTGATTAAGACGATTAAATGTCACCTTAAGGTCACTTTGGAGAGCCAATCACAAAGTTGTGTTCAAAATGTCTTGGTAGATTGTAAAAATATTTCATCTAGCAGATGGATTGACCGTTGATATGCTAAGATAAAATATATATTGTGTTGATATGTAAGGTGCCAGCAGAAACGTTTAGTCATTTTTTTATTATTAGATCGATTTATGGAAACAACATCAGAACCAAGCAGGGCTTCTTTTTTAATATAGACGAGCTCCATCCAAAGGCGCAGCTGAAAAGTTGCATTTGGAGGATCAACATTTAGTGCAAATACTTTGAGTCACAAACACTTCCCATATTTTGGTTATTTTTTTTATTCTCCAGTTTCTCCAGTTGTTTGATGCAAATTTATTTATTCATGAAAATAACAAAAAGACAGTGGAACCAGTTTTTTTTTATATATATATATAAATCTTTTTCAAAACACAATTAATTTATAATTGTTAAACATAAAAAGTATCCAGTAAAGCTCACAGGAATTAGTTACTGCTGTAGATGGTAACTCTCATGTTATTTTTTTATTCATCCAATATTATCTCTAATGAGACAACACACTGAAAGGTAGAGACGTGCATTTGTCTTAACTTTTTAGTTTTTTATTTATTTATTTATAATTTTTGGGTAATCCTATCAAAGAGAAGCAAAGACCACTGATTTTTGAGGCATTTTTATTTCTCACCTAAGGAGCTATCTTAACTAGAACTCTGCTTTCATTATTACTAAAGACATTTTTATTTGATCACAACTGTATTATTTACAACCATTTCCATTCAAACATGTTCCTATGGCTGCACAATTAAATAGGAGTATCTCATTTTCTGATGCTTTGTGATTTTATTTGTTTTGTAACAAAAAAACAACACCCTTCTGAGGCTTTAGCTGCCTTTAAAAAGCCAAACAGTCGACTCAAAGTGGTGCTTGAAAGTTTATGAACTATTTAGAACTTTCTATATTTCTGCATAAATACGACCTAAAACATCATCATATTTTCACACAAGTCCTAAAATTAGATAAAGAGAACCCAGTTAAACAAATGAGACAAAAAATGTAATTTATTTATTGAGGAAAATTATTCAATTTCACATATTTGTGAGTAGCAAAAGTATGTGAACCTTTACTTTCAGTATCTGGTGTGGATACCCCCCCCGGCCATGCAGCAATAACTGCAACTAAACGTTTCATTAACAGTTGATCAGTTCTCCACACCTGCTTGGAGGAATTTTAGCCTTTTCCTCTGTACAGAACAGCTTCATCTCTGGAATGTTGGTGGTTTCCTCATTAACTGCTGCTTCAGGTCCTTCCACAACATCTGGATTGGATTAAGGTAAGGACTTTGACTCGGCCATTCCAAAACATGAACTTTACTCTTCTTGAACCATTCTTTGGTAGAACCACTTGTGTGCTCAGTGTCATTGTCTCGCTGCACGACCCACCTTCTCTTGAGATTCAGTTCATGGACAGATGTCCTGACATTTTCCTCTATAATTCTCTGATATAATTCAGAATTCATTGTTCCATCAATGATAGCAAGCTGTCTTGACCCAGACGCAGCAAAACTGTCCCAAACCATGATACTACCACCACCATGTTTCACAGATGGGATAAGGTTCTTATGCAAGAATGCAGAGTTTTCCTTCATCCAAGCATACCACTTTTCATTTAAACCAAAAAGTTCTGTTTTGGTTTCATCTGTCCACAAAACATTCTTCAACAGCCTTCTGGCTTGTCCATGTGATCTTTAGCAAAGTGCAGATGAGCAGCCATGTTCTTTTTGGAAAGCAGTGTCTTCCTCCTTGAAACATGCACAACATTGTTGTTCAGTGTTCTCCTGAAGGTGGACTCATGAACATTAACATCAGTCAATGTAAGAGAGGCCTTCAGTTGTTTAGAAGTTACCCTGGGGGCTTTGTGACCTCAATGACTATTCCACGCCTTGTTCTTGGAGTGATCTTTGTTGGTCCCCAACTCCTGGGGAGGGTAAAAATGGTCTTAAATTTCTTCCATTTATACACAATCTGTCTGACTGTGGATTGGTGGAGTCCAAACTCTTTACAGATGGTTTTGTAACCTTTTCCAGCCTGATGAGCATCAACAACTCTTTTTCTGAGGTCCTCTCCTTTGTTCCTGCCATGATCCACTTCCACAAACATGTTGTGAAGAGCAGACTTTGATAGATCCCTGTTCTTTAAATCAAACAGTGTGTCCACTAACACCTGATCATCATCCCATTGATTGAAAACACCTGACTCTAATTTCACCTTCAAATTAATTGCTAATCCAAGACATTCACATTGTTTTGCTGATCACAAATATGTAAAATTGAATAATTTTCCTCAATAAATAAATGACCAAATATAATATTTTTGTCTCATTTATTTAACTGGGTTCTCTTTGGTACTTCCTCAGGCAGCTGAGGAGAGCTGGTCTGGGAAACTCAGTCCTCACCTCCTTCTACAGGTGTGCAGTGGAGAGCATCCTATGCTCCAGCATCAACGTGTGGCATGGAGGCTGCACAGCTGCAGAAAGAAAAGCTTTGCAGAGAGTGGTGAAGGCTGCACAGAAGACTATTGGAGTCAGTCTCCCCACCATCACAGACATTTACAACTCCAGATGCAGGAAGAGAGCCACCTGAATCATGAAGGACCCCACTCACCCAGCACACACACTTTTTGCCCCGCTCCCCTCAGGAAGGAGGTTGAGGAGCATTAAGTGCAGAACCACTAGACTGAGGAACAGCTTCTACCCTGAGGCTGTTAGACTCATGAATCTTTAACCAGGATAATCACTGTGAAAAATCACATCATGTTGCTGCTGATCTGTTTCATGTTGCTGCTGATCTGTTCCATGTTGCTGCTGATCTGTTTCATGTTGATGTGTTCATGCGTGCTCATCTGCTCTCACAGACTCATGCTCATGTTTGTGCTGCTGTTCAACGTAATGTTTTTTCTGCTCCAACATTTTTCAGTCAGGTAATCTGGACAGTTTCTTTTTTGTGCTGAAACGTTTCACCTTCTATCCAGAAGGCTTCATCAGTCAAGAAAACACACAACACAAAACTGATTCTTCCCCCAACAGCTTACTCCAAAGTGGAACAAACCAGTTATGTTGGTGCTAAGATGGTCTCTTTGGCATGCCCCCTTCTCCATTGCCCCCTCATCCTGTCAACAAGGAAGAGGGCCAGCAATAGAGGAGGGGGCGTGCCAAAGAGACCATCTTATCACAAGCAGAACTGGTTTGTTCCACTTTGGAGTAAGCTGTTGGGGGAAGAATCAGTTTTGTATTGTGTTTTCTTGACTGATGAAGCCTTCCAGATAGAAGGTGAAACGTTTCAGCACAAAAAAGAAACTGTCCAGATGACCTCACTGAAAAATGTTGGATTGTATACCTGGATTATTGAGCATGGACTTTGTTGTTTTTTATGCTATTAGTGCTTAGTGTATTTTAGTTGATGTTTTTCTTAGTTCATATCTTAGATGTCATCACTGTTTTTCTTTTACATTATATTCTTGGATGTAAGACGGCAGCACGGTGGCACAACTGGTAGATCTGCTGCCTCTCAGCGAGCAGGTCCCTGGTTCAAACCCCGGTCCAGGGGCCTTTCTGAGTGGAGTTTGCATGTTCTCTCCGTGCATGCGTGGGTTTTCTCCGGGTGCTCCGGTTTCCTCCCACAGACCAAAAACATGCATGTTAGGTTGATTGGTAACTCTAAAGTGTCCCTAGGTGTGAATGAGAGAGTGAATGGTTGTTTGTCTCGTTTGTCTCTATGTGGCCCTGTGATGGACTTGCGACCCGTCCAGGGTGTACCCCGCCCCTCGCACAGTGATTGATGGACATGGGCACCAGTGACCCCCGTGACCCAAAATGGAAGAAGCAGGTAAAGAAAATTGATGGATGGATGTTGGATGTAACTGGGACCCTGTGTACATAATTTCACTCCACATGTATCACATGTGGTACGAATGACAATAAAGAAACTCTGACTCTTTATCTACTTTTAGGACTTGTGTGAAAATCTGATGTTTTAGGTCACTCACAAATATGCAGAAATATAGGAAAGTCTAAAGGGTTCACAAACTTTCAAGCACCACTGTAAGTTTTAATCAACTGAGTCCAAATGGCTGTAGGCTGGAGAGAGAGGGCGATCGCAGAAAACATTCATCACAGCATCCTGATCGCAAAATTCATGCATCCAAGCAGAACCTTCTGTAAGCAAGATTTTATTATTTTAAAAGTACAATAATTTCCACTCAAACTGTCCTAACTGGTCTGCTCATGTTTTACAGATGCTCAGATTTTGACCCAAGAGAAACTAAACAAGATAATATACAGAAGAAGAACAACAACAGAGATGATGAAAAAAGCTAAAGGTTTGTTGAACACAAACTAAAAAGAGCTGTGAAGCTATCTAGTTCAACACTGATCTGGCAGCAACTTGACAGCTGTTTAATTGTTTTTCAAGTGTTTTGCTCTGGTCATAGGAGGTCAGCGAGAGAAGGCTCTGTACAAATGACCTGAAAGGACAGGAAGGTGGTTGGCAAATGGGCACCAGTCGTAGCATGATTAGACAGATTTCAGACAACAATTTGATTTTTCTCTTGTTCTTCAGTTCTGCAACATGACCAGTAACTCAGATCAACTGAACATATATATGTACTGACTCCTACATCTGTTTTAACCACTGTGGACGGTTAGTTGTCAAGTTTCTGACCATCACACCAACATCATTATCAAAGCTGTGACTATAACCACGATATCTTCTTAGCAGGCATTTAAATGATTATTTGGTAATAAACTAACAATTTAATTTCTTGTTTTTCTTTTTTTCTTGAATGTTTTCATTTGGACTACATTATACAAAAGTTATTGCAATGCAGCACGAAATTAGTTCACTGTGACCCTTCTTTAAATCTCATAAAAATGGGCTGTCAGCTAAAATATTTTAACTACCCATGGCTTTTGGGCAAGCTGACTTTCCGAAGGGCTTCTCTGAATGTGACTACTGACCCTCGAAACTGAACATTTGGTCTAAACTAGTCCACTCCCCTGACAGAGAGAAAAGGACACCAAGCGGTGTCTCTCCTGTCATTATTGTTGCCCTGCTGACTTATTGCAAAAAATAAAAAATTAAAAGATTCTAATGCAGTCCAGATTTCTGCTACACCAGTTCATTGCATCCACACCCCCTGAAATGATTATTCACCTCAGCACAGCAACAGGGACATAAATAATTCATCTGTGTAAATGACAAATGAGGCAATCAATTGTTGGACAGCATTCAAAATAGAAAGTATTCAAATCCTCTTTAAATTAATTCCCTGCATTTAAGTGAATGTGAATGAAATTCTAATGCTGAACTCTAGATGTTTTAAGCCTGACTGCAGAGATAAACCAGACCAGGAAATGTTTGCGTCTTTTGATTTTATTTTATTTGTTGGTGTGTGATTGACAGGAGTCTTTGGAGGTTATTTTGTCCTTTCTCCTCAGAGCTAGCTGTCTCCCTTACACAGAACCGGTAGCAACATACATCTCTGTAAGCTGCCATGTCTGAATTGTCAGAAAACAGTAGACGAGACTTTAAAGGAGTAAAAGAGAAGATCTGATTTCATATTCAGTCCGTCAGCAGCGAGACAACTCCCCATGAATGCAAACCTTTTTCTACGTGAGAAGAGCTCTTCTATAAGAGATGAGATTACACTTGACTTTGACCCCTGAGATGCTGAGAACAAAGAAGTCTGATGCATAATTTGTCCAAATTATCATTTATGTGCCTTGTAACCTGAGGATGAAAGGAAGGCAGCAAACTCAAACCTGCAGTTCATTTAAAATTAAAGTTGAAAGACTGAGAATAAAATGCCAATAAAATCTGGTTCATAAATCCAAATCCTGTATTTTAATTCATCTGCAAAATGGCTGAAGTTATATTTAACTAAACCTCAAATGTTTCTAAGCAGCCTGTGTAAAGTGAGAAGGCCGGAGAAGATTATCCAGTGTAATGTTTATATTAGCATAGCCATGGGAACCTGTTTCATTATGAAGTGCTGTAAGTGTGAATTTGTATGACTCAAAACACCTGCATGAAAAATACAATAATGCCATATATGCAGTGAAATCCACTTGTGGTGTTAATTATCTTGTCTGAATATAGAAAATAATATGATGTATATTTTAGACAGACATACTGCTATTTACAAAACTGCAAGCCAGAGCTAATGCTACTCTTCCCACTTTTATGGGTTTTGGCAGTTGTAAAGGTCTGCACACAGACATTTTATTAAAACGATAAGCAGTGGTAACAATTTATTTGCATTGACTGTTGAAGAGGACATGGTATTTTTGATTTATGATCTACTCTCAAGCTATTGTGCTTTATTTACTTTAAGCTGACGCCAAATTTTGTGACTTTGTCAATAACGGAGAATGTAGAACTCCATAAATGTCTTGTGGCTGTAGCCTTCTTGCTATCAATTTCAATAATTGCAGAATGACCCTTAAAGATAATCTTTGTAATAAAATACATTAAAACCAAGTTGAGTTTTCAGGTCTCTCTTTATTTATTTTCCTTTAAAAGTATTTTACGCCTTCCACAACATTTTAGCATCACCAGCAGGATTATACAATAATAGTGCTTGTTTATAGACCACAATTACAAAACTTAATATCAAATATTATTGATGCAGCAGTAATTATTTTGTTTAGTTTTCCCCTTTTTATTCATTCTTTACCAGTGTTTTTAGACATATTGTGCATGTCCTTTGTCATCCATCAAGGGTTCTCACAGACTTAATTACTCATCTCTGTCCTAAACGCTTTGCAGAGAGAGGTGAAGGCTGCACAGAAGACTGTTGGAGTCAGCCTCCCCACCATCACAGACATCTGCACCTCCAGATGCAGGAAGAGGGCCACCTGCATCATGAAGGACCCCACTAACCCAGCACACACACTTTTTGCCCCACTCCCCTCAGGCAGAAGGTTGAGGAGCATTAAGTGTAGAACCACTAGACTGAGGAACAGCTTCTATCCTGATGCTGTTAGACTCATGAATCTTTAACCAGGAAAATGCCACTGGTGATGTGTAATTTATCTGTGCTGCTGATTATCCATGCTGCTGATCTCATGCTGATGTATTCATTCATACCATCTGCTCACCACTGACTCATGTTCACGCTGCTGCTCAATATTCCATATTATTTTATATTATTATTGTTTAGCATAGCTTAGATCTTTTAGCGTATTGTCTAGTGTATATCTTAATGTATATCTTAGATTTTTATATACTGTTTCTTTCATATCCTGATGCATGCTCAATAATCCAGGTAGAAAAATCCAAAAAAGTTCAATCTGGTCCTCTGGACATTCAAAAAAAACAAAAACAAAACAAATCAAAAAAAAATCTAGAAACGTTTCGTCTCTCATCCAAGAGACTTCCTCAGTCTGAGGTGATGTTTTCAGCTCAGTCTCTTAAATAGCACCTTCTTAGAGTGGATCAACCAGTTTGCTGCTGACAACCAAAACCAGCTGATCACATGCTCAAGAAGGAC
>NC_056504.1:31200886-31242805 GCF_014905685.2 Nematolebias whitei
GTGCTCTTCCGATCTCGATTAACTTTACTTTTCATGCCTCAACAATATAAAAGGCCATTGTTTTCATGCAAGAGTAAATATATTAAATAAAGCAAACATAAAGGCGAGAAGAGCCGTAACATCAAAATAATTGCAGTGAAAGTTACAGTTTTCTTTCTTTTATTTAACAAGACTACCCCACAGAGCTCAAAATATAATTTGCAAGAGGGACCTGGGACAGTTAAAATATAAAGTGACGTACAGGAAAACATTGCACTGTCTGCCATCAATACATTGCCAATGCCTCAACACAAAAGCTGTTGTCAGACAGTTACTGTGACTGACTTCAACATTCATTTGTCAAGAAAACACGACATTTACTGCTGAGAATGTAAACCTTTACCAAGATAAAATCAAACATGGTGAGAACTAAATACTTGTATATTTCTCAGCTATTAAACTTTCAAAACAGTTTAGCAAGCCATCTTTTCTCTGCACAGACCCCTGCAGATGGTCAATCATCCTCAGCCTGGTTCTGCTGGAACTTCCTGTTAAAAGAGAGTTTTTGCTTTCCACAGTCAATATGCTGCTCAGAACAGGAGATTGCAACAAAATGAAGATTTGATGCAACCTGCTGGCTTCATTAAATAGTAAGGTTTTAGTAAATGGCGTTTTACACTGCATGTAAATGTTTTTGTTCAGTGTCCTGAGATGACTTTTGTTCTGAGTTGGTGCTGTATAAAAAAAAACTGAACTGAACTAAATTAATTTCTGGTAATACCGACAGAGGCCAGAGCTGCCATGGTGCGCAAAGCAACCAGAGACAGGAAGGATGCAGGTGAAGGTGGGCAACAAAATATTGCCAAAATAAGTCACAACACAAAGCTTCAGAGATTGCTGGAGTTCAAACTCAGAATTCAGTAAGGCAACAGATAATTTACATATTTTTTCACAATTTTGAGTCTCAAACTAATTTCTAAAAGTTGCAGCCCAGTGAGAGAATACCTATACAAGATCATGATCACTCCCTCCCTCCCTTGCTCACCCTGTGCACACTTACCGTGCCGAGTTGAGTCAAACTGTGCTGTGCCGTTACTAATGGAAAAGGGGCATAAAAGAAGCCACATCACTCTTTATTGTATAGGACCACTTCATTTCAATACATGTAAGGCATGTGGGCTGGACCCAAACTGACATATGATCCAGATCTGAATCGAGCCCAGACTTTGAGCACTGCTGCTCTAAACGAAGAGATAATAACATAAAGTACCGTATTTTTCAGCGTATAAGTCGTTTCGGCATATAAGTCGCATTTATTATGCATCACCGCTGACCTGTCACATTTATTATGCATTTGTTTAATGGTCAAAACAGCTTCATTTTGCCTGGGCAGCACCATCCATCCATCCATCCATCCATCCATCCATCCATCCATCCCGGCCGGAGCCACTAGCTCTACAGGTACAGCATTCCTCCGTCTGCACCAGCTGAGTGAAGCGAGCAAGCACGGGAGGACTCGCTGTTGCAGTTCTTAGAAATTTAAAACATCAGTCAAAAATTGTTATGAATTTGGAAAAAAAAAATGTATACAAGTTGCTTTGACGTATAAGTTGCAGGACTGACAAATTATGCAAAAAAAAAACCTTTGACTTATATGCTAGAAAATATGGTAAATCCTTTTTAACAAAGTTGCTGTTTTATTCTGAGATTTATTCAAACCATTCCTCAACAGAGAGGTTCTTGTTGCTCAAACATGCACCACTCTGCACAAAGTTTTGTTCAAATATTGTTGAATATTTCAGTTTGTTGTATGTGCTCCTCAAAAAAAGCGTTTTTTTTTTTCTTTTAGTTTTTTGTTGTATTTTTTTTTAAACTCATTTCACTCATAAATTGTGAGAAAATGCAATGAACACTTTACAATCAGCAGAACTGAGGTATGATTTTTTTTTTAAATCACATATTTTAGTATTCACTTTTAATTTTTTGTCTGTAGATTGACTTTCACAGGCAGAGCAATCAGCTGATTGGGCTCTACTGATTATGTCAGGATACTTTCTCAAACCCAAGCTTCCCTTTTTATTTTACTTTTGCACTCGTCCAGAGGCGACAGAGTGACAGAGTAAGTGTGACTCACCGTTGACAGTTAAGGTCAGCTTTTTAAACAGAATTATCAGAGATTTATAGCCACACTTCACAGGTCTCTCATGGACTGCAGAATCTCAGCAAACAGATGCATGTTTACTAGCAGCAGCCCTGCAGGCAAAGCAGCATCCTGCAGATCGAATCAGACCCGGTGGGGAGTGCAGGGATAAATTGTTTATGGCAGCAGCTGAGGGCTGGATTCTAATTTCATGTTCAACATTTACAAGGTACACCTCTATGTCCAGAAGATGGCCAAACACTCAAGGTAATAACATGCTGCTGCTGAAAATGACACGCTGTCAAGCAGGGAGAGCAGGACACACCCTCGCCTGCTCTCTGCTTCAATTTCAGTCCTTATTTTAAATGCATTCTTTCACACACAGACAGGTGGCTTTTCATAAAAGCTACCTACAGGCTACCGGGAAAATGTCAACACACCATATCATAATGCAAATGCCAGAGCTTTTGACCAAAGGCATAAAGTATCAGATGAAAATGACAGGAACCACACTCGGTGTAGCATTTTGAATTTGCTGAAGCATTTGTAATAACTGACTGCCTCTCACTCGTGAAATTACAAGCTGCTGAATCTCCTCTCTGCGGGCTGATGACATCCCTGATCAATGTTTAAAGGCGGTTCAGCTCTGACGTTTGCAAATCTACAACACTTCCACATTGAATATTCTCACTGGAAGAAACCAGGCATGGCAACAGCATTAATATTAGCTCACACACCAGACCTCTGCAAAGAATACGTGATTAGGAAAAGGTCCAATCATCTTTTTACAGTATCAGATACATCTCAGTTGTTTTCAACTGAGATGGATAGTTCAGGACTTTTGAAGTGGGGCTCTGTAGAAATATTAGGGACAATTAACAACAAAAAAGGTTAAATCATCTGGACCAGTTTCTTTAAGTGAGAAACGTTTTGTCCTCATCCAGAGGACTTCCTCAGTCTACGGCATGCCAACAAGATTTGTCCCATAGGTAGCCTTCACTGTTGTTTCAAGCCAACCTCCAGTTGCAATCTCAAAAGTAGGTTTTTAACACGTGCAAAACACACCCATCCAAAACAATCTATCATCATGTGCAACAATCAATAGTTTTAGGCCAGATGGCCAACTTGCTACTCACAGAAACAGCCTGAGGACAACCAAGGCCAAAGTGACTCAGAAAAAGTGTTGCAAGCTCAATCATCCTGATAGATAACAATAAAAAAGGTTAAATCGTGTCATCTGGACTAGAGCTGTCATTTCTAACCCGGGCCCGAAGCCAGGCCCGACCTGAATTTGGGCTGGGCCATGATAATGTGCTGGATGGGCAGGCCGGGTCGGTGTCAGACTTTTGATTGCGTCAGCGGATCAGCCGCGATCCAATTATATGGCAACATAGCTTGCCATATAATCAACAGCCGCACACGGACATTTCACTGCGATCTGATCGGCCTTGAGGTAAAATAAAATTCAGTTAAGCTTCAGATGGGACTGTACTGCCAGGCAGTGATCCATCACCCAATTGGACGTTCAGCCGCTGCACTCAGCCGACGCACGTGGCCGACGACCCAGACAGGTGAGATCCCAAAGGAGACATGTCAGAGCAGGGTCCGTGTCTGAATAATGCAGAATGCAGGCAGAAACAGAGTTTTAATGCGCTTTGACGGCCATGAAAGGACAAACATCCCCTCAGCTCTGATCTTCTGCCCCTTTTATTCAGCCGCGCGCATCCGCCGACTGTTAATCACCATATAAGCAGTCAAAGCTAAATTAAAAATGTCAGGTGTTTTTTCAGGTTCAAATCTGTGATTACTATTAATTCGTCAGGTTGGGTGGGGTTCGGAAATGATAGCTAAGGGCTGGGACCGGGTCGCATTTTTGGGCCTGAGTGCAACTCTAATCCAGAGGACTTCCTCAGTCTACGGCATGCCAATCAGATCTGTCTGATCCGATTAGCGACAAATATATATATATATATTTTTTTGTAACTCCCTCAATTTGGATAACTAGAGTTTAATTCTGGGGTCACAATCAAAGTGAAACGTTGCTGATTTAGAACAACCTCATTCAATAAAATATCATAGTTGTTTGTGTGAACAATCCCATTCAAGATAGCCCCCAAAACTAACCAAACTTGGTTAACTAAAAATGAATTAAGCCAGTTTTAAAGGTCTTGAGCTAAAATTAAGTGTGGTAGTTAAAACAGTGGCTAGCATGCTTGTGAAATCTCACGTTATCACATGAGAGCTCATGTGATAATTTACAAGATTTGCCTTAAATGTCCATAACTCCACAGCTACTAGATATTCTTTGTTAAAACTCTGAAAGGTGACGGCTGATATGCATTCCTTTAAAATTAATTTAAGATGGGATAAGTGACATTCAAGGTGATACAGCAGCATGTAATTATTGAAATCAGAGGGACATTGTCTTTTCTTTTTGTGAAGCACACGCCCACACACAGGTGGCCCTTGGAGGCTGCTGACTGTGAGATGTAGACAGCTCATTACAATCCTTGTTGCCACCCACAGGAGGAAAACAGCACCAACAATGAAACCCTAATGAGGCATGTTGGTGTTTAGTCAGCGACTGCAGTCTTTGTGGAAGGAGGATTTAATCTGCATATGAAAAAAGGGGACAACTCACTCATAAAGCGATGTCACCGCTCAGGGGTGAAGTAACCATTTCAGTTTCTGTGCAGGTTTGATTTTACATCAGTACAATCAAATATGTATTCAGATGGGCTCCAGCAGCTCTCCCACAAGAACAAGTGCTGAAAAGAATGTGAAAACAAAGCCTTGTCAAGAAATGGACTTGAATCTCTACGGAAGTCAGCCGGCCTCAGTCGGAGTAATATAAATAAATTCCTTATGAGATGGGTTTCAATCCCAAAAGTGCACAGAATCGACTTACAAAGGGTGGAAAAATCAGAAAAAATCAAACAAAGATAAAACACACCAGTCACACTGAGGGACTAACGCATGAGCTTCAAGTGAAATGAATAAAATCTTCCTTGTTTTTGCATATAAAACTGAACCTTTTTGACAACAGACACAGGCATGTGATTTTCTTGTAGTCCTCATTGTGCTGCTGGATGAATTAAAAGTTCACAAACACGTTCTCCTTCTAAAAACATAGTCTGTGACTCTCCCACAAAAAAACCTACAAGACGTGAAAATTTAATTTCTTAATATATACACAGGAAGAATGGAGCATGAGATTGACACACGGATTGGTGCAGCGTCTGCAGTTTTGCAGACTATGTGCCGGTCCGCTGTGGTGAAGAGAGAGCTGAGCTGTAAGGCAAAGCTCTCTGTTCACCAGTCTATCTACGTTCCTACCCTCATCTATGGCCACAAACTCTGGGTAGTGACCGAAAGAACAAAATCAAGGATACAGGTGGTTGAAACGAGTTTCCCCTGCAGGGTACTCTCCCTTAGAGATTGGGTGAGAAGTTCAGTTATCTGGGAAAGACTCGGAGCAGAACCGCTGTTCCTCCACTTTGAGAGGAACCAGTTGAGGTGGTTTAGACATCTTTTAAAGATGCTCCCTGGGCATCTCCCAGGTGCTCTGAGCATGTCCGACTGGGATGAGACCACGGAGAAGACCCAGGAGACTATGGGAACGACTTGGAATTCTCCAAGATTGGAGGTGAATGGATGAGGTGGCTGTGAAAAGAGATGTCTGGACTTCCCTGCTCAAGCTGCTGCCCCCGCGACCCGACTTCAGAATAATAATAAGATGATGGATGGATGGATGGATGGATGCATTCACATTCAAGTTACAATTAAAGTTACATTCAAGTAAGAACAAAATTGTAAATGTTTTCTTTCTTCATGAGCCACTTGTTTAGGTATCAACACTTTTTCAAGTTGACAGGAAACTTCTGAGTTGATCGGCGTGGTGCATTGTGAAACTTTGCACTTCCAAATGTAAAATGATCAAATTAAAATTTATTTTAGCAGGTTTTCTGTACAAACTTTGTTTTTATTTGTATTTAATTTTTTGAGTTGGGGTAGTAGAATAAATCTGTTTTGACTGACCATTTGACAGACTTTTTATCTATCTGAAATAATCAGTCAATCAATCATCATGTACAACAATCAAATGTTTTAGGCCAGATGGCCAACTTGCTGCTGGTCTCTCTTGTAAATGAGTCCCCGTGGCTCAATGAGGCTATAGCCTGTATAAATAAAGGTTGATTGAATGTGATCCTTAATTCCATTGTCAGCGCTTTAATACACTTTAAAAACCAGATTAAGTGTTTGATAACTGCAATATGCATACACTGCATTTACAATGGGAGACTGATCAGGCTGAACATTCCTCCTGAACCAATGAACGAATGAAATCTATCAGTTGTGCCACTGTGCTGAGTTAAATATTTAGTTAGCAAATTAAATATTTATTTTGGAAATTAAATGTTTGGCTTAGAAATTAAATATTTAGTTTTGAAAATAAATGTTTAGCTTGGAAATTAAACATTTAATTTACACCTAAATATTTAGTTTACTAACTAAATAACTTGCAAGTTAAGTATGTCAGAGTCAGAGATTCTTTATTGTCATTCGCACCTCATGTGGTACATGTGGTGGAGAGAAATTATGTACACAGGGTCCCAGTTACATCCAACGATAAAATGTAAAAGAAAAACAATGATAACATCCAAGATATGAACAAAGAAAAACATCAACTAAATATACACTAAGCACTAATAGCATAAAAACATTACGTTGAACATCAACAAAAACATGAACATGAGTCTGTGTGAGCAGATGAGCACGCATGAACACATCAACACTGAAACAGAAACAATAAGTATGTAGTTTGTAAACTAAATATTTAGCTTGAAAATTAAATATTTAGTTGGGAACGATGACATTTATAAATGTATGAATAACATGGTGAAAATATGACTGAAAAAATGCACATTTTTTTCATTATGAAAGGCTAAATAAACCAAAATATTGCTGTTAATCTTTTACTGTTGTAACTTTACAAATGGCACCCCATAGGTTTGCACTAAGTCCAAACATAAACTCTAGAAAAGAAACTAAAATATTCCTAAAAGTGCTGCGGTACTTCAGCGGATCTGGGACGTTTTAGGGTGAGATCCAGCTGCTGATGAATATAAACTTGCCCTGATACAGATTGTCAGTTCCCTCGTCTGCTCTTCAGCTTATCTAACAAGAAAAAATTCTTGATAAGACAGCGTGGAGCTCAAGGGCAGCTTGGAGGAAAAAGGTCTTTACATAAATTCTGCAGGGGGCAAAAGTTTTCAGGCCTCTCTGCAGAATCTCAATCCTGCACTTAAAAACTTCTAACCATCTGTTTTGTTGGCTCAGCTCAAGGAATCAATACTGAAAACCACTGTTAGTTTATTTTTATGCATCTCATCAAATAATCAAACAAGTGAAAAATAAAATCACCACCAGACCTCGAGCTCCTACAAACTGCCTGCAGTAGCTCAAAGTCAATGAAGGCTTTAGATATTATTAAAATGGCATGTGTAAACCATCCTGTGTTCCTATTTTATATGATTTTTAAATAGTTTAATTTCAGTCAGGTACTTTATACGAGTGGGGATCATTGCAAAGATGGGCTGAGATCAAAGTTCTCCGCAGGAAAAACCTTTCAGATTTGTTTTCTTCGGTCCCTTTGGGCTTTTATTACTTTATTTGTGTCTTCCTTCTTTCCCTTTGTGTCCTCTACGATCTGTGTTTTTCATTTTGTGGGATTTTTGGCTTTTTTCCAATCAGCATCCTCATCTTTAGTTCCATCAACTCATTAATCTCGTCTCTGGATTGTTGTTTATGCAAGCCAATAATCACTCTAATTTTACAACGTAATCTTTTATTTGTGTTATCTTTTACATTCATGCAGTCAACTTTGAAAATACTGGATTTGACTGACTTCATTTTTAGCACATTTATAAAGAAATATGTGTTTATTTTCTATCCTGTGTTCTGCTTGTGATATGCTTCTGTTCCTTCTCATACTTTCAATTTAAGTAGAATGACAAAAAACAGATATAAAAAAAAATCATAATCTAACTCAAAGGAGCTAAAAGATTGACCAACTTTTTTTTTTTTTTTTTTTTTTTTTAAGAAAAGCTCCAAAACTCTCAAATATTCCAGCAAAAATCTATTTCATTTCGGGTAATTTGTTTCTTTGATATTTTTTGTTCGGCTTTATAATATATTTTTCCAACTCTTTCTGTTGGTGTTTACTATTAGAGTAATAAATATATTATGTTGTAGTATCCCCCCCCCCCCCCCACCCCAAAAAAAAAAAAAATTGAATAGATGAGATTACAAAGAAATGTTGTTGGGTTTTTTTTTTAAATCATGTGTGAAAAATCAGAAAACTTGAGAAAAAAAAACCTACTTTGATGGGTAGCTATATAAAAATAAAATAATGTTTATTTATTTTGATAACATAATTTGAAACAACAAGCTAAATAGTGACACATACATCTTATCGATTTACTTTTGTTCAATCATTTCATTTATTTATCCTAAACTTTTAGTTTAATGACATATAGATTTTTAGACCTGAATATATTTAGTGTCATAAAAAAGAAACAAATCTAACTTTTGAATTTGATCAGATTTAGTCTCATCATTTCAACTTTTTCCATTTTTGATGATAAAGCTCTTTAAAAGGGCTTCATGCTTCTCATGGCAACATTGCCACCATCTGGTAGCTTTAAAGCTGCAAACAGTGAAATGAAAACACAGATCTTGTCTGCGCTTTACTCACAGCATCAGTTTAGAACAAACAAGCTTCAGTAAGAAAAGCTGCTACATTTTTTCCATCATAAGCAAATCTGAGAGGAATAAACTCATTTTTCACACATTCACTCTGAAAACGGAAAGAAATTCTCATCATTACATCTCTGACGTAGAATTATTCAATTATTCTTATTTGAATCAGACTGAATGTCCCCCTCCTCCAGGAAGTGAACTCTGCTGGTGTTGCATAACTTTGATCAGTGTGCCACCTAGTGAAAAGAACAGGAGAGCAGTATAGAGAAAACCTCTTCTTCTTTGAGTCAAAGAGTTCAGAAGAACAAATCTCGGGGGGTGGAGATATCAAACCATCAGCTGAACATAAACTCCTCTGATGGCTTTGATAAATCTGCCTGAAGCCTCCTTTCAGCACCTGATGAAACTGCTCCAGCCAATTCCTCCAGACGTGAATAAAACAATGGCATGTCTATAGATCGCAGACAGAGTTAATGGCAGTCTGTTGCTACAAAGGGTCAGAGGTCAGAAGATGGGCTCTTTAAGCACCTGTTCAGATTGTCAGCATTCATATTTTTAGGTTATTTACAAAGCAAGAGAAAACGAATGGAGCTCACAGAAAATTAAATGTTTGAGCTTTTTGTGATTTTTAACTGATGTCAGTCAGCTCCTTCAAATCTGAGGTCATGACCAAAAGAACTAAATCTAAGATACAAGCAGCTGAACTGAACGTCCTGTGTAGGCCAGCAGGGCTCCATCAGCCAAGAAGTGGAGCTGCTGTCCGAGGAGTCAGCGTTGGTGGTTCAGGCGTCTCATTAGGACGTTTTGTTTCTGGTATGGGAATGCCTTGGAATGTCCCGGGGGAAGCTGGAGAGTGTCACTGGGAACAGGGTTGTGTAGGTTTCTTCTCTGAGGACGATGTGTGGATTTTCTGCTGAAACAGAAACTTAATGAAGACAAAGTTTCCACTCTTTGTGCATGAAGGCCCTTGATCTGCTGACCCTGTGTCAAATAAGAAAAGGATGGATGGATGGATGGATTAAACAAAAATGCTTAATTTTAAAACAAAGCTTTATTATTTTGTGGGGAATTTTAATAAACTAATTCAAAATCTTTTTGCGACATGGTGGTGCAGTTGGTAGAACTGTCACCTCTCAGTGAGAAAGTTGCCGGATTGAATCCCGACCCGGGAACTTTCTGAGTGCAGTTTGCATGTTCTCTCTGTGCACGCACAGGTTTTCTCCAAGGACTTCCTCTCACAGACAGAAAACATGCATGTTAGATTAACTGGTCATTCTAAATCACCCCTAGTCTGAGTGAGAGTTTGTTTGATTGTAACTTGTTTTTTTAGTGTTATAAAATCATTAGATTGTTTTTTTTTTTTTTGTTGTTGTTGTTTGTTTTAACCAAAGAAAAATTAAGCATTTATTAAAACTAAATCCATATGTTTATGTCATGTAAACATATCTGTTTAAATTGTTCTATCAAGTTTTTTTTTTTTGGCAGAGGTTGTGTTTTAATGACTTCATGTTTTCTATGATGGAAAATTGTTCTCCATCCGAACATGAACAGTTTAAACTGAGTGTTGTTGCTGCGCTGCATGTATCCAAGCACAATGACTTTATTATCAACAGGTATATGAAACACACAGATTGGACTCAGACAAACAAAGCATATTACTTCTGGCTTTCCTCTAAACGCAGTTTTAAAGCACAAACACAACAGAAGGAACGCCAAAGACACAACTGGAACAAAAATGAGAGAAGAAACGTCTCAGCGTCTTTTGAAATAAAGAGTGCAAATGAGGATCCTCTCGTCTTCATGCCGACGAGGTTAAAGCCGCTTGTTAGAGGAAACTTGAGTGAGCACAAATATGACATTTTAAAATCCACATGCTCCGTGCTGGAGAGCGTCTAAAACACCAGAGCTACAGGCAGCACTGGTGACAAGCCTCTTACCAATTAGGAGTGTTTGTGGAAGTGAGCCTGAACCCGTCTTTCAGGACGGATGAAAGTGGGTCAGAGCCACGGCCTGTCTCTCTGAGCGGCAGCACAATGACAGGGTGCACAGAAATCGCAAACTCAAAGCAGGGATTAAATGGCTGAACTTGAAATTAACTTTAATTTGGGGGTGAATGTTCTAAAGCCATTATTATTATTATTATTATTATCAGCTACATTAATGCTCAGAGTTTCAGTTTCAGAGCAGGTGTCTCCTGTTAGACGAGCCACTCGGCGTTCAGACTGCAGGTATTACCCATGATTCATTAGCTCGCTTTTCTGCAAGTAAACAACTCGGCGAGTTCAAAGGCACTTCATATCAATACTTTACAGAGTTAGACGTTTCTGTGAAGGGAAAACTCTCGCCAGCATATTCTGTGAACTTTTATTTTTTTACTCTTCTCTCACACATCAAACACTCCAAACTTTCACTCTCCATATTCACATGGTTGTTACTCGTGAGCCTGGAGTGTGAACGAGCAGTGCAGCGTTTAATGATGCTGAGCATGTTTCTGACAGAGCAGGTCTGCGGAGGACCGGGACGACATCAGAGCTGCGATGCAGAAACCGTTTGACATGACTGCCGGCCTGTTGCACGTCTGAGTTTTAGTGCGTCTTCAAAGTATTTCATCTCAGCTCTGAGTAAATGTTTGACATGACTCGTGGTCTAGGGATGAAAAATTAGATCTGAACACCCTCATAAGATGAACTTCAAACAAACTTGATCAATGAAAATTGTGTGGGACAGAAATATGTGTGTTTTTTTTTTTTTTGTTCCCCTATAGCAAAAGGATGATGATGCTCTTGCCTGTGTCTGTGTGTTGATTTGTCAGTAGCATGAGCAAAACACTAGATGGACTTTAATGAAATGTTTAAAAACTAATTATTGGGTGAATGTTAATAAAAAATCAATTAACTTTTTGAGTCACCCTCAACTCAAGATGGCTACCACAGCTAAACAACATAAGCCAGCACAAAATATTTTTCCATTTTACAAATACTGAGATAAAATTTGGTGTGACAATACATTAGAGTCCTTCCCAACATAAATGTAAGACTAGAGAAATTGCAATTCCTGTGAAAATGCAGTGTGAATGCTTATTGCTGAAGAACTTGCTGAAAAAAGCTGAAATTAACTAACAAAAAAAAAAACATGCTGAAATGTAGCTGGAATAAAAGAACAAGCCTTAATGAGCAGATGAAAGCAGAAAGAATACATTTTTGCAGAATTAGATTTAAATTAACAGAAATGGGCACAAAAATTAGGAAATTAGATTTAAAAAAATATGAAATTAGTTTTAAAAAATAGCTGAAAAGCAGCTGAAAAGCAGAAAGAAGCTTAAACTACCAGAAAGAAGTTGAAAGAGTTGCAATGAGCATAACAACTGTGGAATTACCTGAAAAGGCTAACATTTCCATAAAAGCAGCTATATACTAGCTGAAATAGAAGAAAAAGCTGCAACTAGCAGAAAAAAAAACTGAAAGGAGCATAAGAAGCTGAAATTACCATAAAGAAGTTAATTAGGTTGAAAGTATCAAAAATGACCATGAAAAACTTGAATATATCTGAAAACAGCTGAAATTAGCTAAAAAATGCTAAAAAAAAAAAAAAAAAAAATTAAAATTAAAAAAAGTAGCTGAAAGGATAGATCAAGCTTAAATTAGCAAAAGAAAGTAGAATGCACACACATTTGCCCAGTTAGGCTGAAAAAGTAGAAATGGAGCACAAAAAAAGTTGAAATTATCTGAAAAAAGCTGAAATTAGCAAAAACAGCTGAAAAGCAGCTAAAAGTCAGAAAGAGACTGAAATTACAAGAAGGATGTGGCGATGGAGCACGTTTTTCCTGAATTAGGCTGACAAAAGTTTAAATGAGCGCAAAGAATGTGGAATTAGCTGAAAACATTAAAATTAGCATAAAACAGCTAAATAGTAGCTGAAATAGAAGACAAAGCTGAAACTTGCATAAATAAGCTGAAATGAGCACAACAATCTGAAATTAGCTGAAAGAAGTTAGAAGAAGCAAATGTAGTTAGCAGAAAGGATCTGAAAGGAGCACAAAACAGATGGAAAAACAGCTGAAAGTAGCTGAAAAGAAAAGTTTAAATTTGCTGAAGGAAGCTGAACCAGAACAAAAATGTGAAAGGAGCAGTAAAAGGTTATAAACAGATCTAAAGATATGAAGGATGTAAAATGAACTCAATTCATTTCTTATGAGGAAAAAATAGCAAAAAAGGCAAAATATTTCAAAAGTTAAAGTTGCATCAATACCAACAGTCATAGCAGGACTGTCCTGAAAGAGCTGAACGTTTTGACTTGATTTGCTGAAATAATTTGAAAATTGCAGGACGAGAATCACACCAAAAATTGTATGGAAGAAAAATAGATCACAATGGTGTGAATCCTTCATAAGTGTTCACACAATAACTAACAGATTGCATTAAATAGTTTTTAAGTGCCTGTGACACACATATCCTACAAATACAAAAACATCAATATTGAAGTAATTTTCATAATACACGTTACTCATTTTGTCTCATAACCGGGATATTTCCTTTTGAACTTGACACAGTGAAAGTGAAACAGGAAGTGACATCAAAGGGGAACTCTGAAAAAGGGAAACTTCCTGGTCTTGTTCATTGAAACAATATTATTTGAACATGGCTTTTCTTCGTCTCTCTCCTATAGCGACTCAAAATAATCTGATTCTTCGTCGCTGTCTGTGTTGTTAGCCATCGTAGCAATGCTCTATTCACATGCAGGCGTTCCCCTTTGTCATCACTTCCTGTGATTGTGCATACAAATATTGCAGCTGTTCATCTTAGAGGCAATTTTTTTTATTTTTTGCAATACTATACGTTATCAATGTTATCTTTCCAACAAAGCATTTATGATATTTAAAAATTATGTCACGGGTCCTTTAAACTGTTGCCTTTATTAAAGTCAACTCTGTCTGTCTGTTAGCAAAACATCTCATGAACCAATCCCTAGACTTTAATTAAACTTTTGAAAGTCCATCTACAACTGACTAACTTTTGAAGTCAATCTGATTCAAGATGGCCGCCAATCAACATTAGCAAATGAAAAGTGATTCTAACTCAGTCAGTTTTACAGATGTTTGATGTGAAAGTAGCTGAAAGTTGCTTCCAACACTCATTCCTACAGGTCTGAACATTAACGTTGGCATTAACGGTTAAACTCAACACCGTCTGTCTTTTAGCAAAGTATTTAATGAACCATTAGACAGATATCAACACAACTTTCAGGAAACAATCAGTGGATGTAATTATTAGACATAAATCTAGAACTCAACCAATTCAAGATGGCTGCTACATCTAAGCAACTTTAGTTTAACTTTAACAGAAAAATGGCTACATGGTCAAATGTGTAGATAATAGCTTAATGTTTATGCAGTGAAAGCTGAGAGTTATTCCCAACTCATCTCATGAGATCAGGCTCGGCCTCAACTACACGGTTTGACCAAAACGGTTAAAAAATTCATAATTTCTTAAGAAGATCTTAGTTCAAAACTCGTGGAGGCTGATGGGCGACATGCATTTCTGCAAGAAATACTAGGCCTTTAATTTTATGCAAGGGCTTTGAATTTCTATTTATTCTAACTCAGGATTGCTGTTTGTATTAATACTGAAAGTTTTTTTTTTTTTTTTTACTAAAAGGCAAATATGTTCCATTAAAAAAATATGATTCAGAAAAGACTGTGCAAAAAAAGGTATAACAATTAAGTTATTTAGAAAAAATTAAGTCAGAAAATTACTCTACAACTATTTAGCTCTTTTTGTAAAACAAAGCTGATGATTTGTCTTAAGAGCAATTTATTTGCAACTTTTTAGTTTTATCTCAAATAATATTTAGTGAAGAACTGGACAAACAAATCTATTTGAATACTCTACGTTGGACTTAAAGGATTAGTTTATGACACAAGCTGTATGAAAATATTCTTCAGTTGAAACACATTCATAATGGGGTGCACGTGGTAAATTGTAGGATACGTGAATAGACTCTATATAATCCTGCATGCCCAGGGTGAGTGTGCTGCTCTGCTGTCTCCTGTGAAGCACAGAAACAGTGAGTGGTGAAAGCTGAGCACGATGTGACGGTTGTCATAGTCAAATCTGCCTGTTTGTTTGTGCACAAACATCAGCTGCCACAGAGAAACACATCGCTCTGAACGCCGGCGCTGTCACCTCCACTGATGTCACAGCTACGTCTCTGCTTGGTCATCAGGTCAATAAAAACACATCCAACATGTCGTAATTCACATTAAACAAATGAAAAACGTTGGTTACATACTGTAACCCCAGATTCTATGAGTATAGGCGTAGCCCTTTAAGGCTGTCGCTGGTGGGTTTATCCCATCATGCAAAGCATCACACTGAAAAAATTAGTCCATGCCCACCTGTTGTGTGGGCCCCACCCGGTCCGTATAAATTACGTTAAGCGCGAGTAATCAGCTCCCAAATAGCTTTTTCTTCAGACATTTAGGAGCCAGTGAGGCCCAACGCTTAAAGGGCTATGCCTATACTCATAGAATCTGGGGTTACAGTATGTAACCAACGTTCTATTTTGAATAGGCTTCACCCTTTAAGGCTGTCGCTGGTGGGTTAAGGGCGAAGCAGATGTAGTCTCCGCCTCACTGGGTCCATTCGAACACCATAAGAAGCGCCCGCTTGCCCAAAAAACATCTTGTCACTCAGCTCTCCATGTGCGTATATACGCATCACGTAATTACGTGCACCATGCACAGACGCGCATTGCGTAATTTGCGCGTTCCCCGAGTGCAAAAATGCCCCGGAAAGGTTTTCACCAGAAAAAGAGAGGCTGAAAAAGGCCGTGAACAGAGCAGATCCACGGCTCTTCAATATGAACAGATTAATAATAAATTAACTGATTATTAATCAATGAACTGATTGATCACAGTAGTCATGAACTGATTAATAACCATAGAACAAGAACAACAGTCATAACCTGTGACTGATAACAACATCTCACACTATAAATGCATGCAGTCAGATGTGAGTTTAAACGAGATTCCATGAAACAACAATATTCATATATAATATATATAATATATCGTTAAGGCATTAAGGACAGAATGCATCATGGAACGAACCATCACATCACATAAATAGAAGCAAATAAATGAACAGGATGTTGACCACGCGGCCGCAGTGCAAATATCCTGCATTGACATACCATTATGCAAAGCAGTCGAAGATGCGATACCTCTGGTCGAGTGAGCCCTGAGGTTGTCAGGAGGCTCTAAATCTGATGCTCCATAGGCTTCAGAAATGGCCTCACACAGCCAGTGTGACAGGCGCTAGGTGGATAACGGGCGACCTGCAGATGCGTCTCTATAGTGCATAAACAAATGTTGAGTCTGATGCAGTACCGCCGTGCGTGTTACGTAACATGTCAACGCACATACGGGGCAGAGAAGATGGAAAGATGCTTCTTCTTCTGATTGTGGGGAGGAGGGAAAAAATCCCTCCAATGATACCACTCTTGATTTAAAAGAGCTCGTGATGTTTTAGGCATAAATGCTGGATTAGGCCTCAGATCAGCTGAGCTGCCATCAGCCTAAGTTCTGAGACATGACGGAGCGACAGAGAGGGCAGATAAATCACTCACCCTCTTAACGGATGTTAAAGCCAACAGCAGGGCTGTTTTAAAGAGACAAAAATTTAATCAGAACCTGATCTAGTGGCTCGAATGGAGCTTTGATCAGGGCTCGCAGGACCAGCGTTAAAACTCATTGTGGAGCAAGTGGGCGTGAAACAGGCCAGCGTCTCTGTACACCTTTTAAAAAACGCTTCATCAGCGGATGATTAAAAGTTGTTCTGTCCCCGAAACCTTTGTGACAAGAAGAGATGGCTGCAGCGTACGTTTTAATCGTGCTGAATGCCAGATTTCTGTCCATCAGCTGCTGTAGAAAGGACAGCACGGCACCTAGTGGACATGAGGTGGCCTTTACACCTTTCTCCGTACAGCAGTGCTGAAAAGCTGTCCACTTTGATGTGTACAGCGCTGTGGTGGATGCAGCACGTGAATCCTGGATCGTACGCACTGCATCTTGAGAGAGACCCATCCTCTCTAAGCGGATCCGCTCAGCGGCCAGACTCAAAGGTGCTGGCCTATTTCTGGGTAACTCCTGATTGATCCTCCCCTCTGGAGGAGAGCATCTTCCCTCCACGGCAGTTTCCACGGGCGCCCCGATAACAGGTATCGTAGAACTGGGAACCATGGGGCGTTCACGTGCTCGGGAGCCACCAGGACAGCTGTCAGTCCCTCCTCCTGAACTCGGTTCAGAAAACCGTGATATCAGAGGGAGTGGGGGAAATGCGTAAAGAAGCATTTTGGGCCACGGGCTATGAGCAAACACGTCCACCCCTAGCGGTGGTTTGTCTCACGGGCTCAGTGAGAACCATAGTTGACACTGAGCGTTCTCTCGTGTTACAAACAGGTCCACGGCCGCTTTGCTAAATTTCTGCCACGTCTGAGCCATCAGCTCTGGCTGGAGGGTCCAGTCCCCGTGACGCGGACTGCCCCTGGACATCACATCTGCCCCACTGTTCAGAACACTGGGGATGTACACTGCTCTGGTGTGCCCAACACAGCAGCTGTCTCACAATGTGTAACATTTGGGCTGGGCGTGCACCCCCTACCGGTTTATGTATGCAACAGTCACTTGTTGTCTGTGTGAATCAACACATGTTGATTCCGTAGCACAGAGGCAAAGTGTTGAATCACATTCAAAACCGTGCGACACTCCAAAAACATTTATATGAGCTGCTGTGTGGGGTGGCCACAGCGCCCCCACAGCTCGAGAAATGCATGTGCCTTCCCAGCCTGACAGGGACACGTCTGTGAAGATTGACACATGTGACGTAGGTCTGCTGATGGGAACTCCCTCCGACAGAACAAGAGGGTTTCCCAGTGTCTCAGATCGATTCTCACCGATCAACCGTCTCTTCTGCCTCACCAGGTCCACGCGTAAATGAGCGGACCACCTCTGGAGCGTCGCACCATGTGAGCAGGTGACATGTCCTTAATAACTTCATGATGGAAATAGCCATTATCACTCTGCTGGTTTAACGTGAGTTGAACTGCTGCCGCCTGTCTGGAAAAGCGGGTCAGCAGCAACAAATCGTCCAGATAAAACAGAATTCTCCTTCCTGCTCTGTGTAGCGGCTGCAGAGCCAACTCAACGCATTTTGAATGGAAATGTTGTCTCACAGTTGAAAATTGAAAAATCTAAGATGAGTCTCATCCCTCTGGTCCGTTTTGGGACCAGGAAGTGACGAGAGTAGAACCCTGTGTTTTCCTCTCCTTCTGGAACCCTGGAAATTACATTTTTTATCAGAATTTCCTGAACTTCTATGTGGGGGAACGAGATCTGTTCTGGAGATGACAGAAATGTCTCTAAAGATCCTCCAAATGGGGGTTTGAGCTGTAATTGCAGCATGAATCCCCTGCAGATAAAAACGGTTCATCCATCTGTCTAGAGCGCATGCTCGCTGCCACTCCGCGTAACGTTCGGGAAGCGGGCATGCGTTTATGCTGCGTCATGTTATTTAAGGACGCCAATCACCACTGTCATGTGTGCCGCACTCAGGCTGCGGGCTCACATCCGTGCTGGTGTGAGCTGGCGTTCGCTGAGGGAAAATGCGGGCGCCCCTGAGCATGCGGGGCCGTGTGTGAGGGCTGCCGATGCTGTGGGGGCGCGGCGCTTCTGTGCCGCGCTCAGGCTGCAGGCTCACATCCGTGCTGATGTGAGCTGGTGTGCGCTGAGGAGGCAGCGCACAGCTTGGGCTGAGAGCGAGGTTTCCCACTGGGCTCGGTCTGCTGAAAAAATTCATTTTGGCTGCTGTGTCACTCACGCGCGCATTTTGTGTGTTTTCTTGGGCTGCGGTGATTTAAACCCTGTTTGGAGGACACCGGCTGGCTTGTGTGGAGGATGTGTGAGAAAAAGCCGCTGTGAGATCATACAAACTGACAGTCAGGCTGAAATAAGACACTTTAATTCCTGAATGATGTTTACGTTTTATTCCTAAAACTCAAACCATAATTATGCACACACACATCCTCCGCAATGAATAATTTTTTAAATCTTCTCCCCCGTGAGCCCTGCAGCTTGTTGGGATGAGGAGGGCTGTACACTGACGGGAGGGGCTGGCGGCGGAGCGAGAAGACGCTATTGCAGCTGTGGCGCATCTCTGCTGTCTTGGCCACAGCACTCTCTCCAGGGGGGGGGGGGGGGGTTGCGGCTTGATAAGATGGCGCACAATCTCCGACACCTCCTCCAGATTTTTCGATTTCTCAAGCATGTCCTTGAAAATTGGCTCCGAACAGCACGTCCGTCATGATGGGGCCTTCCAGCAAGTCCATCTGCAGCTTCTCCGACAGGGAGGCGGAGTGACAAGCCAGGTGGACCTCTGAACCATTGTCATCCAGGCTGCGATGCGAGACAGGCAGACAGCAGACGAGACACACGGGTTGAGGGTGACGTCAGATGCCCTGCAGAGGGAGCTCTTCGTCTCTTCAGGCAGGTCTGTCCCTCCGGCCTCTGAGATGCTGTACGTCAGCGGTGCAACGTTAGTGTTCGCTGCGGCCGCCTGGAACGCATACTGGTGAGCTCGGTTGGAGAGCGACGTCACCGTCTGGTCATGTCTCCCCGGAGGCGCAGGACGCTGGTCCAACCTGGACATCTTTGCTCTGAGAGCCTCCGCCAGGCTTGGCTCCAGGGGGGCACTGAGGGAATTTCCGCTCGGTAAAACCCCTCCACTCTGGTGATGGGCGCGAATGTGGAAACCGGTGCTCTCAGTCTACCAGGACTGGCTGCAGCCTCGTTCCAGTAGGACGTCACTGCTGGAAAACGAGGCCAGATGGGATCAGGACGGCAAGCCGGAGTGGAGCCAAAAAACCTTCCCGCTAGATTATCCAATCTGGGAGGGGGAATGAGGGGGAAGCCTCCTGGATTATGTCGGGCAGCTCCGAGAGGAGGGCACCGACAGCTGGGAGCGGTGTGGTCACCGATGCGAAAAGGCTGGGAGGGGGGGGAGCATTAGGGGTTAGGACGAGCTTGTACTGCAGCAGTGTGGTTCAAAGCAGCCTATTCTAGCCCAAATACATTTCCTTGAGCTGTTACGAATTTGTTTGAATGACTGAGAAGTAAAAAATGTACCGTACTTTGTGGACTATAAGGCGCATTGGATTATAAGGCGCATTAAGCGAAACAAAACAGTCAATTAAGTCAAACTTTATTCAACTCATTCACAATAAGCACATAAAATCGGTTCAAGGTCAGTAAGTACAACCAGAATTAATACATAAAGTGCACCAGATTATAAGGCTCACTGTTGATTTTTAAGAAAATTAAAAGATTTTAAATGCGCCTTATAGTCCAAAAATTACGGTATATAGTTTGCTCCGAAAAAATCAAAAGTTGGTCTTTTCAGGTCTTAAACATCAGCAGAGTGTAGATAATAGAAGAAATGATGCAACACTGAGAGAAATGTGACAATATTTTCAAGTTAATGGCGTCAGATTTAAAGTAAAACTACTTTGTATATATTTCAACAAAGTAATACAAGCCTAAGTTTTTAAAAAATCTATTTGTTGGTTTATTTGACGTCTTTGTGCTGCTTGTATATAAAGTATGTGCTGTTGGCTTCAAATGTCAAGATTAGCAAGCAAAACTAAAGAAAATAAAACGTCAAAACATTCTACTTTTGGATTTGCTTTCTGTCTCGTCACACTGCATCCAAACTTAGCTGGAGATAGAGGTGAATTTTAAAAAGCACAAGTCAATTGTTGATCGTTTTCTTGTCTCAGGCGCCCTCTCCTCCTCCTCTTCCTCCTGTGTTTCTTTGAGCGCTCTGTGATGGATGGTGGCAGCTCTGTGAGAGGAACTCTGACAAACACTGGTGTCTCGATTCGTTTCAAAAAGTGTGTCTAAAAAAAAAAAGAACCGAAAAGGAATCGTGGCATTCTGAGCACAGAGGTGCAGATTTGCAGAGTCAGCACACAGGTAAGGAGTTCAATGCTGCAGAACCACTGCAGGGACGTGAACGGCTCACTGTGAGCTGCTCCTAACGTGTACAAACTAAATTAAACCAATTCTCAGCTATGCAGGACTGAGTGTTCACTGCTTTTTGCACTAAGGACTTACACTGAAACAAACCTCAGAAAGCCTCAAACTGAAAGAATACAGCTCCCAAAAATAATCAGGATTAGTACTTCTCTGTGAAATCTGCTGCTGCTCGTACCTTCAGCACTCTCCTGCAGCTTGGTGTGCAGCCAGCAGATCGAGGACAAATTTAGCTGCTTTAAAGTGCCGGAGATGAATGACTATTAAATCCAAGAGATGTGTTCGCTGAGCGAGCAGGAATCTGCTTAGGTGCATCCACTTCAATTTCTCCAATAATTTAATTTTCCATTCGTGTGTATGTGAAAAAGATTAAGAAGGACATTAAATAAAGATTAGCCAGCCTATTGCTATGGAGGGTGGCATGTGACAAAATTAAATAAATAAATACATCATGAAGTAAAGTAAATGTGTCATTAAATAATTAAATGTATCAAATTACTTAATGTATCATTAAATCATTAAATATAAAATTAAATTTAATGAAATGTCATTTTCAAGATTTTTTTTTATTTTTATTATTTCACTGTGCATTTATTTCATGGTTCTCTTGCAGCAGTGTCATCAGGAACTAAATAAATATACAAAGTGATTTTATTTATTTTTTCCTCAAAATGACATTTCATTATTTAATGTCATTATTTAAAAGGTACATTTATTTATTTCATGGGACATTTAATTAATTAATTGTATTTTTAATGATTTGATGATGTACTAAATAATTGAATGATACATTTAATTATTATGTACCATACTTGTCGCTGTGCGCGTTGCACTGCCTTATAAGTCCCATCAGTTCAAATATGTCTAATAAAGTGGGAAAAAACATAAATAAGTCGATTCGCCATATAAGTCACATTTATTATGTGTCACCGCTGACGTGGCGCATTTGTTAATCAAATCGTCAAATGGCGGCCGCGGAAGCGTGCACGGGAGGACTTTAACAAGAATTTAACAAGATTAACACTTAAAAACCAATTATTTGTCTGCTTGAGGCAGCACGGTGGCGCAACTGGTAGAGCTGCTGCCTCTCAGCGAGCAGGTCCTTGGTTCAAACCCCTGTCCGGGGGCCTTCTGGGTGGAGTTTGCATGTTCTCTCCGTGCATGCGTGGGTTTTCTCCAAGTGCTCCGGTTTCCTCCCACAGACCAAAAACATGCATGTTAGGCTGATTGGTAACTCTAAATTGTCCCTAGGTGAGAGTGAGAGAGTGAACAGTTGTTTGTCTCGTTTGTCTCTATGTGGCCCTGTGATGGACTTGCGACCCATCCAGGGTGTACCCCGCCCCTCACACAGTGATTGCTGGACATGGGCACCGGCGACCCCCGAGACCCAAAATGGAATACGCGGGTAAAAGATAATGGATGGATGGATGGATTGTCTGCTTGACATTATAGTAAAGGTGTGTCTTAGTTGAACTTTTCTTTAATAAACGCACTTTAATGGTCAAATCAGCTGCATTTCACCTGGGCGGCATGGCAAAATGCAACTGATTTGACGTTTGCTCCAGGAGTTTCGGAACGAGACAAAGGTGGCTTTGTATGGCAAACCAAGTGTCTCATTAATAGCCACTTTTACCCATTAATGAGGCAATTGGCATGCCATATTAGTCAAGGGCCCTCTAGTGGCTGAAAATGGTAGTGTTCAATATTTTCCATGTCAGAATGAATGAAATAGTCAGATCTCAGCCAGAAATTGATTATAAATATGAGAAAAAAACATAAATAAGTCACATCACTGTATAAGTTGCAGGCATGCTAATTATTGCAAAAAAAAAAAAACTGTGACCTATACAGTAAACATTACTGTATTTATTTATTTAATTTTGTCACATTTCACCCTCCATATATTTGAGACTGGGTGTCTTGAATCTGTGCAGAGAAAAATGAAATGTCTAAACTCTCAAGGCCTGCTGGAGTGAAATGTGCAGCCAAGTGTCAGAAAGCTTGGTCTCAGTTGCAGATCATGGGTCCTCCAACAGAAAAAAATGACCCAAAACACACAACTAAAACCACCCAGGAAAGGTTAAAAACAAAACATTGGACTATTCTGAAGAAGCATTCTGAGCCCTGTTTGAAACCCTGTTGAACATCTGTGGAAGGAGAAGCAGCTGAAACATTCAGTTTAGAGAGGGCATCCTTCAAACCTAAGACAGATGGAGCAATTTGCTCAAGAGGAGTGGGCCAAAATGGTGCAGGAGTCTTAGAGAGTTACACAGATTACTTGATTATAGTGATTGCTTCAAAGTGCTGAGCAACAAAATATTAAGTTAAGGATGATAAGGATTCCAGAGTCATTCGTCCATATACTCATTTTATTTTAGAAAATCCAAATTCAAAGGCAATGACTGATTTTCATTAGTTAATTTTTTTTCCTGTTATTACTTTTGTCAGTTCATAGGCATCGCAACCATTATATGTGAAGGGGACATGGGGTGGGGGGGGGGGGTTGATCATAAACATATATTCATGTTAGGAGGATGCTTGAGAGAAGTGGAGCGCTACGTCTGTAGCATCTTAGCTTAGCAGTAACTATGACGCTGTAATTCAAATTCAATTTAATTCAATTCAAAAATACTTTATTAATCCCAAAGGGAAATTATTTGTTGTTGTAACTCGTTATCCTCATTTCATTAAGAGATGTTATAGATGCTGATGGCTGTAGGCAGGATGGATCTCTTGTAAAGGTCCATCCCACAGTGGATCCTAAGAAACTGGCTGCAGATGTCGTCCGATCCGTCCACCCAGACTCGGCTGGTCTCTTGGTTCCCCCGGGCTGTAGGACCACCCGAATGCCGGGCAGGACTCCTCCCAGATCGATGGCCACTCCTCCCAGCAGTCTGTCGAGCTCCTCGTCGCTGCAGACAGCCAACTATAGGTGCCAAGGGACGATCCTGTCCTTCGGCTGTCATGAGCCGTGTTTCCTGCTAGTTCCAGGGTCTCAGTGGTCAATCACTCAAGCACAGCTGGCAGGTAGATGAGAATGCGTCCACAGAACATCCTTTCAACTCATTTGAGAGTTGGGGCTGTAGTTGAGATATTATTTGAGCTTTTGAGATGTTAATCAGTTGTAGAAAACAGCCTTGTTGCCAATTCTAAGGGGAATTAAAGTTTCCAAAATCAAAATCTCAGAATGAAATTAACAGAGCTGCTCCAACATGCAGCCGCCTTGAGCGGCGCAATTCTAGAACTGAATACGCTGCAGGTGTAAGAGACGCGCTGTTCAGGTGCATTAAAGTTGAAATGTCTTTAAAACCCCACACCTTATTGTTCTCAGGCTTCATGGGAAACATAATTTAGATGAGTAGTGTTGAACACAAATAAAAATGTCCAGTGATGATGGTTTTTATTTCTCTATAAATACTAATAGTGCCGATCTGACGCTGTGTGTTAAAGTGTATTAAAGTTAAAATGTATTTAAAACCCACAGCTGAATTTACACAAACTTGTTGATAAACATGCTTTAAATGTGTGGAATTAAAGGAAGTCTAGGTGAAATGCTGCTTTTTTGTTCACTAGTGAATACCTTTTTTACACGCGTGCACACACGCGTGCACACACGCGTGCACACACACACATCATTGTGTCCCCCCCACATTACGGATGCTTCTGATGCCCTTGTGTCAGTTTCAAGTTATTTCAGTGACCTCTGTTGGATTTTTTAAATTTTTATTTTAACAAAAGGACCCAAAGTGTTTGCAGCTTTTAGTCTAAAGCAACACTACTGATACAAACACGTGCAGGATTTTGGCCCCAGACCCTTTAGACTATACCTTCATTCATAATAAACAAGTAATCTCATCACATAAAATCAAATCATGTCAGATTTACAATATATTTAAAAACACGTTTAAAAATAACAGAGGGTGACCAGAGTGTTGTGCACACAGCTGTTCAATAAGAGGCAAATAAATGAGATGATAAAAACATCCCAATTAAAAAGCACAATAATAAAATACAGTTAGAATATAACACAGGGCAGGCTAAAAATTAAAATAAAAAGATATAACTGTAGCTCGTTTAAATGCCAAGGAGTAAAAGTTAGTTGCGAGCTCAGATGTTGCATTTATACAAATTCCTCAAAATGTACATAAAATCTAAATGATAAAACCAGATTAGTTAAGGTGACAGATCCATGCAACACGTCCTGCTGGTTATCTCACGCTGTGACTAACATGCCAGGAGTTAATGAAGCTCAGCATCTTCTGAATCTGCCAGCTGTCAGTCAAACAGAGCAGGGTAATCTCCTCAGATCAACACCAGACCCGTTGTTTCCCGGAGCAAACAGACTGAATGAACTCCCGTCTGCTTATTGATCATGTGCTGATGCATGCTAAGAGTCTTGCCCTTTTCTGAAGAGCCAAGAAGTGCAACTGAACAAACATCTGATTGTGCTCAACAGCAAAGTATAAGAATCTGACTGGAGATGAATCCTGCAGATTATTCACGTTTAACTGAATATTGACTGTGCTTTTTGCAGTTGGTCTGATCAGGTTTAGACTACGGATTTACTGACTGACTGGAACACATGAACTGAGTGCATTGGCTCTACAGGGATTATTAAATCCAATCTGAGAACAAGACAAATTAGGGTTATATCGACTGAGGGTGTAGTTTTCAGAGCAGATGGAGTCAGCTGGATCAATTGTGCAGGTAAATGGGTTTAAAAGATTTATTATTAGGCATATTGAGCAGTGCCTTGTATGTTTGCAAATTAAATATATTTCATAGAGATTAAATATAAAAATAAATACATTTAAAAAAATGTATCCAGTAACCTTGGATGTTCTCTGTCTGCTGGACCCGGTTCTGGAAGGCGGTCTGGTAGGACAGCTGCTGCGGTTGTTTCATTATCATCAAGCTGAAGCAGGGCCTGCTAACGCTGCTAACGCTGCTAATGCTGCTAACAAGATCCTCCATCTGCCTGCATGGACCGAACTCTACGGACCCGTTCAGTTCCGCATGTGTTGGATAAAATTTAAATGTTATCATTTAAAACTGTCTTTAGACTTCTCACTATTTAATTAAACTCCACTTGTGTGAATTGAAGAAAACCCCAAACATCCAGAGTTTTGTTCTCAGCTGATGTGCGTGTGTACCAAGACCGGATCTTGGGTTTTTAAAAACAACAGATGGCTGTTATTTAGTTCTGACCTTGCACATCCTGCCTCCATATCAAACTGTCTGTTGTATTTTGTTTACCATTTGTGTGGCTCCGCTGCGTCTGAGAAAATCTGTATCTGTTGATTTTTGCCTGTTGCTCACTCCTCCTCTTTAAAAATAAAACGCGAGCTCTCCAGTCGAATGGCGGACTTCACCTTGACGTTTGGTCAGGACGAACTCCCACCTCTGCAGAGGGCTCATCAAGTTCTTACACTCTGTCTTGTGTGTGAACTCTTTACAAAGGTGTTACGAGGGGAAACCCTTACAGCATGGAAACCTTAGATGTTCTCCGTCTGTTGGGTCTGGTTCTGGACTGCGGTCTGTGAGGGCAACTGCAGCGGTCCTTATTACCATCAAGCTGCTGACCGGACCTGCTAACAAGTCCTGCTAAGCTGCTAACAAGCCCACGCCGCCAACAGAACAGAACCATGAGGATGTTGAAAGAACTTCACCGTTAACCGAATCACACTGTAGATGCATTTCTTTTTCAACTTTGATGTCTTGTTTTTAGTTAGTAGTATTTTTAGTATGTTTTAGTATTTTTGCTGCATGCTTTGGTATTTCTTGTTTATTTTTTGGCGATTCGAGACGGTTTTTCTCGTCCTAAGCATTTCAACATTGCACTGTTGGCCTTGTGTTGATTTTGCATATGACAAATAAACCAAACTTGAACCATAAGCATTTTCTCTGACACAAGATTTTTTAATACACGCCTGAACTGACATGTCTCTTTCTGAATTAAGTTATCATCAAAAGGTCGACGGCCATAAGCCCTGGAGAGAACACTGGCCATAATCCAGCTCCTTGACCTCCCCCAGCAGAGACACCAGGATGACTATTCACAAGAGAGAAGATGACACCACCCAGATTTATTCTGAATACTCTGAGCACTACACTGCAGAGACCTGCTCTCACATCACTGTGGTCCAGTGGAGCACAACGGTGACTACCGGACTCTCAGGGAACTGCCATTTAGGCAGAAAGAAGCTGGAGCTGAGCTTGCAGGGATTTGTGCAAACGCAGTAATAGAACACGTGAGTTTTATGTTTTATTTTTTTATTAGGTAGCTGCTAAGCCTCAGGAGACTTTTGTTGCTGCAAGCACTTTGAGAGGGTGAAAAGTTGGGGAAAGTGGTGCTAAAAAAATGTAAAAAGCTGAGCTACAAAAGAGAAGAAAAACTTAAAAATTGTGAAAGTCATACTCAGAGGCTGTTCTTGCCATTTTTACAGGAAAAAAAATACAGCTCCAAAAAGTTGTTTCAACTATGAGTTCCCTCAGAAATCTGACTGAACAGTTCAAACTCCTATCTCTCTGGAGGAAAATGTTTTTCTTTATCTTAGGCTGCAAAAGGATAAGCAGCTATTAGCATAAACGCTCACAAAATGTCACTCATTTTCTTCTTTTTGGATAAAAGTCACATAACATTATGGCAGATTTGAGCTCAGTGTTTCAAGAAAAACACAACATCATCCTCAAGTTGTGATTGGATCCTTGTAAGATGCTCTCCTCTTGCTCGTGGACCCAACATGACCCTTGAAAAATTGAGCCCCGATCAAACAGCATTTTCATGAGGCTGATGGTGTAGGCATCGTACTGAACTCTGAGGATGTACAAGATGAAACTCGGAGACTGAAAAAGCTGAATGGAAGCGCTGAACAGTTTCTTTTAACTATAGTTAAAGTAAGAGTTTTTGAATGAAAATGGAATTTTTCAGATTTTTCAGTCTGGTTTTAAACAATTACACAGCACTGAAACAGCCTTGGTAAGAGTTTGTAACAAGATTCTTTTAGCAAATGATTTTGGTCAGTTTGTGATCCTTGTACTCCTGGACCTTACCGCTCACTGATGACCAGTATCTTTTTATCGTGGTTAGAACACTGGGTTGGGATCACTGGTGCAGCGTTGGAATGATTACGTTCTTATCTAAGTGACAGGAGTTTGTGTTAATGTTGTTAATAGTTTTTCCACGTCAATGCTTCTTTTCTGTAGGGGTCCCGCAAGGCTCTACACGTGGACCTCTTCTGTTTTCATTATATCTGCTCCCCTTGGGGTCTATTCTGAGGAAACATGGCCTTTCGTTATACTGATGATTGTGCTGTTGGTGCTTAGCGTATTCTTAGTCTTGTGTATTCTTAGTTTAGTGAATGTAGTGTATTCTTAGTTCATGACTCAGATGTTACTAATGTTTTTCTTTACAATTTGTGTTTTTGTTGGATGTAACTGGGACCCTGTGTACATAGTTTCGTCCCACCTCATGTACCACGTGGGGTGTGTATAACAAATAAATCTCTGACTCTGTCAGATGTATCTACCCTTAAAACCAAATAGATCAAACACAGTCCACCCTCTGTTAAAATGTCTTGGTGACATTAAGGCATGGACTGCTTCAAACTTTACATTTTTACATTTAAACGATCAGAAAACTGAAATCATTGTGTTTAGCCCTAGCTCTACTTTTGTCTCCATTTCTATTAACCTTGATTCTCTTAAGCCTTATCTTTGGATGGTTTTAGACGCTGACTTTATATTTAATAAACTGATTAACTCTGTTCTACAGAAAAGCTTCTTCCAGTTAAGGCAGATAGCTAAACTTGTCTGTGTTAACTAGATCTGACCTTGAAAAAAATAGTCCATGCATTTGTTACAACCCGGCTGGACTGTAACACACTTTGTTGGGGTCAGTCAGGTGTTTATTTCATGTCTCCAGCTCATCCAAAATGCTGCAGCTCAGCTATCAACAGGAACTCATAGGTTTGAGTATATCTCACCAGTTTTGTCCTCCCTTCACTGGTTCCCTATTTAGTATTTCATTGTTTTTGTGTTTTTCTTTCGATGTTTTTAATTACACCTTTTTTTCCCCTTTAATTACTGCCTTGATCTTATTAAGCATGTTGGTAACAGCTGCTGTTTAAATGTGCTTTATAAATAAATTGGACTTGACTTGACTATAGAACATATGCAGTAGATTGTGCTTCTCCAGTTTATACAAAATAAAAATATCTCAAGATGTAGCGCAGTTGAACAATTCTGTAAATATTTGAGCACTTCTTGACAAACTCATATTGTGTATTTTATGTGTACCACTAGAGGAGGTATTGATTTGTTCAAATTGTTATCCAACATTAAATATTAATTTATACACCAAGAAGGTTGTTAGTATTTTTACTAAAGTCTCACTTGACAGTTAACTACATAACATAGGATTTGACAACATTCTGTGCAGTTTCTTTCCTCGCACTCACTGGCTGCCACTGACCTGCAGAAGGTTTCCACCCACATGCACAAGTGGAAGGGTTGGTTGTAGTGCTGAAGTCCTGACTCTGGAAATGGGCTGACTCAGGACATGTGCAGAACCATGATTTGTAAGAGGTCTTTTCCGTTCCGGTGTACCCTGGTATCAGACAGATTTAACACTGATGACATTTTATCTAAAGAAGCAGCCTGATTTGAAGGTCAGGACGTCTATGAAGATTTAAGACTAAAATGATGGCTGCAAACATAAATAACGGTCTTCAGTAATAAAGTCAGTTTGGACCCCCATTCCAATCAATAACACGCCTGGGTTGAATTGATCAGTTAATTTATTTTTCACATAATTTTAAAATACACTCAATTTCCACAACTATAGTTAACCTTTAGTCATTTTTCATTTTAATTTTATATAAAGAAATTATTTGTCCTGTTATGTTAAGTATTGTATGTAGATCCACTCCTAAATGGTTGTTTTCTATGCACAGTTTTGCAGAGAAAATGCTCATATTTAATGTTTTTTTTTTTAAACATGCAGTGTTTTTATTTTTTCATCATTATTATTTGTATCTTTTATTGGTTTTGTTTGTGCAATGGACTGATACAACTTCACCTGTTGTATTTGCACCATGAAGCCTTTTATTTTCCAGACAAATGGAGGTTCAGTTTTGGCTCCCTGCCCAGGAAAAGAGCAGATTTTTGTCTGATTCTTCAGGTTTTGTCTTGATGACATCTCCATCCCTCAAAGATCTTTGATCCAGCCAGAACAAGAAGCTTTTGATCTTTTTACAGTCTTCTTGCTTCATGAGAAACGATTAGTTTAATTTTCATCAAACGGTCTATATTAATGTAAGACCTGTTTAACCTTGTCTGGGTTCTTCAAAGCATTTACATCAAAATTTCTTTTTCATCGTTTCACACAAAAACACTGATATTTCTGTTTTTTTTTTGTTTGTTTTTTTACACTATTCACAACCCTTTCTGGGGGTGGGGGTGGGGGGGTGGGACAAAGGTTAAAATCTTCTCCGTACATAATACATGTTATTGTTTTGTACAATGAGACATTATTTTTCTAGCGGTCAAATGTTTAAAAGAATAAGAAACTAACAGCTTGAGAGTCTGCAGATAATTATCGTCGCTAATCAAATGCTATGAGGTAATTTGTCATTAAGAAACAAGGGATGAACTTGAGATGATTTATTCAGTATTCTCCTGATAACTCCACACAGAGGGTTATAGTATTTAAAGTCAGAATATATTACTACAGAACAGTCAGATCCAGTTTTAATGCTCTTATAATGGAAGAGAAAGTTATTAAATCTCAGTAAATGAATTACATTAATTGTTCCTGGCATTCTCATTTTTTTTTTTTTTAAATAAATATTTAATTAAAGCAAAAAAAAAAAACAATCCCAGTTCTGGTGAATTCCAATTAGTGATTCAAAAACCAACAACTAAAATAGCCCTTACTTCCCTCAATATTCTCAATTTTTTTTAAATCCTTTTAAGTAAGGTAAAGCAAAATACTGAGAATAAAATTATTTATTGAATGTTTCTTTTATAGCAGTTAAAAATATATAACTAATTTTTATTACTAATGGTTAGCATGTATTTGTAGACCACAGTTCCAATAATAATGATGTCATCTGTTGCTGAAAATGTTGAGGCAATAATGTAGAGATAATTTGTACAGGGAAAAAACAACGAATACCAAACAGGCTGTGTTCAGGGACACGGAGACAATTCAGGACTTTAAATAAGCTGCGTTAAAAGTTCAACATCTGAGTACTGAAGGAAGTAAAAAAAAAAACGTTTAAATCTCATCACATGTGGATACTTAACAGCTGAGACGAGTACTTTAATAGCATCTGTTTGGAAGCACACATCAACTACAGCTTTCCAAAACAAACCACAAACCCCACAATGCAACAGTCTTGCACATAAAGGCTCAAACTAAAGATTAACATCTGTATTGATTGACTGTTAAACTGCAACCATTCTCATTTGCCAAAAAATCCCAACTTTCGGCCAAAAAACCCCAACTTGCGGAATATCTATACGTCATTGGTTGCAGCAACTAAATTGCCCTAAACAAACATCTTTAAAATGCATAATTAGTTTGCTCCACATCTCATTTAAAGACCAGGATGATAAACAAAGGAAAGGACTGCGCTAGCTCAGTGGTGTGAGGTTTGTGAAGGATTGGACCCAAATACAGACAGATATGATGAGCTCAAAAAGGTTTAACTAACAAAACAAAACAAAAAAAAAACACAGTTTATTAAACAATGTAAAACAAAAAGGCTGTCATGGCAGCAAAACTACACTAGAGAAATTGTATTTCCTGCAAAAATGCAGTGTGAATGCTTATTGTAGAAGAACTTGCTGAAAAGCAGCTGAAATTAGTGTAAAAAAATGCTGAGATGTAGCTGAAATTAAGAACAAGCCTAAATTAGCAGAAGAAAGGAGAAATAACACATATTTGCTGTATTAGGTTTAAATAAGCAGAAGTTAGCACAAAATTTTGGAAATCAGCTAAAAAAAAAGGCTGAAAAGTAGCGAAAAAGGCAGAAAGTAGCTTAAAACTATCAGAAGGAAATTGAAGGAGCTTAAGAGCTAAAAAAAATAAGTGGAATTAGTTGAAAAAGCTAAAATTAGCATAAAAACAGCACAGTAGAATAAGCTGAAACTTGCAGAAATAAGCTGAAAAGAGCATAACAAGCTGAAATAAGCAGAAGTTAAAATAAAGAACAACAATTTTGTAGTTAGCAGAAAGAATCTGAAAGGAGCACAGCATTCACACTATTACTCAGAAAACTCAGATGGTCTTGGGAAATATACAAAACAGAATACACAAACCTTGACAACATGGAGACCACATATTGCTGAACTGATGAGCTGAACAGAGGCTGAATAAGAACCGAGATAAGTGGAAAGTGGAAACACCTGGGCTGAGGTGAAGGAGGTAGCCGAAAGTGGAAAAACAGAGGGAGCTGACTGAGGGGTAAATAAGAAACGGCACAAAGAACACTGGAAAACAGAACAAGACCTACACAAGAATAGTACAATAACTCTAACATTGAAGTGCAAAGACACCAAAGAAATAGGCCTAAAAGTTTAACTCCACAAACTAAACAACAGAAAAACAGTGGTCAGAGCTTAATTATAACTTACTTTTAGAATAATCGGACTCACCCATTCACCTTGTGGATTCAAAAAGACCATTTGTGCACATCTAGTTGGTATTTCATGGTTAAACTGTGTTCTGCACATAAACCCTGAGATGGTCACCATCTCTTTTTGGCATCCAAATATGAAAGTATAAATGCAGAAAAACGGGATCCAGCAGCTAAATTCTCATTTACTGAGAATGCTTCCAGCTTTCTGCACATCTGAAGCAGAATTTTAATCAGGGCCCTGCAACCTTTTAACTCAAACGCACTCCTATCAACGTAGTATCGAGCCGACAGCTACACTAAAACAAAGTGCATTATTTATAAAGGAGCGCTCTGATGCAAAGAGGGGGTAAAGAACCATAGCACAGACAACAATCCACTGTTTATCTCCTGTAGAAACACATCTCAACACGTGAAGTCCTGCAGCACGGCTTCACTGATAAGCACGAGTTTTCCAGCAGAAGAAAACGACTGCTCTGTTTCCATCCTCAGCTCGTCAACGTCACAGCTTCTTGATTATAACTCATGCTGTGAAACTCCAATCAGACATTTTTCTCTCCTGGTGGTAATGATGAGAAACACAGGAAATTAAAATGAGTGCACCAGAGTGGATGCAGGCTCTGACTCTGAAGGCAGATTTACGGCTGTATTCACTTCAGCTCTGCTCATTATCGCTTGTGAAGAAACACATTGTGTTTCTGGTCAAATGGAAACATTTGAAGCGCTGACCAAGTTTGCCCAGGACTGCTGCATGCGGAGGCATGACGAGTGAGAGGAGGCGGCTCATGGCTGGACACAAGAAGAGTCTCTGCTGTTTCTCACACTTAAAGGTGAAATGGTTTGAAGACCTCTTTCCCTTAGAGATGTGCCTCTAAAACTGTAGGAGAGAAACAGCATTTTCTGCGAAAATGCAGTGAGAATGCTTATTGTTGAAAATCTTGCTTAAAAACAGCTGAAATTAGCTTTAAAAAAAGCATGCTGAATTGTAGCTGAAAAGAAAGAAAAAGCCTCAATTAGCAGAAGAAAGCAGAAATAACACATTTTTGCTGAATTAGGCATAAATTAGCAGAAATGACCACAAAAAAATAGAAAACAAGCTTAAAAAAAGCTTAAATTAGCAAAAAATATAATAAAATAATAACTGAAAAATAGCTGAAGAGGCAGAAAGAAGCTTAAATTACCAGAGGGAAGCGGGAGGAGCTGAAATGAGCTAAAAAAAAAAAAACGTGGAATTAGCTGAAAAGGCTAAAATTAGTATAAAACTGCTAAATAGTTGCTGAAATATCAGAAAAAGATGAAACTAGCAGAAAAAAGCTGAAAGAAGCATAACAAGATGAAATAACCATAAAGAAATTAATTAGGTTGAAAGTAGCAAAAATGGCCATGAAAAACTTGAATTTATCTGAAAACGGTTGAAATTAGCTTAAAAATGCTAAAAGCCTAGCTGAAAATGTAGAAGAAGCTTAAATTAGCATAAAAAACAGAAAGAACATGTTTGCTGAAAGAAACAGAAATGAGCACACAAAAAAAGAGGAAATTATCTTTAAAAAGCTGAAATAAGCAAAAAACTGCTGAAAAGCAGCCAAAAAAAAAACAAGAAAAAAGCTTAAATTACTAGAAGGAAACGGAGAGAGCACATTTTTGCTGAATTAGACTGCAAAAAGTTAAAATGAGTGCAAAATGTGGAATTATCCGAAAAGGCTAAAATTTGCATAAAACAGCTAAATAAAATAGTAGTCGAAATATCAGAAAAAGTTTAAACTTGCAGAAACAAGCTGAAAGGAGCATAACAAGCTGAAATTAGCAGAAATAAATTAGAAGAAGTACAAAAAGAGAGTACTGAAAGAGCTGAACATTTTGATTTATTATTTTTAAAAACTGCGGGACGAGAAATGCACCGAAAAACATATGGAAGAAAAATGGATGACAATAGTCAATAGTGTGAAGGCTTCACAAGTGTTCACACTATTAAAGTGTAAAAATACTGTTGGTTATTCTGAGCTCTAAGAACCTCGCTGATACAAGATAATGTGAGATTAAACAATACAATATATGGCGCTCGACGTTCAATACACTTTACTGGACACTTCAAGAAATTTATTTTGGGTTCAGTGTCACGCTGCCGTCAAGTAAACAAATAAATTCATGAATGAAAGGCCTTGTATTTCTTACAGGACTACGTATCACCTGCTCCCTTTTATAACATAATGAGATCATTAATGTTAACAAAGTTGTCATGGTTTTGGACAAACCTTGATTAAAAAAGTGCACAATCAGCTCTCACTGTCAGCGTATGTGTTAAGAACAACTCTATGAATTTTAGTTTAATATGTGAATAAACTGACGGAGGTGTTTTTGTGTTGACTAGTTTTAAATAGCTGTGGTGAGCAGCTTGAATTGTATTAACTCCCAAACATAAAATGTTATAAAGTGCATCCAATGAAAAATAAATTTAAATTTTCATTAATGTCCATCCAGTGGTTCATGAGATATTTTGCTAACAGACAAGCGCCAACAGTTAATGTTGAGGTTTTAAGCAAAAATCTTACACATTTAGTAGCACTTTGAATATATATTGCATATGAGTCCAAACATTTACCACACTCATTTTTATGTCGATATTTGTACAACTTAATAAATTAAAGTCATTTTTATGTTTCCTGTTGTCGTCTGACTGTGGCGGCCATCTTGAGGCTCCAAAAGAGAATCAGTTCTAGAGATGCATCCAATAATTATTTCCTGAATGTTTCTTCAAAATCTGTCTCGTGGCTGATGAGATATTTTGCTAACAGACAAACACCAATGACTTCAAAACATTATTGGCAACATTTAAAACAAGGAACTAGTGTAATCTCCCACCACTCAATGCATCTTCTGGGGATCAGTCTCACCTACTACCACACTGAATTTTAGCTCAATATCTATCAAATTGACTGCGATATAGACATTTTTGTGTGTTTTTTAAATTATCTGCAGCAGCCATCTTGAATGAGATCAACTCCAAAACTTAATCAGCTGTAGATGTACATCTGTTTATCATTCTGTGCAAGCTTCATTAAAATGCATCCGGTAGTTCATGAGAAATTTTGAAAGCAGACACATACACGAGCAGAAGTATTATTGTTCACAAACACCAAAAATATCTTTTTAAAAGATAAACATCAAATATCTGAAATGATATGAATGAAAAGTACAACTCAACCCCTACTCCAACAGTCCTAAAATACATCACCTGGAAAACACGAATTCACTTTGAATCAACTTTTATTTTTCTGATGCTACACCCAAATTAAAAAAATAATAATAATAAAAGTAGATTTAACACATAAAATATCTTTCACAATAGATCCAGTTACATCAAACAGCCCAACTGGGCGCTCTTATGTCCAGTTCGTCCTCGTGTTCTTATAAAGTGATTGTTCTTTATAAACACAACTGCAAGTTGAGTTCAAGATCTTCACATGAACGCTGAGCTCCTGCATCCTTTAAATCAAAACACAAACAACAACGTGCTTCTAATAAACGTGCCACCAATAACGCCAACAACCGTGCAATATTTCAAAAAGATCATCATAAAAAGGTTCTTTCCTTAAAACAAAACTACAAGTAACATTTTATTTCTGCTCCTAGAAAATCCATTTTTTGATTTTATCTAAAGCTGGCCAAAGTAAAAATCCAAGCTTTGATGTTGTGCCATACTTGCCGCCGTACACGTCACACTGTAAGTCGCATCAGTCCAAATATGTCTAATGAAGTGGAAAAATTCATAAATATGTCTAATGAAGTGGAAAAATCCATAAATATGTCTAATGAAGTGGAAAAATTCATAAATATGTCTAATGAAGTGGAAAAATTCATAAATATGTCGCTTTGCCGTATAAGTCGCATCTATTATGCATCACCACTGGCACATCGCATTTGTTACACGTCACCGCTGACAACCCGGAAATGTGGACCGGTGTTGTGCCAAAAATTGATTGGCTCCCAAATGACGGCTGCGGGAACGTCCACGGGAGGACTTTAACAATCTTAATACTTAAAAACAATTATTTGTTTGCTTGAAATTATTGCAAAGGTGTGTTTCAGTCTAACTTTTCCTTAATCAATGCACTTTGATGGTCAAATCAGATGCATTTCAAAAGTCAAGTCACGGCTGCAGGAGCGCACAGAGGGAGGACTCGTTGTGAATTTCTTTGAAATTTAACAAGATAACACCTAAAAACAATTATTTGTTTGCTCATCATTATAGTAAAGGTGTGTCTCAGTTGAACTTTTCCTTAATAAATGCACTTTAATGGTCAAATCAGCTGCATTTCACCTGGGCGGCGCAGTGAAATGCAGCTGATATGACGTTTGCTCCAGGAGTTCCGGAGCGAGACAAAGGTGGCTTGGTATGGCAAGTCAAGTGTCTCATTAATAGCCAACTATACCTATTAATGAAACACTTGGCTTGCCATATGGGTCGAGGGCCCTCTAGTGGATGAAAATGGTAGTGTTCAATATTTTCCAGGTCAGAATGAATGAAATCATCAGATCTCAGCCAGAAATTGGTTATAAATATGAGAAAAAAACATAAATATGTCGCTTCACTGTATAAGTTGCAGGCATGCGAATTTATGCAAAAAACTGTGACTTATACAGCAAAGTTTACGGTAATCTTACTTAACATTTATTTCACCAACTTCACCATCATCTAAAGTAGGGGTCTCAAACTCAGTTACCAAAAGGAGCCAACATTTTAAAAATCTTTCTCCGAGCTTTGGGCCACTTTCAGCTGACACATTAACTCGAGTCCGATCCCTGATATCTTTTCTTGGTTGCAGGTTCATCAACAAGAGTTGGATCTGTCTCACATGACGTTCTGTTGCTCTTTCTACATCAGAATCAATAATGATAGAATGACCCAACTGTCTTTCTGGCTTCAAAGTTAGCCAGCTGGCAAGAGAAGTCTACACTAAATGATGTATTTATCAGGGTTTTTTTAATTTTTTTAAGAAAAATTTGGAAGAGATACAATTTTTTTACATTTAAATTATCATCTTGAGGGCCCGCGGTTCTTGAGTTTTCCATATGTGAGATACGGAGTAAAGATGGAAACGGTGGAGGTAGGTCACTCAGATTTATCATGCAGTCCACCACTGATTTTAATTATACTCACTGGCCTGCATGAGCTGTCCCTGGCGTCCAAACACCTGGGAGAAGGTGGCGGGGCTGCAGGTGAGGGTGTCCTGCATGGCTGTCCTGCGTCCACACACTGAGGGAGTGAGGGCAAAGATGAGGGGAAGCTGCGTCACATCCAGATGATGAGGAACGTGAAACAGAAGACATGAGAGCAAGAAAGAGAGGAGATGCTCACCTCTAGATGGATGCTGATGTCCAGTGATGTCCTCCTTCTCTCCCTCCTCCTCTTAACTGCTGCTGCTGCGGTGCTGGAGGAGTCAAATACAGCTGCTCACACTGCACAGAGAGCAGGAGGTGTGTGTGTGTGTTCCTGCCCGCCCTGTTTATGAGCATGAGTGTGAGGGAGAGAAAGTTCTCTGAGCCTGCCAGAGCATTCTGGTGTGCAAATGTGAGGCAGGCAGAGCAGCGCGAGGCGCACTGATCCTCAGCTTCATCTGTACACACAATCCTCTGCGGCTCCACTCAGGCTGAAAAGAGGGAGGGGAGGGAGAGGCGTCCCCAGCAGGTAAAGTCAATCCAGTCCCTCTGAGCGCGGGACACCACTGTTGTGTTGTGATCTGTTCCCTCTCCACATCTGCTGAGCCTCAGCACCCCTGCTCTCCCTCACATCTCTACTCCCTCTGCCCCACCCCATCCCATGCAAATCCCCCTCCTCGATCCATCTTAATGCTCGGGCTGCTGCTGGGAAACAAGACTTCATGCAGCAAACTCCAAGTGCATCATCTCCAAGTGCAGAGAGGGGGGGGGGAATGTGGAAGAATGTGTGTGAAAGTGAAAGTAGGGCTGGTACATCTGGTAGTCTCCAGGATGAAAAGGAATTGTAGAAAAGTGCTGAGAATAAAATAAAAATCAGCTCCTCCTTTGCTTCCAGAGAAGAAATGAAGATCCTCTGTGGTAAAGTGGAAGCAGCAGCTCTGACGGATGCTGAAGACCAAGATGTGAGAGCGTTCACACTGCTGCAATTACACACGTTCTCACACTCAGACCTTCTGCAGCCTGTAAGTGTTCAGCAGCCAATTTCCTCCTGAGGCTGAAGAAGGGAGGGCTTGAAGTCGTACTGTCAGGGATTCATGTCTCGAGCCACTGCTCTGCAAGGTGAAGTCACCGGGGATCTGAGCACAGCACCTCTTGTTGTTAAAGGAAACAGCTCGGTGGACCTCAGCTGAAAGCTGCAGGATGACTTCAGCAGGTGTTTCTGCAAATAAAAACATCAAACGAAGGCGTTAAAGCCGCGCACAGAGATATGATGCATACTGACTCCAAAGCTCGTGTTGTGCAGCTTCAAACTAAAAGGTCAAAGTGAACGCTGGGGATTTCAACAAACAACAAGACGCATCACGTCTCCAAGTGTGAGACTGAGGCAGAGCAGAAGAAAAGGCCTCTCCGTCTCCATCACATTTAATGTGATTCTCTTTGAACACAAAACAGGGGCACAGTGAGCTTTTTTAGACAGGATGAATATTGTCATGCAGGAGCAACTGCAGCGGCGTCTCCTGAAACCAGCAGCTATTTTTGGTGCCAAACTACAATGTATTTAAATTTACCCACAATCCAATCTGATACAGAGCTCTGATTTTAGACTGAAGAGACCTAAAACGATGAGCTTCATTTTACTTCTGTGAGTTTTGGGAACTCATTACTGAAAGTGAAAACAAGAAAGTAGAACTTTTTAAATATTATTTCTACAGCATATATACTTTATTGGTTTTTACATAAAAGTAAAGTCCTAGTATTCCTTGAAAGAATGCATAATCAACGTTTTCATGCCAGAGTTTCATCTTATTTTTATAAATGATGAAGTTGTATGAGGGTCCATTAGTGCCAAAAATACGTTTGTGTCTATGTAGCGTGCTGTGTATATGTAAGGTGATATGTTAAGTGATATATTAAGTAACATATCACTTAACATATTACTTTACATATACACAGCACATACACACTTTACATAAACACATAAACATATTTAGGCACTAATGGACCCTCATACAATTGTAGCTGCTTTGATCAAACCTGGAAAAGAGTAACGTGTGTTCTCATGCATGTTCACAAGACATCAAGTATGTTTTGGTTACTTCCTACTCTTCCACACAAAATTTGAACTTGACATCTGCAAAAATTCACCAAATATGGCCAGTTTTGTGTTGGCTTATGTCGATTGGCTGTGGCAGCCATCTTTAATTGGATTGTCTCCAAAGGTTAGTCAGTTGAAGATGCCCCTCCATGGATTACTTTGTGAAATGTTTATTACAATCTTTCCAGTGGTTGATGAAATATTTTCCTAACAGATAGTGTTGACTCCAGGAGCTAATGCGAAGTTTTTAAACAAAGATCTTTAACGATCAGCAGCACTCAGAGTATGTGTTGTGAATGAGAGACAGCTGCAGCTACACCTAGTTTTAGTACATCTATAAAATGGACTGATATAAAACCACTTTTGTGTTTTCTAATGTCTGTTAGTAGTTGTGTCCATCTTGAATCAAGTTAACTCCAAATGTTAATCATCTGTGCATGGATATCCAGGGAATATTTCATGACAGTTTTATTAAATTCCATACTTTGCTTCAGGAGATATTTTGCTAACAGACAAGCAGAGTTAACCCCTAATAGCAATGGTAAAAAAATAAATAAATTATGCAGTTGTTGTACAATTTGTTAGCCTTCAAAATATGTGCTGGGGTTTAGTCTCAGCTCTAATTTTCAGTCAGTATATTTGAAACTGGCAGAGTTCTGGAGGCCAAAAGATTTTCTAACTTTTAAAAGAGCATTAAAGTTGAGTCTCTGTCCTGTGAAGACCTTCCTGTCTTTGCAGACGGAGCTTCATCTTTGTGACAGTTTTAGCTTTGTGTGAGGATCTGTGCACGGCAGCGTCAGCATGCTGTTTGAATCCATCCACCGCTCTGAAATATCCGTGCGGACAGTTATGCCTCTCTCAGGACCAGCTGTAATTCCCTCAGTCTTCCTCCATCAGACCAAAATTTCAGCTCTTTCAATATTTACGGGCACACCATCTGGACACCTGTCACCCTGGAGGAGCTGGAGAGTTTGAAACCCTCTGGATGACAGGAAGCAGGTAGCTTTTGTGCGAGGGATGCCCACAGGGTGAAGAGCGAATTAAAATGTTATCACCTTAAAGTTATTTTAGATGTCCAATCAGAAGGATCAAAAAATACAATATTGTTCAGGACTTTTCCTTTCGCCAAAACTGTTAGTAAAAGTTGGCTGGCAAGTAAACTCGACAAACAATAATTTTTATATTAATTAATTTATTTTTTTAAACTAAGCAGATCTTTGTGTATTCCTTTTAAGGAATATTCTAAAAACTGCAGATAAATTAAAAACTAGCTTTTCATGAAGAAACACAGTATCGTCTGCCACGTGCCAAAGTTTTAAACTAAGATCTGTTCTTGCTCATTGTATGCATTGTGGATTACTCTCGGCTACTACCAGACCAAACATTAGCTAAATATCTGTCTGACAGTTATAATCCTTTTGGTTTTGGCCAGACATCCTGATTCAGGCTTGCATTAAAAGGTAATCATTAGATTACTACTGTGATTAAAGGATCACTTTGCATCCACTGAAAATACTTTTCTAATTTCAAAAAACTACAAAAATGTCTGACATGAACTTACTAAATTTTGGGTTATTATTATTATTGGGTTCCTGTTTAAAAACAACATCTCTTTGGTTTTGTCGGCGTTTAGGACAAGTTTGCGATGGAACAAATCTGACTGGATGATGTTGAAAGTGGACTGCAAAAGCTGGAAAACCTTAGCAACTGTTTTAGCTCGACAGTAAACAACTGTGTCGTCACTATAGAAATGTAAAGATGCGTCAGGGATGATCTGATCTACATTACCTATGCAGATTGTGAAGAGCGTGGGTCCTAAGGCTGAGCCTTGTGGTACACCATTGTTAAAAATTGTTAACATGCACACACATGCATGTAACAATATAATATCAATATCTATATATCTCTATGTCTATATAGCTATATGTATATATATATATAGATAGATAGATAGATAGATAGATAGATAGATAGATAGATAGATAGATAGATAGATAGATAGATAGATAGATAGATAGATAGATAGATAGATAGATAGATAGATAGATAGATAGATAGA
>NC_056504.1:31242815-31245837 GCF_014905685.2 Nematolebias whitei
AGATAGATAGATAGATAGATAGATAGATAGATAGATAGATAGATAGAGATAGATAGTGTGTGTGTGTGTGTGTGTGTGTTCAAGAATTTGCTATTATTATCCAGATTTGTTTCAGAATGAGATTTTTTATCTTTATTTGAAATTAAATTGATTGGGTCAAAATAATCTACTCAGTTTGGCTCAATTCATTTAATTCTGTTTGTCGACTTTATTAGTGTGACTGAACCATTTTCTTTTTAAATAAAATATATTTTGTCAAGTTTATTAATTTCAGTCTTGTGTCTTTGGTTTAATCTGTTTTTATTCATTAAATAAGACAAATACAACAGGCTGTCCTGTCAAAATCCTTCATGTTTCGGTGAGTTCTTCGTTTATTTATTTGTCTACAAATAGCAGCACGTTCTGAACCTTCTGCATCAGATAATTGAGAAGCTGAGATGGGTAAATGTTTTGCTGTTCGACATCTTAAATCTGCCTCTCCAGCAGGTCATAATTTATTCAGTCAAGTCAGGCGCACAGAGCAGCGTGGAATTGCATTTTTATGAATAGGGCTGAAGAAACGTACACAGCAATCAAGAAAGAGTGTGGCCATATTTCAGCCTGACAGCATGAGTGTGGTGGAGCACTCTTCCAATTGCCCCCCCCCCCACACACACACACACACACATACAGCTAGACACCCATAAACCACATAGCTATAACTCTACCATTATGACAGTGCAGCAAATATACACATAAAGGAAAATCCGGACAGTGGACCAAACCCAACTTAAACATTGCATTTAATTCAAAACTCAATCCGTCACTTGATCGCTCCAAGTGTTGTATAAGAACTGACACTACAAGAAGTCTCAGCTCTGTGGTGAGCTTATGTCCCAACTGAGAGGCGTGCATCGACAGCAGTGGTGCCCAATCCTGGTTCATAGTTTGTTTCCCTGCTATTCAGCAGGTCTTCAAGGTCTGCAGAAACCTGTTGTTGACGTATCATTCAAAGTGTGAAAGCAGAGAAACAACTAAAATATGCAGGATAGTGGCCCTCGAAGGCCAGCGTTGGGCACCACTGATCTACTCAACCAATTCAAGATGGCTACAATTTATTCAAATTAATGAAGCAGAGGAGCTCCTTCAGTGGTAGACTGCTGTCCCCGTCAGATTCAGGAAGTCCTTTGTCCCTCAAGCCATCACTGTTCAGCTCCTCCCTGTACAGTAAAAATAGAGCCTTGTAAATCTGTGGTACACTGGACACTTGTCTATATTTATGTGTACATATGCATATATATAAGTACTCTATGTGTACGCTTAGACATGTATACATATAGGTTAATCATGAATGTAGTACTCCCTACCACCATGTGCATATTGTCTTTTTCCAAGTTTGTGTATAGTACACTTTTTTTTTGACAATTTAATTTGTTCCTTTTCTGTATAATTAGAACATGCTACTGGGTGCCTCAAAATTTATCCCGGGTATTAATAAAGTATCTACCTAATGAATAACTCAAAAATGGCTACAACTCAGCCAGTTTTACAGATGGAGCTAAATTTGGTGTGGTGGACTAATTTAAACATTTTATGTGTTTTATATATATATATATAAAATTCTAAATAGTAAATAGGTCATGACAATTAATCTTAGTCCATTAAACAGTTTTAAATGTTTCAACAACAAAACAAACAAAAATCAATGTCATGTTTTTTGTTTTTACATTTTGCTCCTCATTTCTCTTCTGGACCAAAAATCACAAACCCGAAGATTTAAGTTACATTGTGACTCGAACATCAACCCCCACAGGTGGAAGTGCTCCTAAAATAGATACAAATCTCTCAGCGACAAGCAGCAACCGTCTCTTGGACGGAGCTACTTGAGCAACAAAAAGATGATCCATAAAAACACTCAACCGTTGATTAAACCTAAAGGAAAACTCTTAATTTGGTCATAAACTGGCAAATCTCTGCTTTTAAAGAAATTGGGGAGGAGTTAAATGTAAAGTCAGAATCTGACTTATCTTGACATTTCATGTTAAAACAGAAACGTCAAATAGGATTTAGACTTACAAATGCACAAATATTTCTAAACATTAATCCATCAACAAAAGCAACGACTTTACACAAACTGAAAAACCTTTTATTTATAACGTCAATTACAGCAAAAGAAATTATTTACTTGAGGTCATTTGGGATTTTTGTCTTTGTTCATCCTTAATTACATAATGTTGAAGCTAAAAAACAAAGAATAAACTTTCTCATGATACTATAAATTACTTTCATATCTCATTATATCCCAATTACATGCTACAAGCTTCAAGCACCGCCTGTGGTTTTGCTCCTTCTGTAGAACTGGGCAAGATGGAGAAAACAAACAAAGCAAGGTAAAGTAAGCGCTGGAGAAAACGAACCGAAAACATCAAAATAAGCGTTTCATTGGCAGGAGAGATTCATCACATACAGTCTTACTTTATCCTCAGAGCAGGGACAGTCCATTTAGTGTGGCTTTTGAATCAAAGTCATACATGACAATTTTGCAAACGTCTACATACATCTTATTCTAAACGTTTTATGTTATGGCATTTAAAAGTTGTGTGTCTCAAACAGCTGGAAGTAAATTAGTTTAGAACATCTGTTTACAGAAAAGCTGTAAAAGTTGAGCAAATTCTTGAGCTTTGCAGACCATGGAGCAGAACAGAGGGTTTGATTACACAGACTTTACTGATCCGGCTTGACGTTTTGGCAGCTTGTTTTTAAAGTGCTATAAGAACACCGGGCTGTTTGGATGACATTATTCTCAAGACAGACATAATTTTAAGGAGATTAGGAAATAATCCCCACCATTTTTACAGCTGGGATCACCAGCTAACATCTGATAAACAAAAATGAATACATATAAAAAAAGAAACATTTTTCAGATTAAGGAATAGCTGTCCAGCTGCACATTCAACCAGAACCACGTGCGCGCACACACACACACACACACACACACACACACACACACACACACACACACACACACACACACACACACACA
>NC_056504.1:31245847-31258244 GCF_014905685.2 Nematolebias whitei
ACACACACACACACACACACACACACACACACACACACACACACACAATACAGTGTTCCTGAGGACCAATTGTTGCAACAAGCAACTGCCATTTTGATTTGCTTCCCTAAACAAAAACAGCCAAGAAGATTTATCCTACAAGATAGTGACCACATCATTTGAACTGAAATCATTTATACTTTGTAAATCATGTTTAAACTGTAGTACTGCCCACAGGGAGACACATGGGAACTGGCTTCATCTAGTTTCTCCTCTACTCAGCACATGCATTAGGAGAATCATAAATCTAAATGACCCAGTGGAGGAAAAAACGGAGCAAAAAAAAAAATAAAATCCTTTAAACCCACCCTAACTGATGCATGATTGCCATTTGCAATATGTCAGCTTTTCAAAAATAAGAGCCCTAAACTTACTGTTTTGGGTCAAGTAATGACATATGTATATACATATATACTGTCATCTGCAGTTTCTTCTTTGTTTTTGCAAGGCTGGCAGAATTCAAGGCTCAGTTTAAGTCCATAAAATTGATGAAAAACAGAACAATCTCTCCTTAAATCCAGGAAAGGCAGCAGAGATAGGCAGATTTGTTTTAGGTGAATTAAAACCACCAGAGAAGATCGTCCTCAGTGCCTCATCGAGTCCAGAAAGTTGTCCGATAGGTGAACACAATATTCCCAGGAGGAAGACGACGCCGTCACCGAGGCTCACTTCATCTGCACATCCTGTTTGAACACACAACACATCAATGAGCAACGCAGAGCTGCACCGATGAGATAAGACTAACTAGAGAAATCACATTTCCTGCGAAAATGCAGTGTGAATGCTTATTGATGAAGAACTTGCTGAAAAACAAATTAAATTAGCTAAAACGACATGCTGAAACGTAGCTGAAATTGAAGAACAAACCTATAGTAGCAGAAAAAACAGAAAGATCATGTTTGCTGAATTAGGTTTAAATAAACTGAAATTAACAACAAACAAAAAAAAGCCGAAAAGTCAGAAAGAACCCTAAACTGCCAGAAGGAAGCAGAAAGCGCTGAAATGTGGAATAAGCTGAAAAAGCTAAAAGTAGCATAAAACAGCTAAATAGTAGCTGAAATGGGGAAAAAAGCTAAAACTAGCAGAAATAAGCTGAAAGGAGCATAAGCTGAAATTAGAAGAAAAAAGTTAATTAGGCTGAAAGTAGCAGAAATTACCACAGAAAACTTGAATATATCTGAAAACAGCTGAAATTAGCTTAAAAATGCTTCAAGGTAGCTGAAAAAAATAAAACAAGCTTTAAATTAGCAGAAGCAGAAAGAACACGTTTGCTCAATTAGGCTGAAAGAAGCAGAAATGAGCACAAAAAGTGGAAATTATCAAAACAGCTGAAAAGTAGCTAAAAAGGCAGAAAGAAGCTTAAATTACTAGAACTAAGTGGAGAAAGCACATTTTTGCCGAATAAGTCTGAGAAAAGTTAAATGTGTGCAAAAAATGTGGACTTAGCCTAAAAAAGCTAAAATGAGCATAAAACAGCTAAATAGTAGCTGAAATAGCATAAAAGGCTGAAATCTGCATAAATAAGCTGAAAGGAGTATAACAAGCTAGATCAAGCTGCTAGCAAGGCCTGCTAATGCTGCTAACAAGATCCTCCATCTGCCTGCACAGACCGAACTCTAAGGACCAGTTCGGTTCTGTGGGGAAACCTTGGATGTTCTCTGTCTGCCAGACCCGGTTCTGGACTGTGGTCTGTGAGGGCAGCTGCTGCGGTCCTCATTACCATCAAGCTGCTGACCGGACCTGCTAACAAGACCACGTCGCTAACAGAACAGAACCATGATGTTGAAAGAACTTTACTGCTAACCGAACCACACTGTAGATGAATTTCTTTTTCAACTTTGGCGCCTTGATTTTTAGTATTTTAGTAGTAGTTTTTATTATGTTTTTAGTATTTTAGTAGTATTTTTAGTATGTTTTAGTATTTTTGCTGCATGCTTTGGTATTTCTTGGTTTTTCTTTTGGGGGGGCGAGTCAAGACGGTTCTTCTCGTCCTAGCATTTCATTGCATTGTTGACCACGTGCTGATTTTGCATATGACAATAATAAACCAAACCTAACCTGAAGATGAAATTAGCAGAAAGAAGTTGGAAGAAGTTAAAAATGTTGTAGTTAGCAGAAAGAATCTGAAAGGAGCATAAAACATCAGACAAACAGCTGAAAGTAGCTAAAAAAAAGTTTAAATTTGCACAAGGAAGCTGAAAGAAGCTGAAACAGAACAAAATGTGAAAGGAGCAATAAAAGGTTGTAAATAGATCTAAAGATTTGAAGGACGTAAAATGAGCTCAATTAATTTATTATTAGGAAAAAAGTGGCAGAAAAGACTATGAATTTCAAAAAGCTAAAGTTGCACCAACACTAAAAGTCATAGCAGGATTGTCCAGAAAGAGCTGAACGTTTTACGATTTGTTGAAATAGCACAAAAAAGGTGAAACGAGAAAGATGCTGAAAAACGTGGGGAAGAAAAATGGATCATAATAGTATGAATGCTTCATAAACATTCACACTATTAATCAGTGGTAGAATAATTAAAAACTATTCTTTTGGGATGGGCTTTTCTCCGTTTAGATGTGTTAATGTTTGTCTGACATATAAAGTTTATATATGTATTGCTGTTTATAAAAAAAACCCAGCATGCTCTGAACACAGGCTTGAAAAAGAATTAACATCTTTAATGTAAAGTCTATTTATCTTTTTTTAAAAAGGCATCCTTGACTTGCCTGAATCACTGCCCTAATCAGGGACGTCTGTTCATTATCAGCATCTTATTTTTTGTCAAGGATCATAATGACGTTAAGCAAGACTAAAAAGATCAACAACAGAACAGTCGATGTAGTGATAAGCGGGGCTGCTGATTTACGTCAGAAAAACACCTACCATCTTTTTTAATTCATCAAGTGTTTGGATGTAGGAGAAAGAAAAAGCTCAGAGTCACTGGATGGGCATTTTAAGAGCCGGCTGAAACAGCTCTACCTTTGGCTTCTTTAAAAACTTCTGTTTGTTGAAATATTGCAACTTTTGTATCAAATTAAGCTAAACTCGCTTGAATCGAAATCATACTAATTCTCATTAAGCTTTAATTAGGAAAATAAGCTTTGAAGTCCCCTAAATTATGTCCTGGGCTGTCCAGAGTTTATGAGAATGCTCAAACAAAAGTGCTGTCAATGAAACAAGATAAATTGGTACGTTGCATTTGATTCATGTTGTTCCGTTACTCAAAATAAATAAAATAAATAAATAAATGTCTAAGCAATTCATTTGTCCATCCACATTTAAAATAAATAATGTGCTGGACTCAATCCAGGGGGTCTTACCTGAGAGTCTTTTGGCTCCAGCACTGGTTGTTCCTCTGTCTTCACCTCAGCAGGAGGTGCACTGTTGGCCATCTGTAAGCTCCTGGTGACCGGACCACCCACTCTCCCCCTCTTTCTGTGAGATAACCGCTCCTCTTTTTTCAGTTGTGGTGGTTTGGCCTTTGCTGGTTTCTTGGCTGCTGGCCCTTTGCTCATGCGCTGCATTCTCATGGCTGGTCGTTGTGCTGTGTCACCGGGAGTGTCCGGGGTCGACGGGGTGGGAGGTAGAGGCTGAACTTGGCCCTTCTTGGGTTTTTTGCGAGCAGAATCTGGTGCTGGGAATGAAGGAGGCCTTTTTAGTCGACCCACCGCAGCAGAGGTTTTTCCTTTGCTCGTCTGGGAGGAATCAGGGTCTGCTGCACCAGAACTACGAGCTCTTGTCTTTTTCAGAGGTTTAACCTCTGGCTCTGTTTGTACATCGTCATCTGGGGCTTTCTTCCTACTTGTACTTTTATCCACCACAGACACAGACTCCTTTTTCACCTGCGCTAGACCTTTTTTACCCTTTTTAGCAACGACGGGTTTCATGGGGCAACTGATTGCCATATGTTTAGTCAGACTAGCGGTGTATGTAAACTCCCGGCTGCAGTGGGGACAGACGCTGGACGCCTGCTCTCCTTCAACTTTGACAGCAGCCTTTTTCGCAGTAGTAGCAGCTTTATTTTTCTGTGAAATTGCTTTCTGGACCAGCTGGTTCTTCTTCTTACTGAGGGCGCTCATTTTTGTTTTAGCAGTCTCTTGACCGAAGTTGAGTCTCTTTGGCTGTCCCATCCTTCGGAAAGCATTCTGGGCCACAGTAGCTGCTGTGGGTGAAGCAACTCCATTTGGACTCTTCACTATTTGTTTGAGGGGGATGGGGTTTTTCTTGGGAGTGTAGCGCTTTTTATCACTAGCGTTGGCACAGACCAGTATATGCTTGTGCAGTTCGGGCATGTTATCGAAGCTGTTGCCACACTTGGTGCAGCGGATGGCAGTGCTGAAAGTCTGTGGGATGTTGTGGGTAGTGAAATTCGTAGCAGAGGCGACGGAGCCTGTGTGGGAACGGCTGTGATAAGGAAAAGGGGGTGGTTTAAAACTGGGGTAGTGTTGATTAATGCCGAGGCGGACGTCAGGGCCTTTGGGCTTACCTCCCTCTGAAGCCATGATCTTAATTGTAGTGTACAGCTCCTCGTTGGGGTCCTCCACATGATCCCCATTCACATCATTCTCCTCTTTTACTTTCTCAGAGTCACCCTGTGAAGCACTTTCATCTGTTTCTTCTGGTAATGATGAGGGCCTGCTTTCCGTTTTGGCTCTGGTTGGATCGGTGTAATTCTGTGGCCTAAGTTTGCCACTCTCTACAGTTGTGTGTGTGCACGTCTCATTTGGATGCAGATCTTTTTGGTGCTGCTGGAGGTTACAGAGGAAGGCAAACTCTTTGGAACAGACAGAGCACACAAAGATCTGGCCCACTCCGTGGAGAGTTGTCCGGTGGGCCAGCACGACTGCCTCGTCACTGAACAGCTGAACACAAAACTCACACTTAAAAGGCCAGTCTGCGGCGTGCTCAGTGATGTGCCCGCTGAGCTCCTTGATGGAGTTAAACGGCTTCTCGCAGACGTTGCACACAAAAGTCTTGCAGTATGTTGAGTCAAATTCTTCAGCCTCGGAAGTTTTGACCGACAGGTTTTCAGGAGCAGCCGGCTGAGGAGAAGAGTCAGCAGCAGCCAGTGGTGCATGATTTACAAGTGGAAACTCGTCTTCACAGTGCTGAGGCTCCTCTTTAACTTTAATTTGAGGGGAAGGTTGTGAAACAAGTGATGGAGGTGACTCCAGTAATGCTGGAGGAGGAGAATCTGAAGATGACGGGGATTCTGGTTGGGATGGGAGAGCAGCAAGGTCAGTTTGTAAAGGCGTCTCTGTTTCTGCAACAGTGTCTTGCTTTATGCTTTTATTTAACGGACTGTTGCAAGCTGCAGGCAGAAAAACATCTTGTTCTTTTGAAGGAGCCTCTAGTGCTGTAGGAGGACATGGTGATAAAGACTGATCAGGAAGACCTTCAAGTGGAGTGTCTGTGGCATCCATCGGCTCAGAAACATGATCCTCAAATTCCTCCTTGATTTCCTCAGTTGAGAAATTCTCATTCGAGTCAAACAGGGGCTTGTTCTCAACTGATTTTGGAGACATTTTTGGAGAGAGAACAGGAAGAGGTCTCAGCGGTGGCGAGTCTGAAGGCTGAGAACGAGGCGAGCTAGTCAGAGTGGGCGGAGACGGGATAGTAGGTAGAACGGGAGGTGGTGGTGTTGGAGACGTTACGATACAGGCGCCTGGTGAAGAGGGATTTATAGTGACAGGGGTCAGAGAGGGGGGAGAGGGGTGGGCAGACTCTGATGCAACATTTGGAGATGGAGAATGAAAACAGCTCAGGTTTGCCAAGGCTGAGGGTCCTTCCTCTCCTGGCAGTATTAAACCAGCGTATTCATTCATTAGCACCTTTTCAAGCATGCTGGTGTTCGGTTTTTTCTTTTTTATTAGAGACTGTTGTGCTGGGTTTCCCTTTGATTCTAGTTCAACGGCAGGCTTTCGATGAAAACTCAGATCCAGAGCTGAATCTCCGTGCGCCGTATTCAAACCATCACTTCTTCTGCTGACAGTGTTTGAAAGATCCAAGGGCTGCTGATTACAGGAGTCTCCTTCACCGCTAGACGATGCTTGGCTGTGCGCCGCATTCCCAGAAGGATTCAGGAGATCTCCGTCATCTTTATCCACCAGGCTTTCAGGAGGCGGCACACTGTGGCTTTCCAGCTTTGGCACCTTAAGGGTGTGTGTGCTCGCAACTTCAGCTTTACAGCTTTCAGTTTTACATGCAGGACTGAGCTGTGGGGAGGAAGGGGGAGAGCCTGTTCTTCTTTTAAATTTCCCTGCACATCCTTGTAGTGATGCGACCGTCAGAGGTGTGGCCAGTCTGTGGCTTTCTGTTAAAAGGGCTATTGTTGATTTTTGGAAGTCTTGAGTTTGAAGGAGCTGTTTGAGCTTAGGAGAGAGATAAACAGTTTTCTCCCTCTGAAGTGTTGATGGATCTGTTGCTTGCTGAAACAATCCCCCCATTAGCAGGTTAGATGAGGATGATGAAGAGGATGACGGTGTTGTGTCAGTCTCCACTTTGAGGCCAGTAACAAGGGGGGGTGTTGATGTTCTCCTTTTTGCTGCTGGCTGCTCACTTGTGGAGATTTGTCTTGTAGCACTTGTCCTTCCCTCCACCTTCAGCGCTTGACTAATCTGATTTGGGCTGATAATGACCGTGTCCAGACCAAACAAAGCTGCTGATCTCGTGTCCACTTCGATCACCTCACAGCTGCTCACTGCACTGGTAGACACTATTTTGCCATCAATGTAGAAGCTGAGATTTTCTGAGATGTTTTTGGATATGTCAATTGCATAATCATCCCTGTCAGCTTCATCCTCTGTGTCAGCGCTGGGCACGTAGACGGGTGGAGGGCTTGCGCTGGGGGATTCACCAAGCTGCTGCGTCGATGCCTCTTGTAACAGCATGCCTTTCCTGCGGACTCCCTTGGGTAACAAGTGTCTCTCGTGTATTCTGCGTTGGTGTCTGCGCATGTTGGTGTGTGTCCCAAATGCTTTGTTGCAGTACTTGCAAGGATGGAGTTCCTTTGATTCACCATTTTCATCAAACACTGAAGGGCGGTCAAACTCCTTTCTCTGCATCTCGGAGCTTTGAGTAAACTGGGACCCAATGGCTGCGTAGTGACTCATCGGGCTGGTGCAGTCAGGACTTGAATCTGTTTGCACCACAGGGCTGAGCAGACTGACAGATCCAGCCAGGGAGCTGGGCCTTTTCTTCAACGCACTTTCATGCCTTCTCTCGTGCCGCCGCCGTCCCACTTGTGAGCCAAAGGATTTACTGCAGTATCGGCACTTAAAGAGTTGTGCTTGCTGGCCGCCGACACCGTGAATGTGTATGTGACGCTCCAGACCTTGTCTGCTGGAGAAGTGGCGCTCACAGTGGTGACAGGGGTAGGATTCTTCTTGGGGGTTCCCCTCAAACTCATCAGGATCGACCTCCTGCTCTTGTTGGGCAAAAGAAATTTTCAACTTTGCACGTGAACTATTATGGCTTTTTGACTCACTGGTTAATGTTGGGCCAGACTGCTTGTCAACCACAGCTGACTGCTGAGAAGTTTGGTGATCATTTGAATCATCACAATCCTCTTCTTCTTCATCCTCCTCCTCTTCTTCCTCATCTTCCACTTCTGCCCAATTTCCCCTGTTCATCACTGATGCTGACACACCCTGCCCATCTTTACGGGCTGTGTTTTCCACGAGACAGGGTTCCTTGACTTCCTGCGAGATGTCTGAATCGTCCTCCTTAACACCTGTTAAAGAATTATATTTTCTCATGAAAACATTTTTGGCTTAACTGATTTAAGTCCATTTTTTTATTTCAAAAAATTTTTAAACTATGCAGCTAAATAAAGGAAACGTACCTTCTCCCACTTCCCACATCCCCCCAACAGTAGGTTTGGTTCCACTTGTTTTATTGAATCCACCCAAACCAGCCTGTCTGGCTTTCTCTAGCAGCTTCCTTCTGACTGCAAGTACACACACACACACACACACACACACACACACACACACACACACACACACACACACACACACACACACACACACACACACACACATTACAACACAAGTTTACAAAAAAAAAGTGTGCACACAAAATAATTTGTTTTAAACCTAATTCCTGATGCATTTCTTGCAAATATTCAGCTGCCAGAGTTAATCTTTAAATCACTTCTTGGTCTGCTGCCTTCATACATCTCCTCCTACATGTCTCTGTGTGAGTGCAGCTACAGCGTGCGCTCTCAGGACATCATTACCTGCAGTGTTCCCTCAGTGAGGACTGAACTTGGCAAAAGGGCCTTCTCCTACTCCGCTCCTGTTTCCTGGAATATCTTGCAAAAAGATTTGAAGCTCTCGACCTTGACCTCTCTAAGTGGCTTTAAGAATCTGTTGGACTCCTGGCAGGGACCAATGCAGACATGTTCCTGTTTTTAGTTTTCTACATTCGCCTTATAATCTAGCTGTTTGTTACTTTTTTGCCATCTTATTTGTAAAAAAAAAAAAAAAAGAAAATCTGTATGCCTTTTTATAACTGTTTATTGTTGTTGCCGTTGTCTACTGTTGTCTTCATTCTTTGTTGAAATCAGGTCTCTCTTGTAAAAGAGTCCTCGAGGCTCAATGGGATTTATCTGTCTAAATAAAGGTTGAATGAAACATCAAAAATATTGATGAAGAATGCAAAGCAAAAAGCCTAAATATATTGATAAAAACGAGGACACTGGTTCAAATATATTATGGTCAAATAAATCTTTGTTATTCACAGAAAATTAATTTTTGTGATCAAAAATGGGTTTTGGCATAAGACACTCATACACTATGCCTCAAATACAAAAGTTTGTCACTTGTGTAACAATTTCTTCTCATTGCAGTGCAGCCTATTGGTTTATGTTAATCATATGAAATATTCAAATACAAGTTGTTGCACCAAATCAGCTGAATTTGCACTCAACAAGTCCCTGATCCAATTGAAAAATACGGTTTAAATATTTATATCCAAGACTCAATGTAGCAAACATCCTACAGCATTTCTTACTTTTTCTAACAGACTTGTATTAGCACTTCAAAGAAATAGATCAGACTAACAGAACTGCAATTTGCCAACTAGTTTTTCCACTTCCTTTAAATATGGCTGAAATTTGACTGGTGCTGTGCCTCTTTACTGAGGTTTAACGACACCTGAGTGCAAAGTTAACACCAGCAACCATTTGTTTCGAGACATCGAGCACTTGTTATCCAGAACAAGCCCTTTTCAACAGCCTTCAAATGATTTTAAAAAGTAACTTGTTTTACAACAATATGTCAGACTACCACTTGAGGGACAATTTTAGTTTTAAACATAGTAAAAATTAAAGCACCATAATTAAATGTGTTAAACTTAAAGTAAAAACCTGTTTGTCAAAGACACTAACTAACCAATACTTCCTGCTTCACTTTGTCTAAGCAGCATGGATATTACTCATGCATTGGGCTTTTACAATAGTGACATTTAAAATATTTATTAGAATTCATCCAGATTTTTGTTTAGATTTGCACAGCAGTTAAACTACCATTTTTATTCCAATGAACACGGCAGCCCTAGCTGGTTTTGCGGTCTAACAAATGGCCGCAAAAACTCACAATATCACAATGCAGTGATTACATAGAAGGACACACTGCCTCTAGTGCTTCATGGAAACTTAATCAAGGTCCTTTCACGACAATTGCAACAAAAACACTTGTAATGTAGCTCAAGGGGTACTAATTTAATTTTCTACCTTTAACTACTACTTTTTGTATGTTGCAAGGAAGGATTTGTTTTTCCGGTATCAGGGTTAATATATGGCAACATAAAATCAAGTCACTTTCTGCAACAAATATTTGCACTGCCATGTACAAATATATACAAAAACATAATGTTAACTATTGTTGCAGAGTTACATATGTGCCAATTGTCATTACGCAGCAAAAACCCCACCTGTCATTGCATTGTTTTAAGCTCTTTTAAAAGCTTGCTTTATCCTTTAATAATATTTTACTATATCAACCTAATTTTGTTGCGTTGCATTTATATGGATCGCAAAAGAAGAACAAGTCTTTGCCTTTGTAATGACAACGACTACTCGAACAAATAACATATTACCTAAACAGGCATAGTAAATGTTTGTGAATAATGTGGTTTATTGTGACTTTGGTTGAGCTAAAAGAAACAGTTTGGAAAAGGCCTGATCAGATTGCAATGAATGTTTTTTTTCTTCATGGTGCATCAGGGAGAAAACATGTTCAAAGTTCACGCTGGTGGATGTACATGTAAACACAAATCAGACAATTAAAAAAGAAACACAGCTGATGCTAATCCTCTTAATGCAATTCAAAGTTCATGATCAAGTTTTTTTATTTTTGCTAAAGTGTTATGTTTAATAAACGCTACTTTTATGTCGTGTCTTTTTGACTTCAAGTTTAGGCTTCTACAAGCAAAAAAAAAAACAACATCTCATTGTGCTGTTATATTTTACTAAATTGGCTGTTTATTTCATCAAAATGTGGGACTTCATCCACCCAGTTAGTTTAGCATCGGCTCCTCCTCACCGAGATGTCCGTGCGTGGAGCCGATTAGCCTCATGCTAACATTACTTGAACTCTGACAACTCGATTACCTGGTTAATCTAGACCAAAACCACATATAGTCCGACTTTGGACAAACAATTTACCCATTATAGTTTAAGGTGCAGTCAAGCACGTCCATAAAAACGAGCCAGGACTTATAAGGCAGCTGGTTCAGTTAGCTAAGCTGCTAGGCCACCATCAAGTAGACTCCCCGATGGATGAACTCAAGGAAGGTCACATCCTCAACAACGTAGGACCCAGATGAGGAAAGACCGGCTCAAACACTCGTTTAGCGGGTGAATAATACCGTCTGAGGCAATGCGTTGTTTGTGCGGGGCTAAATATGGCGTCACTGACGAGCTTTAAGTTATGTATTGAAGTAAAGAAAAGCCCCGCAGATACATCGCTCAGTCGTTAGCTCCGACTAGCCTCTTCTCAGTTATAACCGGCTACAGCTCGTCTGTTACGACTAAGTTCGGGCTGAATGGCTCAGAAGATGTCTGGGAAGGTAACCCGGAGCCCAAAACGGCAGAACAGCTCGAGGTTAAGAGGCCTCACCTCGCTTCGCCCTGTGTGAGTTTTTCCTGCTCAGGCTGCTGGCTCTTTCTTCCTCCAGTGCAGCTGTTATCTCGGGGTTGTCTTCCACAGTGTACCACACCAGCAGCTCTTCTCCCGCTCTGATTGGCTGAAACAGTGAGAGATGAGCTAGACCAGCCAATCACAGCCCGTCTTGTTGAGAGGCGACGAGGGGTATTTGAGCTTTAGTGCATCTGGTGTGTTATTAACGCAGGACTGAGAATTATAATAACTACATGTAATAACTTCTTAAAAACAAAAATACATGAAACAACAGATGCCACTCCAAAACGGTGACACTCTTCATTTTTTTACACATAAACAATAAAACACAAAAGAGGAAATGTTTATCTAAAACTCATATGAATTGTGCAAATAATCTTTTTCACTCATGATCTCTTTATACTTTGCTCACAAGCAGTTTGTAATATTTTAAATTGATCATAATTAATATTTCTCTAGGATAAAGTCTTTCTCTTGACTTTGGTTGCTTAAAAAGGTTTCTAGCCGTTCTATTTAACCTTTTACAGTAGCTGTCAACTCAAAATATGCTAATTTTCAAAGTTTTTGATTTAATTTGTTGTCTACATGTATCATCTATGATAAATAGTAACCACTAAATATGCATATTTCTCTACTTGAAGTCTACTGCATAATTTATAATAAATGAACAAAATCAGCAGGTTTTGTTCACAACAATTTGGAGTCCTTTGTTTACATATGCACATTATGTACTGTGATTATGGACAGTCTCTAAGTACGACAAAAGCAAAAGTTGGCACAAAGATTATTTGCAAATGAGATGTGCCGAGATATTGTGATTTACTGATCGCCCAATTTAGTTGTAAACAAAGACATAGAGTATTTTCTGTTTTCTAACACAGTTTGTACATAAACTTTGATGAGTCTATGTTACTAACCTAACCTGTATAAATAAAGGTTGAATAAAAAGTTACATTAACCCCCAAACTGAATACAGAAAAATGTGAAAAGCATAAAAATTCTAATAAAAAATATCCATTCATTATGTCGGCCATCCATTATCTTTTACCCGCTTCTTCCTTTTCGGGTTGCGGGGGTCACTGGTGCCCATACACATGGCAACTCTGGCACAACAATTTCCTGCGGAATCAATAAAGTTCTATCTTATCATATCCAGCCATCACTGTGCAAGAGGCTGGGGGGGGGGGGGGGGGGGGCACCCTGGACAGGTCTCCAGTCCATCA
>NC_056504.1:31258344-31261903 GCF_014905685.2 Nematolebias whitei
CACCCTGGACAGGTCTCCAGTCCATCACAGGGACACATAGCAACAAATGAGACAAACAACCATTCACTCTCTTACTCACACCTAGGGACAATTTAGAGTTACCAATCAGCCTAACATGCATGTTTCTGGTCTGTGGGAGGAAACTGGAGTACCTGCAGAAAACCCATATGTACGGAGAGAACATGCTAACTCCACCCAGAAAGGACCCCAGTCTGGATTTGAACTGACGAACTGCTCACTGAGAGGCAGCAGCTCTATCAGCTGCGCCACCGTGTTACCCTAATCAAAAATATACACACACAAAAATCACATACTTTAACTATTACGGCTGAAAGGGTTCTGCTGATCTCCCACTAACAGAAGTAATTAAACCTCACTGAATAAACTAAATATATATATATATATATATATATATATATATAAAGATCGTTGCCATATCATTACCATAAGTTGTAAAGAAACAAACTACATGAAATACACACTGCTTGTAAAGGTAAAAACACATATCGGTATTTACTTTAATCTGATGCATTGATTAAAAAGCCTAATCTCCCAAACAGTCACCCCAGACAACTTATCACTCGCTTCTGTTTTAGTTTGTCTGTGTTGGATTTGCATGCTTTTATGTTCTTCTGCTACCAAAATATCTCATGAATCAATGGATAGAATTTAATGAAACTCTTAAACGCAGGAGTCAACTCCATTTAAGATGGCTGCCACCGCCATATGAGTTTAGAAAGCACAACAATGGCTACAACTCATCGGTTTGAACAGATATTAGGCTCAAATCTGGTGTGATTTCAGCTGAGAGTCCCTCACAACACATATTCAAGTGCTACTCACTGTACAAAATGTTTGCCTAAAACTTCATTAACTTTTGGAGTCAACCCTGCTTGTCTGTTAGTAAAATATCTCATGAGCCGCAGAACATGTTTTAATGAAACATTTGAAAAGTAAAAATTTAATGTTTCTCTACAGCTGACTCAATCACATTAAAATGACCAGACAGACAGTTTGACAGATACCGAGCAGATATTTGATGTGGTAGTTGTTGTTTATAATATATACTCCGATTGTGACATCTAAAAAAAGAATAAACTCTGGCATCTCATGTTACTGCATGAGCTTGCTACAACGCCATCATTTCTCAACACGAGATGATCTTAGTCTGACATAGAAGGCAGTGGGAGAAGACTCTACATACATTCACATGCCCAGCACCCTGACACAGGAACATGTATCTAACTCACCCTCAGAACTTTGTAGAAAATGGCTCTGTTGATCTCCAGCGGGAAAAGATTCTGCTCGCCACTGGATTGAGCCCAGTTCACATATCTGAGCCAGTTCCCCTTCATGGGGTCTGTGGCATCAATGCACATCCACCCCCGCGCCGGGAAATACACCTGCAGCGCACAAAACGAGCAAACAGTTCGGCCATTTGAACAAAAACTCGAAAGGGGTCTCCAATAAATGAAAAAAAACACCTACAGTTGTGTGTCAAGTGTTTGGGGTAAATTTTTGTGTAACTTTTACCACTGACGTTTTCACAAAGTTCTTTTTTAATTATACATCCTAACAGAGGTGCAGGCTGAAACTTTAGGGTCAGCAGACTTTTTTTTTTTTTACATTTCTGTGCAACCCTAAAGTATTTCACATAGTTTAATAAAACGGACAAAAAAACCTAAAACTTCTGATGCTAACTGGGCGTTTTGAGACTAACTCAGCTAATGTGCTTAGATAAAACCCAATGAAGCATGATTATTTAATCCTCAGACTACAGCTTACATAAAGTGTGTCTCCTGACTGCAGTTTATTTAACTCCAAAGTCTTTAATTTGCCATCAGTAGGCAACTACTGCAAAGATGGATGTATTTTTAAAGGCCTGAGCATCATACCTCCCACATGTAAACATTACTGGTCACCTGGGACCTTTTCTTCTTCTCTCCAACAAACGGACCAAAACGCTTTCCTTTTGGGATGACTTTAGTGGCCCAGACACCTAATAATAAAAAATAAATATTTTTAGAAATTAAATATAAAAACAAATATCTTGCATGCATCACCAGCAGATGACACTTGGAAAAGAAATGCATTTGTTTCAAAGCAACGGTTAGTTCATTTGAATTATTACTGCCACACAACGCACTTCAACAACAGTGAACCAAGTTTAACTTCACACTCAGAGATCTAAAACAATAATTTAGAGTGGTCCACCCCCATGAAAGATGGGTGATAATATATCGTGGGTGTAATATTTGCCCATCTGTTAAAAAAATAGCTCTTGTACTACTGAACAACTTTGATGAAACTTGCACAAAGTAAAGTTCATCTATAACTAATGAACTGATGGGAGTCCAGCCTATTCAAGATGGCCACCAAAGCCAACTGGCCTTAAACACACACACACACGCACGCACGCACGCACGCACGCACACACACACGCACACGGCTATGATTTAGCCAGTTGTACAAATATTGTGGTAACATTTGATGTGGTTGTAGCTGAGAGTCATTGAAAATAAATACTCCAAGTGCTACTCACTGTGCAAGAATGTCGCTTAAAACCTTTTTATTAAATGTAGGAATCGACCTTGTTTGTCTGTTAGCAAAATATTCCACAAACCACTGGTTTATATAAAAAAAAACTTGATGTTAAAACTCTGGCATGAAAGGTGGTGAGCAACACGCATTCTGTTAAGAAATGCGAGGCCTTCTATGTTTTTTTTTTAAAATATTGTTGGTTTTACTCTCATACATGTGAGTTCACTTTAAATTTCCAGGCATCACAGTTACTCCCCTTTTCTGTTTTCTATTCTCACTGTGGTCTTGATTCACTTAATGCAGGAATTACTATTTATAACTGCGCAGACACTAAATACAAATGATAATAAACATAAAAATCAACATATTACAAGCCACAACAAGTTCTGAAAACATGGAAGAGGTTGTCAAACTCACCAACACGGCTTTGATTTACAGCTGACGGTCCAAGATTCAGATAATCCGGCAAACTTTTCCACACGTGAACTGGAATTTCATCCAGGCGCTCCACGGTCTCCCCATTAACCTCCATGACCTACATGGAATCACGAGGAGTAAAACAAGAAACGTTATTAAATGAAAATAAAATAATAATAATTTTTAAAAATCTGCACGTTTGTCATAGGTCTTTTCAGCTGTTTAAGCTTTTAGATATATTTAGCTAATTCTAGCATTTAACTACAGTTATTTTAGCTTTTTGCTAATTTTTTTTATTTAATATTTTCGCTACCGTTTAATTTTAGTTTTCAGCTGTGTAAAGCCCCCAGTATACTCCCACGTACGTACGTCCATGCGTACGTACGCACATACTATACGCAGAGGGCTTAGACTTCATACTCGAGTGTACACCCTGAGCAGTAACTCGTTCCAAAGTCTTGGTCCTGCTACAGAGAAGGCCCTGACACGTCTGCACTTAAGACGAGTTCCTGGAACTGTGAGGAGCAACTGGTCCGCTGACCTCAGGGAACATGGTGGGACATACGGTTGTAGCAGATCAGTGAGTTGGGGGGGGGGGGGG
>NC_056504.1:31262003-31296080 GCF_014905685.2 Nematolebias whitei
GAGTTGGGGGGGGGGGGGCGAAACTGTTCAGTGATTTGTAGACATACAGGAGTATTTTGAACTGGATTCGAAAGTGAACCGGTAACCAGTGCAGTGAGGCCAAAACTGGTGTAATGTGCTCTCTTTTGCCTGTACTGGTTAAGAATCGGGCTGCTGCATTCTGGACCAGTTGTAGTCGTGCTATGGAGGTCTGACTGATACCAAACAGGAGTGAATTGCAGTAATCAAGCCTAGATGTAATGAATGCATGTATTACTGTCTCCAGGTTATTTTTGGACAATATGGGCTTCAGTTTAGACAGCCGCCTCAGTTGGAAGAAACATGATTTAGCAATCATGTTTACGTGACTGTTAAGTTTCAGGGAAGGGTCCATTATCACTCCCAGATTAGTGACTCTTTGTTTTTCTGACAGGGTTAGAGCGGAGAGGTCGATACAGTGGTTTGTGATCGTGTCGTTGGGAGGGAACAACATGACTTCAGACTTCTTTTCATTGAAACTTAAGAAGTTTAAAGCCATCCAGTCCCTGATGTCAGCCAGGCAGTCGAGCAGCGGTTGAATAGAGCATGTACCATTGTGTCTTAGGGGGAAGCAAATTTGACAGTCATTGGCGTAGAAGTGGAAGGGCATGTTGTGTTTCCGGAAAATAGCACCAAGCGGCAGCAGGTATAAAGAGAATAGGAGGGGACCCAGGATGGATCCAGAACCCCCCATTTAAGCTCTGCCTCTGCAGAACTAAAATCCTTGATGGAGACACAAAAGGATCTGTCAGTGAGGTAAGATCTGAACCAATTGAGGGCTGACCCTGTGACGCCCACCCACTGCTCCAACCTAGCAATGAGGATCTCATGATCGATGGTGTCAAAGGCGGCTGTGAGGTCCAACAGGACAAGCAGCACAGAATCACCGGTATCAGTGGTTAAGAAAATGTCATTAAAGACCTTCAGCAGGGCAGTTTCAGTGCTGTGGAGAGGTTTAAAGCCAGATTGGAATAGCTCTAAGATGGCGTGACCCTCCAGGAAGCACTTCAACTGGGACTCAACTATTTTCTCCAGTAGTTTTGAAACAAATGGGAGTCTGGAGACAGGCCGGAAGTTGGATACGACTGAGGGGTCAAGGTTTGTTTTTTTCAGGAGAGGCTGGACAACAGCATGTTTAAAGGATTTTGGCACCACGCCAGTGGATAAACTACTGTTTACTATAGCCAGAATGGACGGACCTAGAGTAAGAAAAACCTCCTTTAGTAGTCGAGGGGGGACCACATCAAAGGGGGAACCAGAAGGTTTCAAGCTGCACATGACCTGCTCTAGAGAAGATAGAGTGATGGGTTCAAAATGGTCAAATGGAGCTACAGATTGAGGTGGGATGGATGGGTCATGAGTTGGAGGGGAAATGAGAGCCTGGGTGGTCGCTATTGATTGATTGATTGACAGGTCGGAAGAAAAAAAAAACAGAGTGCTGGCAGCCTCAGCCGCAGCGGTGTTCTGTGTTTATATGTTGTTAATAAAAAGATCTAAAACATTTAAAAAAAACAGGGAGTGCTGGCCCTGCAGCCCACACATCAGACCAGCCCACAAGGAAATCTCCAGACCCTCCCGCAGCCACACTGGATCTGAGTTTAATTCGCTCGTGACAAATTCTTTCATTTCTCACCATTTCAGTCATGGCATCAACGGAAGAGGAAGGGATCACTTGCCTCTTGGAAAACAAACAAAAGAAAAGGCCAGATCAGGGATGAAGAAGGGGAATTTAATACATTAGTGCAGTGGTGGGATGTAACTAAGTACAAATACTTTGTTACTGTACTTAAGTACATTTTTCGTGTATCTGTACTTTACTTAAGTAGAGTTAAATGTGGGTACTTAAAACTTTTACTCCACTACATTTTACATCAAGTATCTGTACTTTCTACTACACTACATTTCTATAAAGCGTTGCATTACAACTTAAATTCATGTTGCGGCTTTTTGATTTGTTTATTACTTTGAAAGTAACCAATGGTGAGAGGGGAGCTGGTCCATTGAATCACTGCAAAGTGGGCAGGTAACGTTAGGCCTGCCTTCAAGAAGAGCTGGGCCAATGACATATATTCTAGTATGTACAGTATGTCAGTGAGCTGGGTAAATGGTAAATGGACTGTACTTATATAGCGGCTTTCAATCTTATTTCAAGATACTCAAAGCCCTTTACACAACAATCTGTGTCCTCATTTACCCATCCATACAGCGCTCTACTAGATCTCTACAAAGCTAATTGAACAAATCATTCTAAAGAGACTAATCAGAGCTTTATCACATTCATACACTGATGGGACACACATCAGAGGCTATGAGGGGTTCAGTGTCTTGCCCAGGGACACTTCGACATGTGACTGCTGGTGGATTCGAACCCCCAACTCTCGCATTGGAGGACAACTGCTCTAACCATTCAGCCACAGCCGCTGCACCCACAGCACTGCTAACACACCCAAAATGTATTCCACCGCAAGAGAGTCACCCAGAAGATATGCATCACCCCTGGCCTTAATGAAAGACTGCTCAGTACAACAAGACAGATTCTCTCTCCCAAAAGAGGCAGACTGGACTGAAAAATCTTTGAAAACCAACTTCTTCTAAACTTGAACAAGAAATTCTTGCTGCAATATGTGTCAGTTCATGATGTTAGGAGACAAGAGATGTCTCCAAACGGCTCGACACTCTGGTCCAAGTTTTAAAAATGGTGTCAGGAAGTTAAAATATTGTTCAATATTGACCCATTACAAGGTTGAATAGACAGTATTTTAACTAGAGTTGATGACAAACTGGAGTTGAAATATCAGTTGAAATGATCAGAGTCTGTTCCTTTGTTCGTAGTGTCTAATGTTCCTTTTGTTCAGACAGACAACTTTTACTTAAATGTGTTTACTACACTTAAAATGACACATTGGTTTTGATTTATGTTAAATAAAAACTTTTAAAAGTATAATCATTCCTCTTTCTTATTTTGATTAATGGCATTTAACTCTGCAGGTCATCCCTGAAGTTCTGACGCACAGAATCACAAGTCCAAGTGTGAAATGTGTCACAGAATAAACACAATAAAAACATGTATTATCTGCAGCATTGTTCATTAAAATGGCTCAACATTATTAATGTATTACAGAAAATATACATATGGTACGCAGACTTAAATATATGTAGACCATTACATTAGGTAATACATTCAGCAAGTACTTTTACTTTTAATACTTTAAGTATTTTAAAAGCAAGTACTTATTTACTTTTACTTAAGTAAAAATGTTAATGTGGTACTTGTACTTTTACTAGAGTACATTTTTGTCTGTTTATTTGTACTTTTACTTAAGTACAGTGTTTGAGTACTTTCTCCACCACTGCATTAGTGTCACATACAAAACAGTCGGTCACAGGGCAGGTTATTGTGCGACACCGCAAATTGAGCTTTGCACGGACATGCCCTGGAGGGGTGCGCTTGTACCTCCACTTACGTATGTGCGTACCTCCGCGTATGGACGTAAGCGGGAGTATACTGGAGGCTTAACTGTAGTGTTCTACGATTCATAATCTATGAGTCAGGGTGACTCAGAGTCTTGATCCTGGCCTCAGAGACACTGAACATGACTGTATGGCAATTAATCCTCTGTGCTAATTATTCCCCTTCCTGAGTCAGACAAAATGGCTCCTCATAATCAACTCTCTTTCCTGAGAAAGATAAGAGTTTGCGTCAGTGGTTACCCAATCTGTTGCGTAACTTGCAAAACCCGATCCATTGTGTAGCTCATTTGCACATGCGCTAAAAGGAATACTTCCGGGTCGCACGGATCGCCGTTCAACATGCTAGATTAAGGAAAATGTACTAGTATAATTCTGTTTATGACTAAGAACTGTCTTAATTTACTTAGAAACGTATGTGCTGTATCTCCGCCGATTCTCATGTCGCTAATTCACGCCACTCGTATTTCCGTTAAAATCACTGACATATTTATGTCATTGTTAAAATGATGTGCAGCTTCACCACTGAGCGGTGCTGTTTCACCGTGGAAATAATTCATTCTGTATCTTGCAGGGTTTTTCTCATTCTGTCCAAGCTTGAATAGACTAGTCAACTAATCGATTAGTCAATTATATGTCATCTCGCAAGTTTTTATATTTCACATTGACTAGTTTCATCCCTGCTGTTCCCAACCCTAATCCACCCAATCCACGTGGTGGATTAAATAAAACTAAGACAGCAGCATTTTTGCAGCTTGGTTAATAGTTTTACCGTGCCTTTGACTTTTTTGCAGTATGATAAATGGCAGGAGAATAAATATATGCCCGATGTTTTGTTGTTGTTGGGTTTTTTTTGTTTCTTTTTTGCAAATATGCTATAGCGTCCTGAGTTCCTATGACGTCATTGACTAGTTGAAGTCTACTAGACTTTTATCGTGTTAAAGTCGACTTTTAAAAATATGTAGTCGTTTAACCCCTAGTCCAAGTTGGGGGTCAGGTCTAATGCGTCATGTCATCTTAACCAATGATTTGTAACGGAAATACAAGTGGCGTAAATTACCTACATCAAGATCGGTGAATATAGAGCACAAACTTTTCTAAGTAAATTATTAAGACAGTTTTTATTCATAAACAACGGTGATCCGAAGGGAAATACGAGTGGCATAAATTAGCTACATTAATTTAAGATTGGTCGAGATAGAGCGCATAATTTTCAAAGTAAATTAAGACGGTTGTTATTCATAAACAACCGTGATCTGTGCAACCCGGAAGTACGCTACGGATCGTGCTTCCGCAACAGATTGGGGAATGACAGCATCTCCCAAAAAAGAACAGAACTTTGCCATAACCCCAGGACAAAAAGAGGTGTGGTCACCATAACGAAGGAAGTTAGCCAGCTGCACAGACAGAACCCCTGTTGTGTAACAGTGTTGTGTGAAAAAACCTAAATGTACATCTGTGAAGAAATTGTGTTATTGGGTAAACAAACTCATTGTTCCCTCTAAACTTTGAGAGGTGGAGTTATATAATCAAAATTAATTTATGCGACTCCGTTAACGCCCATTTGGCTGGTCAGAGTTGCACTGATTGGATATGATTTGCATAGGCAACCCCCCCTTTCTAGAATCAGGTAAAGCTGACACCTAAGGGAGAGTCAGAGTTGTTGTTGGCTGAGAAGTAGTCTTCTTCTAGCAGCTTCAAGCCAGCCCCAGGAAGCAGCGGGGAGCCAGGCTCCGGTCCTTGTCCATCTCGGACGAGGCTCAGTCAGCTGAAATGGAGAAAGTCCTTGGAACTCGCTCAACCACCCCAGAATGATGAGGCACTGCCTTGCTGGACGAGACGTGGTGCTGAAGAAAAGACTTCCCTTCCGGTGACAGCATGACCCTCCAGCTTTCGCATCATATCCATTGTGGTAATGGGTGAGGACGTCTCCGGTAGAATAAAACATCTTCCTCCTGATGAAAGGAAATGACCCTCTGTGCCAACTAAGTTTTCAGAAACTTTAGTTTACTTTACCAATCTAAGATAAAGTTTACCTAAACATTAACATTAGTCCTAAAATTGAATAAAATCTCTTCTCAAAGTTTTAAGCTATCTTATATTATTCACCCTTCTGAAATAACACTATTGGTTATTCATTCATATTTAAAATTGGCCATAATTCCATATTGTCACAATTCAAACTGACAATAAATGAAATGAAATAAAGAAATGGGATTTTAACTGACCGGGTTTTGAGGTTGTTTTTTAATTGAAGTGAGGGGGATCGCAACATTGCCAAGGATTCACTATAATCTTTGATCGAGGCCGACCAGCATTCATTATTTTGATTGCACACCTGTTAACAAGTGTTCAGACCTTCTTTATTTAAGTATATCTGAAACTAGTATTGCTGCTAGATTTAGCTTTACTATAATTTTATATTTTAGCTACAGTCATGCTCATTTGAGCTTTAAGCTAATATAATTTTAGCATTTACTTATTATTTTGGTAATACTAACTTTTTGCTTGTTTGGCAAATTTTAGCTTTTAGCTACTGTTAAGCTAATTCTACATTTTAGTTAAAGTTATGCTAATTTCAGCTTTTAGTAGTCATTTCTTTTTCATTTTTTTACATTTTGCAAGTGTTATGTTTTAGCTACAGTTTAGTTAATTTTAGCTTTTGGTTATGGTTGTGGTAACTGTAACTTTATCTTTTAGCCACTGCTTAGCTAATTATAACTTGCAGATGCGGTTTTGCTGGTTTTACCGCTTGTTCTGATTGTTTTAGCTTTAACAACACATTCTTCGAGTCATTTGAAGCTTTCACACTGCATTATTGGAGAAATCCAATTTTAAAATGCTTGTTGCACCTTCAAGATTATCGCTCTCAAGCCAAAACATTCAGACATTTTATTGGAGAAATGAATCAGAGGATTTAAATGTGTCTTTATAACCTTTACACAGAAACAGCTGAGCTCAGGAAGTGTTGGTCCATAAGATTTATCCTCTCAGGATCATTTGGATGCAAAGGACTATTGCGCTGCACTTTACTTAGACCTGTCTAAAGCTTTTGACACTGTGGATCACGACATCTTGCATCATAAGCTCTCGATCACATCATTGGTTGGCTCTCTAACTATCTCTCAGATCAGAGACAATGTGTTCAACATAATGGTACTTCCTCCAGTTATTTAACGGTCAACAATGGCACAAGGCTCATTCTTAGGACCCATCCTCTTTACAATCTACATAGGTAATGTAGGTCAGAGCATCCTTGATGCATCCATACAGTTCTATGCTGATGACACAGTTGTCTATTGTCGAGCTAAAACAGTAGAAAAAGCTTTCCAGCTTTTGAAATCTGTTTTTGACATCATCCAGTCAGATTTGTTCTATTTCAAACTTGTCCTAAATGCCGACAAAGCCAAAGGGATGCTGTTTTCAAAGAAGAAGTCGGTCCCAGCAGTTCTTCCTCTGATTTTATCTTCGAATGGTGCTCTTATTGAGTTTGTCAATTCCTACAAATATTTGGGTATCTTGGTCAATTTGCATCTCTCTTTTAAGCTTCACGTGGAAAACTTGGTAAAGAAACTAAAAGTTAAACTGGGTTTCTTTTTCAGAAATAGATCCTGTCTAACCCTGAATGCTAGGAAACACCTTGTAACTGTGACTTTCCTTCCCTCCATTGATTACGGTGACATTATTTACATGAACGCTCCTACAAGCACTCTGCAGATGCTGTCTATCATGGTGCACTAAGATTCATAACTGGCTGTAACTACCGTACCCACCACTGCACCCTGTATTCACTGGTTAACTGGACATCATTAACCTCACGCATTCTCTCACTGGTAAATTTTCATCTTTAAATCACTTCTTGGTCTTTTGCCTTCATACATCTCCTCCTACATGTCTCTGCGTGAGTGCAGCTACAGCATGCGCTCTCAGGACATTATTACCTGCAGTGTCCCCTCAGTAAGGACTGAACTTGGCAAAAGGGCCTTCTCCTACTCCGCTCCTGTTTCCTGGAATATGTTGCAAAAAGATCTGAAGCTCTCGACCTTGACCTCTCTAAGTGTCTTTAAGCATCTGTTAAGTTCATGGGAAATACCAACGCAGACATGTTCCTGTTTGTAGTTTTCTAAACCGCCCTACAACCTAGCTGTTTTTTGTTTCATTTTTTTAAATACCATTTTCTTTCATTTATTTTTCTCAATTTATATGCTTTATTTTATGAATGTCCACTGTTGTCATCGTTCTTTGTTGAAACCAGGTCTCTCTTGTAAAAGAGTCCTCGAGGCTCAATGAGACCAACCTGTATAAATAAAGGTTGAATGAAAATGTTCTGCTCCTGATTTGAATCCCAGCAGCAGCTGAACCTCAGTGGGTCAGCCTCACATGTTAAAACACAAACCAGTGGATCCAGAGCTCGGTTCTGACCCTGATAACTCCTCCTGGAACAATAATGATGCTTTAGAACCAAACAGCAGCTAAAAGACGTTCAGAACATCCTCCTCCTTTAGTCTGCCTCTGGTGGGACAGTTTTACCTTGAAAAAATGAGGGATCTAACTTCTTGTTCTCACATAAATATACTTATTTTTATTTCCTGACTGTGGAGCAGGAGTTCTGATCCAGACCTCATTTAAACCCGTTTTCCACACAAAGTTGAGACAGGCTGCAGACCAACGCCTGGAGGATGCTTTTATTGTTCCTCCTGCTACAAACCGCCCCTCTCCTCCTCCTTTCTCCCCTCTGTGTCGCCCCTCTCAAGTCGTCAGGTGGTTTTTATTCTTTTAGGCACCTCGCACGCACTTACCTCTGAGAACTTGTGAGTTTGTTCAACCTGCTTTCTTTCAATCTGCTGAAAATGGCGGATGGATCGTGCATGGAGGCTTTTCGGGAACTCGGATCGTGCGTTTGAGGGAGAGGCTGGATGGATGGAGAGGACGAGGAGGAGGAGGAGGGCAGGAGAAAAAGATCAGGTCAGACCCTGAGGGAAAAGGGTTTCCCTTGAAGACAAAAGGCTCGTCGGGTCTCCTCCTCCCCTCCTCTGCAGGCTCGGCCCGGTCCAGACTGCAGCCCGAACCTGCAGGAGGAGAGGAGCCTCACCAAAACAGGAGGAAGGTCCGGATCATGTTGGTTCTGTTCATCAGGTCATTCTTTTCATGACGAAACAAGTTAAGAATAAAGAACTGAATGTGTTAAAGAGCTCAAGCCGTGCAGGACCAACCACGTGAACATCACGTGCGCAAATCACCTGTGGACACCCGTCAAATTAACGTGAAACACCACGTGTTTTCTCGTGAAGAATTTTTGCAGAAAATCACCATCTTAAAATGCAGAAAACCACTGTTTTTTTGTTTTGTTTTGTTTTTTGACAAATACTCTGTGTCATACTAAGTTTGTAAACAAATTCACACAAAACATGAAAGCATGTTCATATGACACGTGCTTTAACAGAAAAAATAGCTTTCCCACAGTTTAAGTTCCTGTTTTGATCTGTTTCACATGTGAAAAACGTGGTTTATAATAATGTTTACATGTAGTAAGACATGGCAAAGTTGTGTGTGTATTTAGCAAACTTCTAATAAAAGTTGGCTTATGTAATAAAAATTATCAATTCAATTCAGTTTATTTCTATAGCGCCAAGTCACAACAGAAGTCGCCTCAGGGCACCGAACAGAAACATTCATGAATATAAAAAGTAAGTTAATAACATTATTTATCTGAGGAGCAGACTGCTTTGAGTTTAACTCCAGAACTCTCATCTTGAGCAAGCACGAAGGCGACAGTGGAAAGGAAAAACTCCCTCGTGAGGAAGAAACTTTTAGCAGAACCAGGCTCAGGACAAGAGGCCATCTGCTTCGATCAGCTGGGTTTGAGAGGATCTAAAGGAGGAACAGATACACAATGGCAGGTCAAGAATCACATGTTAAGAAAGAAATAATATCAAATGAAAACTATTCAATTTTAGCACATCATTTAAGGAAATGAGGTCAATTTGTCCTCTAGTGGTGTAAGTCTATGGCAGCATAACAAGCCAACCCTAACTATAGGATTTATCAATTATTATTAATTATTATTATCATCTTTGATTGTTTATTGTTGTCTTTGTTATCCACTGTTGTCATCACTCTTTTGTAAAATCAGGTCTCTCTTGTAAATGAGTCCCCGAGGCTCAATGGGATTAACCTGTATAAATAAAGGTTGAATGAATGAATCAAAAAGGAAAGTCTAAAAAACTATAATTCAATGTGTATTTTATCCAGTATAAAGTATGAGAAATGAAAACTAAAATTAGAGATTTGAAACTAAATTCAATTTTAATAATAATTTTTTAAAAATCTATCTCTCAGATTTGCAAATAAATCATAGTGATGTCTGTTGATGCAGCTTTCTTCTTTGTAACCTCTTTAAATTTGAAGATAATAATTTTCCAAAGCACTGGGTGAGTGAGTAAATAGTGGAAATTAATATATATGGATCATTTTATATATATATATATATATATATATATATTCAAACAGCCTAAACCCTCAGTGTGCATTAAATAAACTCTGAAAATTAAACCTTTTAAATCTGTCTTTTTCTTTCATCACAGCTGGGTCTGAAAAGATTTTTAAAAAACAGTTTTGTTAAACCTGTTTAGGTCCCAGTTCTATCATAAATGTGGGCTTGCAAGTTCAGACTCATGACAGCAAGTGACGTTTTTTTAATTTTCCACCTCTTACAGTGCCTTGTGAAAGTATTCGGCCCCCTTGAACTTTTCAATCTTTTGCCACATTTCAGGCTTCAAACATAAAGATATAAAATTTTATTTTTTTGTGAAGTATCAACAACAAGTGGGACATGATTGTGAAGTAGAATGAAATTTATTGGATGTGTCAAACTTTTTTAACAAAAAAAAAAACTGAAAAGTGGGGCGTGCAATATTATTCGGCCCCTTTACTTTCAGTGCAGCAAACTCACTCCAGAAGTTCAGTGAGGATCTATGAATGATCCAATGTTGTCCCAAATGACTGATGATAAATAGAATCCACCTGTGTGTAATCAAGTCTCCGTATAAATGCACCTGCTCTGTGATAGTCTCAGGGTTCTGTTCAAAGAGCAGGCAGCATCATGAAGACCAAGGAACACACCAGGCAGGTACGAGATACTGTTGTGGAGAAGTTTAAAGCCGGATTTGGATACAAAAAGATTTTCCAAGATTTAAATATCCCAAGGAGCACTGTGCAAGCAATCATATTGAAATGGAGGGAGTATCAGACCACTGCAAATCTACCAAGATCCGGCCGTCCCTCTAAACTTTCATCTCGAACAAGGAGAAGACTGATCAGAGATGCAGCCAAGAGGCCCATCATCACTGTGGATGAACTGCAGAGATCTACAGCTGAGGTGGGAGTTAGGACAACAATCAGTTGTACACTGCACAAATCTGGCCTTTATGGAAGAGTGGCAAGAAGAAAGCCATTTCTCAAAGATCTCCATAAAAAGTGTTGTTTAAAGTTTGCCACAAGCACCTGGGAGACACCAAACATGTGGAAGAAGGTGCTCTGGTCAGATGAAACCAAAATCGAACTGTTTGGCCACAATGCAAAACGATACGTTTGGCGTAAAAGCAACACAGCTCATCACCCTGAACACACCATCCCCACTGTCAAACATGGTGGTGGCAGCATCATGGTTTGGGCCTGCTTTTCGTCAGCAGGGACAGGGAAGATGGTCAGAATTGATGGGGACAAATACAGGACCATTCTGGAAGAAAACCTGTTTGAGTCTGCAAGAGACCTGAGACTGGGACGGAGATTTATCTTCCAACAAGACAATGATCCAAAACATAAAGCCACATCTACAATGGAATGGTTCACAAATAAACGTATCCAGGTGTTGGAATGGCCAAGTCAAAGTCCAGACCTGAATCCAATCGAGAATCTGGAAAGAGCTGAAGACTGCTGTTCACAAATGCTCTCCATCCAACCTCACTGAGCTCAAGCTGTTTTGCAGGAAAGAATGGGCAAGAATTTCAGTGTCTCCATGTGCAAAACTGATAGAGACAAACCCCAAGAGACTTGCAGCTGGAACTGCAGCAAAAGGCGGCGCTACAAAGTATTAACGCAAGGGGGCCGAATAATATTGCACGCCCCACTTTTCAGTTTTTTATTTGTTAAAAAAGTTTGACACATCCAATAAATTTAATTCCACTTTACGATTGTGTCCCACTTGTTGTTGATTCTTAACAAAAAATTAACATTTTATATCTTTATGTTTGAAGCCTGAAATGTGGCAAAAGGTTGAAAAGTTCAAGGGGGCCAAATACTTTCACAAAGCACTGTATTTGTTCAAGAAGTTTCAGGTCTGTTTCTTCTTTGAATGCAGCTGTCAGACATTTGAGCCTTTCGTCGGTTCATGTTCAAATAAAATGCAGTTTTACTGAACTCAAATCAGACGACTCAATCCACTGTAACACATTTCAGTTCTTGACTTGCAGAAATTCACTGAATTCAAGTATAAACTTTTTTTTCAATCTATCACATGTGATCAACGTGATAAAAACGTTTTTACTGCAGCCTTTCTTCTAATTATCCATCTTTTGTTCTCCTCTGTGAGTATTCAAGTTTAGTGTATGATGCCAAGCTTTCTTTATCCACCTTTTGCATTCTGGGAAATTAATTTAATTGTTGCAGTTTTGTTTGCTTTATTTACATTTAAACTCCTTTGACTGCATGTTTGTTCATAGAAATGGCTTCCAGATCTGATTGTTTGTTAAAAACCGTCAAGGGATGATTGAAATCACTTAGATGAACTAGACCTGACTAGAGCCCTGTAAATTCTTTACAGGGCTCTGGACCTGACATTAATGAACTCTCTGCTGCTGTTTGTATTTGTGACCACTAGAGGCCGCTGTTCTGCCGCAAACTGATCCCAGTGCAGCTCAGCTAACAAATTTACTGGAGGGGGGAAACAACACAACATCTGCATGGTGCAATGCAACATCTTTTGTCTATAGTAATAATTTTGTGTGTTTACTGTAAGAATAAAATGAGACACAATCCGTCCAGCTAATTATAATAAGAGAGCTATTTGAGAGGTTTTTTTTAAGAAGCGACTTGATGCTAGATTAGGGTTCACAGACATCAAGTTCTGACTTTATTAAGTTTTACGCCTGAAAGTTTACATTTTTAACGTTTTTCAAGTATTCCAGATTTCCAGTTTTAGAAGACAAGTCAAGATGGGAGTCTTTCCCCCCTCTTCTTCTGTTCCTGATGCTCTGACCTGCTTCCTGTATCTGGTCTTCCAAATTTTCTTCCAAATACAAGTTTTGTCTGTTCATTTCTACAGTTATGAAGCAAATTGTGGTAGATTATATATAAAATATATGTCAAAAACATCCACATTTACAAAAAGAAGTTGAGGGAAAACGTCATAAATCCAGTTCAACGGTAGAAACAAAGCAAATCAATCAGAGTAAACATGATCACTGCATGTTTAAACCTAAATAAACAAAAGAACAAACCTGCTGCACATCAACAGAAGAAAACAAATCAGCTGTCAACAGGATTTTCAGTCTTTCTGGAAGATTGCTGTTAGAACAAACTGCAAATCAATGTTTTTTTTACTCTTTTTTACGACCCCATCTAATAAAAAAATTGTCACTTTTTTCCAAGAGCTTTAAGTTAATTGAATCAAATGCAAGCTTGTGCACATCTTTCTGACTTCCGTTTCCAAAAGCAGAATGGGAGGAAGATCGTGCAGTTATCAGGCTCCTCTCTTGTGGAACCAACTTCCAGTTTCTGTCCATGAGGCTGACACAGTGTCCAGTTTTAAGACTGGGCTTATAACTTTCCTTTTTGTTAAATCCTATAGTTAGGGTTGGCTTGTTATGCTGCTATGGGTTTAGACTACTGAGGATAAATTGACCTCATTTCCTTAAATTAATTGTTAAAATTGAATAGTTTTCATTTGATATTTCTATCTTAACGTGATTCTCGACCTGCCATTGTGTATCTGTTCTTCTCAAACCAGCCGGTCGAAGCAGATGGCCGTTTGTCCTGAGCTTGGTTCTGCAAAAGGTTTCTTCCTCATGAGGGAGTTTTTCTTTCCACTGTCGCCTTCATGCTTGCTCAATATGAGAGTTCTGTGATGAAGCTGCACTTTCAGGTGTCTCTTGTAAATGAGTCCTCGAGGCTCAGTGGGATTTACCCGTCTAAATAAAGGTTGAATGAAAGTTAAATTCAAAGCTGCTCCTCAGACAAATAATGTTAACTTACTTTTTCTATATGGATGTTTCTGTTCAGTGCCCTGAGACGACTTCTGTTGTGACTTACTTGGCACTATATAAATAAACTGAATTGAATTGAATCGAAATATGTGATCTCAATGGGATTTGTTTTGTTAAATAAAAAAGCTTCAAAAAGATAAATTAAATTAAAGTGAAAACTAAAATAAATCACAACAAAAAACTGAATCGTATCTCTTTAAATCTTGTGTTTTTCATGCCGTATAATAAATATGTAAAATGTGATGGTTGTAATCATTCTTTATTATTAATATTACTAATAGTTTATTTGACAAGGACAAAGCACACACACATAGAACAGAACAAGTCTGTGACTGATGTGTTGCACAAAGAGTATTTAGCTACAGCTAATTCACAACTCCAGTCCCTGGTTGGGCATTTCTACGCATTAAAATAAATACAATTTATCAATCAAAATACAGTAAGAATACATATAAATACCTGCCTACATATTCATGTAATCAACTTTACAAATTCATATAATTAAAAACTCTACATTAATATACTAACAATTTAAAAATCTAGATAAAAATATAAAACCTTTTCCTCTCTACAAGTTCCAAAACAACCTCACAACCTCCAAATTTATATTTATATCCTTCCCATCCTCGCACATTCAGCTAACATACAAAAACATGTAAATATAATACTAACTCACTAATACATACACTCCTACAGAGACTTCAAAAACTCTTAAAACTTCAAAAATCTAAGACAACTAAAAATAAAAAAATTAGGATGTTTTGATTTGGATTAGGAGTTATTAGTATGGAATGGTTTGGATGAAATAGAATAATTTGTCTGTCCAGTTTTAAGACAAGGCTTAAGACTTTCCTTTTTGATAAATCCTTAGTCGGCTTAGTTTCCTGACCTATTTCCTTATGCTGCTATAAACTTAAACTACTGGAGAACAAATTGATCTCATTTCATCAAATGAACAGTTACAAATACATCGTTTGTATTTGTAATTATTCTTTCTTAACATGTGATTTTTGCCTCTTTGTCTTTCCTCCTTTAGAGGAAGTCCGATGGTCTCCATCCTGGACCTGTCATTGTGTGTTCGTTTTCTCCTTCTGGTTTCTCTCGAACCCAGCTGGTCCAAGCTGCTTGTCTGGTTCTGCTGGAGGGAGTTTTTCCTTTCCACTGCTGCCTCTGTGCTCGCTTAGGATGGGAGACTGCGATGAAATAAAAACTCGAAGCCATCTATATATATATATATATATATATATATATATGAATGTTTTTATTCAGTGTCCTGAAATGACTTCTGTGATTCGACGCTATATAAAGTGAATGCGAGTTACAAACTTGTTTTTAAGAAGCATCAATGTGAACACAAGCAGAGTGCAGTGGTTTGATTATTATTGCTCTTAAAAATACTATATTTAAAATGTCAAAAGGAAAACTGAAGTGTACTCATTTCAACATTTATTTAAATACAAATTGCAGTTCCTTCAATTGCATGTCCTGATGTTCAGGCGTGTCCAACGTTTTCTCTCCTGTGATGTGAGCTGGAATCATCCACCCACAAACATCCAACATAAAACGTATAACTTTCCTTTCGTTTTTTTTAATTGATCTTTTACATCAAAGATGACAGATCTTCCAAATGTCTGTGATTTTAAGAGAGAAAAGCATTTACTTAATTGTCAGGCTATGAGTGCTGAAACCAGTGCTTCCATATTCTTTTAAAGATTTTGAGGTGTTAAATCCCATCATGCTTTTTTCATTCATTCAACCTTTATTTATACAGGTAAATCCCATTGAGCCTCGAGGACTCATTTACAAGAGAGACCTGATTTCATCAAAGAATGATGACAACAATGGATAACAGCAACAACAATAAACAATTATAAAAAGTCATACTGCAGGTTTTTTTTTTTTTTTTTTACAAATAGGATGGCTAAAATGAAAAGGTAACAACAACAACAAAAAAACAAACAAAAAACAGCTAGATTCTAAGGCAAATGTAGAAAACTAAAAACAGGAACATGTCTGCATTGGTTCTTGCCAGGAGTCCAACAGATTCTTAAAGACACTTAGAGAGGTCAAGGTCGAGAGCTTCAGATCTTTTGGTAAGATATTCCAGGAAACAGGAGCAGAGTAGGAGAAGTTCCTTTTGTCTAGTTCAGTCTTCACTGAGGGAACACTGCAGGTAATAATGTCCTGAGAGCGCACGCTGTAGCTGCACTCCCGCACAGACATGTAGGAGGAGATGTATGAAGGCAGCAGACCAAGAAGTGATTTAAAGATGAAAATATACCAGTGAGAAAGTCTGCGTGAAGTTAATGATGTCCAGTTAACCAGTGAATACAGGGTGCAGTGGTGGGTACGATAATCACAGCCAGTTATGAATCTTAGTGCACCATGACAGACAGCATCCAACATCTGCAGGGTTCTTGTAGGAGCGTTCATGTAAATAATGTGACCCTAATCAATGGAGGGAAGGAAAGTCACAGATACAAGGTGTTTTCTAGCATTCAGGGTTAGACAGGATCTGTTTCTGAAAAAGAAACCCAGTTTAACTTTCAGTTTCTTTACCAAGTTTTCCACATGGAGCTTAAAAGCGATGCAAGTCGACCAAGATACCCAAATATTTATAGGAATCAACAAACTCAATGGGGACACCATTTGAGGATAAAATCGGAGGAAGAACTGCTGGGACCAACTTCCTATTTGAAAAAAAGCATCCCTTTGGTTTTGTCGGCATTTAGGACAAGTTTGAGGTGGAACAAATCTGTCTGGATGTAGTTGAATGCAGATTTCAAAAGCTGGAAAGCCTTAGCAACTGTTTTAGCTCGACAATAAACAACTGTGTCGTCAGCATAGAAATGTATGGATGCATTAGGGATGTTTTTACCAACATTACTTACATAGATTGTAAAGAGAGTGAGTCCTAAGACTGATCCTTGTGGTACACCATTGTTGACTGTTAAATAACTGGAGGAAGTACCATTATGTTGAACACATTGCCTCCGGTCTGAAAGATAGTTAGAGAACCAACCAATGGTGTGTTCTGAGAAACCGATTTCAGAGAGCGTATGTCACAAGATGTTCTGATCCACAGTGTCAAAAGCTTTAGACAGGTCTAAGAAAAGTGCAGCACAATAATCCTTAGCATCCAGTGCTTCAACATCATCATTAAGAACCTTCAGTGAAGCAGTGGTTGTGCTGTGTTGTTTCCTGTAACCAGATTGATGAGGAGGTAAGATGTTAAATGAGTCCAGGTTATTTTTGATTTGAGAGTTTATCAGTTTTTCTAGAACCTTGGCTAAAATGCAGAGTTTAGAGATTGGTCGATAGTTGTTCAGTGATGTGGGGTCTCCTCCCTTCAGCAAAGGAAGAACAAAGGCTGTTTTCCAAGTGTCTGGGATGGAGTTTTGTCTTATGGAGAGATTGAAGATGTGGGTCACAGGGACTGTGATGATATGAGCAGCCAGCCTTAAGAAATAAGGTGGAAGTTCATCTGGACCTGCAGATTTTTTAGGATCAAGATCTTTTAACAGTTTATTGACCTCACTGACTGAGAATGGAGAAAAAGAGAAGGTGTGATTAACTGAGGATTGACTTGTAGGAGAGATTTGATTTGTAGAAGTTTGGTTATTAAGTGAAGTGGCTGATTTTCCATTAGTAACTGTGTCAAATAAAGAACTAGAAGCAACAAAATATTTGTTGAAACAGTTCAGGATCTCATGCTTATTTGACACAGGAACAGAGTTAATGAGAAGTTGTGATGGGAGGTCAGATGATTGGGGGCTGCCTGAGAGAGATTTGATGGTTTTCCACAATCTGTTAGGGTCATTTAGATTTTTGGAGGTCTGAGATAAGAAATAGTTTGATGCTTTGCTCCTGTTATTTAAACCAATTCGTTCTTCTGCACTTTTTTCTTCTCGTCCCCGACCTGTCAAGTTTAAACAAGAATCATTTTAACAAACAAAAAACTAGTTTGTTTTTTACCATTTTAGCCCGTTTCATCACCTCTCTTCTGTTGTCACGATGAGTTGATTACGTCACAAAAGAACCTAATTATATGAAAATGATTTGTTCTCAGAGGACTTGTGTAAAGTCGTCTCCTGCAGCTTTATGAATGAATGCCAGTGAATCAGTGTAAGTAAGTTAAAGCTTTTATGTAAAAGTTATAAACGTTTAAGTCAACTTTTAGGTTAGCTAAGATAAACCCACTTAAAGTGAACTAAATCAGGATATATTCTATTGTGGGGCTCAACTAAATTGCTCAGGGGGCCACAGTTGAGCTCAGGGGCCTGATATCCAGCAGTTAGTCATTAAACAAGTTTGTTTTATGGTTTGAAATCTAGTTCGATTTAAAAACGAACTATTGGTGGGCTGAACGGAGTTCATCGGTGGCCTTGATTTGGCTCCTGGACCATCAGTTGAATAGCCCTGTTCTATGGTCTCAATTCATAAAACAACAAAATCCTAATTTGAATATTTTCGGCTCCTCTTGAACAGTTTTGTGTAAAAAATAAAAAAAAGAACGGGTTGTGGGCATTTCCACGGTGAGGATTTGTTGACCATTAGGACAAAACAAAAGCTACTTAAAACCAGTTTTCACCACAATAAAGTATCAGTTAATGAAAGGAAACAAAAGCTCTCAGTTATCACAATATTCCACAGTGAAGTTATATTTTATTTTTAAGTGCCATTCATGCATATTGGGGAAGAGGAGGGGTGGGGGTGGGCGTTGGTTTTAGACAGTTGTAATAACACTTGAGATATTTTACAGCACTAAACAAATACAAAGAGTAGCTGTGTCACCCCATCGGACAACAAAAGTAATAAATCGTGCAATAAAACAAAACAAACAAAAAAACAGGAGGGGAAAATTACAAGAAATGACAAAAGACGAAACAAAAAACTGAAACAATAAAACACAAACTAAATACATATTTTCAACACTGAAACACTGTAGAACCATAGCACAGGTAAAAGGTAGTGTCACACAAAAAGCCAACGCATTTTCATCACATATATACAATATAGATATATACATACTGTCACCCTCTGATCGGACAATAACAAAATACTCTATTCTTTTACCCCCTTTTCTCTTTTTTCATTAATAAAACCCACCTTCTGCCTGGATATCACAACCCCCCCTCCCCCCAGAGGAAAAAAGGGATGATTGAAAAGACACATCTGTACAAGCACAACACACCAGCACTGAATAAAATAGGCCCCGACCAGAAGTAGATGTTGGCAGTTCTCTCCCATGTTGTAACGTTTTCATCTTTTCTTCTTCTTCCCAAATAACAATAACAATAAAATAATAATAATAATCTCTCTGGCAGATTATTATTATACATGTCCAGCTGTATTTCAAAACTTAAACCGTCTTCTGAAAAGGAACAAAAAACACGAGAACTTAAACTGTTAAAAAAAAAAAAAAAACACTAACTGGGATCCAGTCAGTTCTTCAACATTTCCCTTTTAGCCACACGGGTTCTCTCAGTTCTTCTCCGTCTCCTGTGGGTCGATGTGCTCTTAGAAAAGTTTTCAGTCTTCACCTGGAAGAGCTGAAACGCTTCACGCCGTTCAAAGGCTCCATCACGGCTTCGTACAGTCCAGATCAACGCACACCGCTGATCCTTCAGCTCGCCGTCACTTCACTTTCAATGATGATTTGGTGAAATCCTGGCAGTTTCTTTAAAACCCAAACATCCTTACTGGCATCGATGGGTGAGGCAGATTTAAAACACAAACACACACAGATGATGCCAGATAAATAAAATAAACAAGGCGAGAGAGAAGCAGAGGTGATCAGCAGAAAAAACACGAGCTGAAAATATGTTAGTAGTAAAATAAAAAAATTTAAAAATCCATGGCAGCATCATCAGCTTAAAGAAGATCATTTGAGTTTATCTGCACAGTGAAGCTCTGGACAGACTCACAGACTGAACCGGGCTGAGTGGTGCTCCGAAAAACCTCGCACATGATCAGAAATATGGTTCTGCAACAATCAACGAAACAACCGTCCCAGGCTCAAAAGTGCCTTTTTTCTCCACAATGACAAAAGTTTGTGTGAGATTCTGACATATGAGGGAAAAAGAAACAACATGATTGTCACTCGGTTCAAAAATTAAAAACAAAACCATTTGAAACAAATTGTCTGGTTTCTTGTTGTCATTTAGGTAAGAACTTATTCTACATCATTTTTTTTCATGTTCACACAAAGACTGGAAACTGCAGGACAAAAAAAACCTAACTGCTTTAATATTAAAGGATAAATTTGTGCTCGAATAAAGTTCTTTGAATTCCACTATATATATATATATATATATATATATATATATATATAATTTTAAACTCAACTTAGCTTTATTCAAAAAACAATATTGTCACAAACTGCTCCTTAAAAGCACAAATGTGATGCAGTTTAGTCAAACATACGAGTTTTATTGAACTTTTCTTGAGTAAAAAAAATAAAATAAAATCCTGACTTTTTTTTCTTTTCTTTTGGGATAAAATTAAAGAGATTTTCCAGTTAGAAATCTCAGCTTTTAATGGTGAAATGAGCTGGATTAATCCCTCCGTTTAAACCATCTGCCATTTTACGTATGTGCTTCAGTTATTTTGTCCCATAAACGGAGAAAATAAACTGCACAGAACTGAACACTTTACAGGTTTATGAGTACGGAGTCTGTCAGGCAGAGCTGCAGACAAACGGGCATGTTTCCAGTCTTTATGCTAAATTATGCTAACAGACAGCAAGCTGCTGCTTCCCATTCATCATGCAGATAACATCACTGGCAGACATTTTTTCTTCAAAATGTAAACAAAAGTATTCTATCCCAAAATATTGTTCATGTTCCTTTAAGACACGGACAGTATATGCAGAGCACCACAAACCTGAATCAAAAGAGCAGAAACAACAACGCCAGACAGCGGTTCTGTTAGAAACTGAGTGAAACGATGAGTTTTACTCAACACACGAATGAGTCAGTGTCTGGACACTTCTGCACATCCAGAAGCAAACCGGCATCTTAAGGTTGTTAAGTAAACAACGTGTAAAAATGTGCAAAGGGCGTTTAATTTAAACATAGTGTCTCTTTTGGTCTGATTGTTGGGAGTCACTTGTTAACAGCACATAAAGGCCCGGCAAACAGAACCACGGATCTCCCTGCTCTGTGCTTGAGAAACTTTTTATTGAACGTCTCAGTTCTACACGTTTCAACCGAGTCCGTCTGCTTTTGTGCTCATCGAGAGGATTGCAGCAATCATAGTGGCCACGCTCACTAAACATGCACACTATGCATCATGTGAGTCGCTGTTCTGGTTATTTTATAAAAGCTTAATTATATGTAACCCCAACAAATCATGGGACAGTTTAAATAAATCAACGTCCATATTTGAAAATTTAGATGCTAAAATTATTTTAGAAAGTTCCTTAAAAGTGACAGAAGTACTCTTCTGATTTTTAGACTATAGATTGGCCTTTTAGCATTAATTATTAAACTTTTAACCATCTTTTTATTACCGTTTAAAACCTGTAAACAAACCCAAGCCTTGGTTTTAACAGTCTGTGTAAAGATAAGCAAATAAAAACTAACATGATGCACACAGAAAGACAAAACGTTACCTTCACCTGCTTGCTTTCATCTGATCGCCATCATCTTCATTCGTCTTGAAGAGCTTGAGAACGAGAACTAAAGACGAGAGCTGCTGCACTCCCAGAACCACCGCGGGGTGGAGAGCACGACACTCTGCGATCCTCTCCTTGTACTAATCTAAATCAACGCACCCTGTTCAAAACCTCAGCTTTTGTAAACCTGACTCAGCCGCTGACTCTTCCACAGCAGAGCTCGCTTTCTCCCAAACGTGACCAACGAGCACCATCGTGTTACTCACAGAGACGGCCTGCGATTCCTAAAATCAAAAAGTTAAAACAAACAAAAAAATAAAAAGAGGGAGACAACATCATCTTAGAGGCAGCTGAGGCCAATGTCAACACGAGAAGAATTACAAGCTGAACACGTTGCTCAAATCACATAACGGTTACGGAGCAGAGGGGTCGGAGGGGTGGGGTGGGGGTCGGACTTTGGAAGGCTGATCGCTCAGGATGAGGAGAGGGCTGGCTGAAGAGCTGAGGACCATGTGGTTTAGACATGACTGAGTTCTGCTTGCCTCGAGACAAGTTTGTTATTGATCACATGTCCGACTACATATGATTGTCTTCCAAGTAACATTTTCTGGTTAAGATTTGCTCTTGTAAAATTATCAGGACTCTGGAGTCTGTACGTTTCCAAAACTTGTCCAATGTTCTGCTTCACACAGCGGCCTCCTCCACCTACGGCCTGTCAGCTCAGCCCAGCTTCCTCTGGATTAACGCCTCCTCTCATCGCTCGGATTGAGTTGCAACAAGGGGGTCTTGGTGGCTAAACAATGGAGTCCCAGTCAAAGTCATCCTGGATGTCGTCAGCTGGCATGCGATGCATCTGGAAGTTTCTGGAAGTTATCATGTGCTGCTGGTTCATCTGTGCATGGTGTCCTGAAGAGAATGGGTTTGTGCAGAAAAAGATAGAAGGTAAGTTGCTGCTATTGGTCCATGTGACCACTTTAATGCCGTCTCATTAGCTGCTACCTGTCATAGAGGGTCCTGTGCTGCTCATGGGGGGCATGTGGGGGTATCCTGGAGGCCCCATCATGGGCATGCTCTGTCTCGAGTCCATGTAGAGATTTCCTAATGAGAGGAACAAAACTTCATTTAAGACCTCAGTTTAGGCAACAAATGTTTCAAACATGCAGAAAAAACATGTGAATAATAGAAAACAAAACTTTTGCCTCTCATAACATAATATTTACGGCTGCCACAAAACTAACAGCAACCGTATTTTTCAGTCTATAAGTCACGTTTTTCTTTTTTGCATAATTTGCATGCCCTGTGACATATACGTTAAAGCGACATATTTATGGATTTTTTTCCCATATTTATAAACCAATTTTTTGGCTGAGATATGACCGTTTTCATTCATTATGATTGAAAATATTTAACACTACCATTTTCAGCCACTAGATGGTAGTAGAGTAGTATGGCATGCCGTTGTGTCATGTAATAGGAAAAAGGTGGCTATTAATGACACATTCGGCTTGCCATATGCTGCCACATTCATCCAGCTCGCCTGGAGCAACCGTCAAATCAGCTTCATTTTCTGCGCTGCTCCGGTGAAATGCAGCTAATTTGACCATTGAAGTGCATTTATTCTGTAAAAGTTCAACTGAGACACACCTTTGCTATAATGTCGAGCAAACAAACAATTGTTTTAGGTGCTTATCTTGTTAAATTTTGAAGAAATGCACAGTGTTCCTCCTTCCTGATTTCCTCTCTCTGCGTGCTCCCGTAGCACCGAGGCAGCACATACTTTTGAAATGCAGCTGATTTGATCGTCAAAGTGCATTTATTAAGTAAAAGTTAAACTGAGACACACCTTTACTATAATTTCGAGCAAACAAATAATTGTTTTAAGTGTTTATCTTGTAAAATTCTTGTTAAAGTCATCCCATGCATGCCATTTGGCAGCCGTGGGAGCATGCATGGGAGGACGATCTACGATCTTTGGTACACCGGCCAATGTTTCCGGGTTGTCAGCAGTGACGCATAATAGATATACAGCGAAGAGACATTTATGGATTTTTCCACTTTATTAGACATATTTGGACTGATGCGAATTATAGGGCGGGCAGTGCGACGTGTACGGCGGAAAATACGGTAATGTTTCTCTGAAAAATAAAAAATATAGCTTGACTAAACAATTATTTTTTATTTAACAATAAAAAAACACCAACATGATTGCACCCCTAAATATTTATAATGAAATTTGAATGAAACCATGGAGTTAAGGACCTGTGTTGAGGTGCTGGCTGGGTTTGTTGGTGTGCATGGGCCCGTGACAAACAGGACTCTGCACAGCCCCCTGTTGCTGAATTACTCCGGTCCGGGCAAAGAACTGGTTGATGGATGAGCAGAGGTCTGCAATCTGGGTAGGTTCAAGGCACCAATTGTTCAGCTCAGCCTGTCTCATGCTCTCTCTCAACCCTTGAAGGCCAAAGAAAATACACAATTTAACACAGAAATGTTGATGAAACAAAGAACTATAACAAAATACACCAGAATACTATTAGAGCATAAAAACAGTAACTAGGAAACAAATGTCCATCAAAAAAGTATGGCTACAGTACATAACAGCTACGTCAGTAACATTCAGTGGTTGATATTTAAAAACATCCTACCTTGCATTCCTAGACTCTTAATTGGATAAAATGACCTGCTGAGCTCAGTGTTTCAGTAATTAAACTTGAAGGCGGTGCTATTTAATTGAAGAGCTCAGTTTAATTAAAGTTGTAATCAGCTCCATAGTGCCGACACATCAGCACTCAATCAAAACGCTGGGGCAGAGCTCCTAGTTTTAAATGTTTGAGCCTCATTACTGGTCGAGTTAAAGTAGTTAAATCTGACAGAGAAAGCTGAAGTCCTAAAAACCCCATTTACAGATAAACTAAAACAACAAAATTATTTTGTAGAATTTTTTATCAACTAATATCTATTTGTCTTGTCGCACCTTGAAAAGGCGAAAGGTCAACATCTGCCCAGTTATAGCTGCTGGCAATGCGACAGCTTTCTTTCAGTGCATCTAAATTTGGGTACCAGTCGGAGAGTAAACCTGCAACACAAACAAACAACAGGTGATTTGTAACAGTCCAGGTACGAGATTATACAGAGAGATCAGTCTTGTTTTTAATGAGTTTTTTATGAGTGCCAAAAAAAACAAGAGATAACAGTAAGGTTGATAAACAGTTCAGTACTCAGAAGTGGCCACTAGGAGGAGCCAGACAACTCCGTAAAGGCTGTTGAAGTCAGCGGCTCCAGCTCTGCTTTGTTCTCAACAGAACAGATAATAAATCAGATCATGATTTACTGTTTAGCACCTACAAATATTATCTCTGTGATTTATGACTAAACAACGAGGAGTGAATCCTGTTTCAGCTGCAAACATGTTTTCTATGTTCTGTTTCATGCGTGTCTGTGATTATTTGATGAAGAGAAGACAAAAGACGGCGCTGGTGAAGACAGGCAGAAGGTCTTACCTGTGTTGCAGGCCATCTGCTGCTGGGTGGGATGGGTCTGGTGGGAGAGGCTCTGGTGCTGCTGCCCGTGTTGAGCTGGGTGCTGGCTGTGCTGCGAATGCTGGGAGGGGTGCGCTGTGTGTTGCTGCGGGTGCTGGCCATGCGACGGGTGCTGCCCGTGCTGGGGGTGCTGAGAGTGCACAGCGTGTTGCGGATGCTGAGAGTGCTGAGGGTGCTGACTGTGTTGGCCATGTTGGTTGTGGGTGCCACCGTGCTGTGAGAGGTGCTGTGCGTGGGGTGAGCCGTGGCCAGGGTGGGCTTGGGCAGGGTGAGACAGCGGCACCTGCCCACTGTTGGTAGAGTGGTTGTTGGTGTGGTTGTTGGGTTGGTTGTTTGACAGGTTGTTCTGAGTGTTAATGGTGCCACTGGGGGAGTGCTGATAGGAGCAGGAGGTGTGAGTCTGCTGGGAGGAATCTGATGGTATCCCCATCAGACCTGAAAAACAAAAACTCAAAGCTGATAAACATTATCACAGAAAAATAAGAACTTTTTGAATAAGGATGCATTTATGAAGATTATGGGTTAAAACACATGGTTTTCTCAGTTAACTGCATTATTATATAAACTGAATGAAAAATGCGTTCCCAAAGGCCAAAACAGCACCTTTAAATGCACCTGTAGAAAGTGGAGTAAAAGTTTAATTTTCTCACAACATTCCCAGATTCACTAGTTCCAGTTACTCAGTTGTAAGGATTTGCACTTCTCTCCAAGGTTCTTATTGTCGTACATTCAGTTGATCAGGTTTTAACTAAGGCTGAGCAATACATTAAAAATTTATTGTCACCACAATATCAGTAAGTGCAATATCAATAACGCAATGGATTGCTTTAAATCTTGAATCATTATAGATTATTTCAAGTACCATGCATTCATGTTCTGCATGCTAATACCAGTACTTTAATATACAGAAGAACAGAAAGTTACTTTGATCGCCCAAGGCAAATCAGTTATATCTGGTCAATCTAACAGACTATCACTGGTTTTGGTGTTCACATCTGCTTTAGATGATAGTGGTAACAGAAGAAAGTGAGAAAAAAACTGGGTTTATTATTGCAACTGACAATATCATCGCAACATTAAACAATATCACACATCACAAGTCTTTCTAATGCCATGCAGTCTGGTTCCAAGATGGCCGCGCTCAGCCGAGTCGCAGCTTCACAGGCTCCCGGTGAACTCTAACTTTTTTGGTTCCTGTTGTTTCTGTTTTAACCTTTATTTTTGACTACAATGTACATCCACAGTACGGGTGTGACCGCAACACACTTGTGGAGTTTCCTGTGTCGCTGCCTTGCCATCATGGTTCAGTCCTTCCAGCCTCGGGCTCAGGCCTGTCATGGCGGCTGTCTCCATGATCCTCCATCTGCCTGCATGGACCGAACTCTACAGACCCGTTTGGTTCCGCGGGAAAACCTGGATGTTCTCCGTCTGCCGGACCCAGTTCTGGAGGGCTGTCTGGGAGGGCAGTCATTGTTACCATCAGGGTGTCGATGGGACCTGCTAAGCTGCTAATGCTGCTAACAAGATCCTCCATGGATGTTCTCTGTCAGCTAGACCTGGTTCTGGAGGGCAGTCTGGGAGGCAGCTGTGGCGGTCCTTATCATGCTGCTGAATGGATCTGCTAACAAGACCTGCTAACGATGCTAACGAGACCAGGCTGCTAACCGAACCACGTTGTTAACAGTACCATGGTGCTAAATGGACCATGTTGCTAAGATAACTTCACTGTAATCAGAACTGTGATGCACCGATCCACTTTTTTGACTTCCGATCCGATCCTGATACCTAAAACTGGGTATCGGCCGATACCGATCCAGTTCCGATATCATAATCATCATAGATTTTATATGAGGCTGTAATAATCTCCTCTCAAGTACAATTTGTACAAATATATGCATGCATGTCCAAAAAGGCAACTTGAGGTAAGTTGTATTAATGTTGGATAAGTTTTAAAGTTAGAATTAAATTCTGCTAACACAAAACATGTTTCTTTTTATTCCTAGCTTTAAAGTGGATATTAAAGTGATTAATTTAAGTGATTGTTTAAAGTTATTTTACATTTTTTAAATAAGGGGCAGATATAATAATTATTTTTCTTCTTTCTGCACTCTTTTCATTCAAGGTTTTCTTTTTGATGATTTTTTTTAATTTTTTTTTATTTTTTTATAAATGAATGAATAAATGAATTAAATAAAGTAAAATGTCAATTGGCTTTAAACATCTGCTAAGTTCATGGCATAAACCAACAGACATGTTCCTGTTTTTAGTATTTTACATCACTTTATAATGTAGCTGTTTTTGTTTTTAATATAATTTTCAAATCATATGTTTTTATGATTGTCTACTGTTGTACAGATAAATGTCTCCTGGAGGGTAAACTATATCTTGGGTGCAAGTATCAAACTGTGAAATCTTTCGTTTTCTACAACTGATAGTGGTTGGTCATTAATTATGAAGTTTAGCAACTTCTCTGTAAACATTTGAGCTCTGTGGTTTCAGCGACGTCTTCTTCTTGTTCAATCCGAAGCAGGCAGCCTGATTTGGGTCAGCTGTGCTCAATCTGTCCCTCCTCAGAGACGAGCAGATTGAGCGGGGCAGATTGGACGTGGCTGGCCGAGGTCGAGTCGCCTCTTTCAGTTTGACCAAAGAGTAGTGCCCCGCTGAAGCCACGGAGCTCGAATGTCCATCGTAAAACTAACTTCACCGCGGTTTAATGTGGCATAGCTATGTCTCTGCAGACATTGCACGATGCTGTCTTGTTTTGTGGCGTTTTGTGTAAAATACTTCCACACAGCGGACATGTTTAGATGAAAAGTTTGTTAGCTGTTAGCCACAGTGCTGCTAACTCAGTCCTCACGTTGTAGCTGGCTGCAAACTATGAAATGGAATGTGAGGCGGGTCTTATTACTCTGGGTTCATGAGACACGCCGCCGTTCAGGAAATCCATTCCATAGTTTGAAGCCAACATGCATCATGGATCGGAAATATCGGCAGGTGGATCGGAAAAATCTGACATGTAAATTATGCTGGTATCGGAGGCCGATACCGATACTGGATCGGATCGGCCCCATCCCTAATCAGAACCACTCTGCCAATAGGACCATGCTGCTGTAGATTTATTTCTTTTTCATGTTTGGCGCCTTGTTTCTGTAATTTTGTTGCATGCTTTCAATAAATCCTAGTTTATGTTAGTTTAGTTTATGTTAGTGCTCGCATTAATGTGTAAATTATAGCTGAAAAAAAAAACAACCTATGAGAATCGTGCTACTGTTGTTCGGTGTATTGTTTTGCACCATTAGTGACTGGTACATACAGTATCTTAGATCTTTTAGTGTACCGTTTGGCGTTCGTTTAGCGTATATCATAGTTTATATCTTAGATCCTTATTTACCGTTTCTTTTTACCCTTTATATTTTTGCTATTGTTTGATGTAACTGGGACCCTGTGTACACAATTTTGTTCCACTACCACATGTGATGTGAATGACAAAGAAACTCTGACTCTCTGACTCACTAGTTTTAATAATTTCTTTCATTAAAAAACAACTTGTAGGCTCAGTAAATCACATAACTGACAAAAACCTGCTTTTTTTGTTTCAGATTCAGTTTCTGAAAAGCAACAAGTTTCAAAACAAAGTTAAAAAAAAAAAACTTTTCAACACTGACGTTAGGTTATACAGTATTTACATGGATTTGTTTCAGCTTCCAGTCGTGGGATAAAGGAGTCCGTGTTTAACGGTTTTACTCTGGAGACAGACCTGCTGCCTTTTTGCTGCATTAAGGAATGACTCAGCATCAGCAGTGATTAGAAGGCTGTCTTTCCTCTCTAGCTCTGTAGTCCTGCATCATCTTTGACCAACTCTTCATGTTGCTGCCCAGCTCTTTAACTGCTGTGACTAGAGCATGAACATCTGCACACCCAACTACAATCATGTGAGTGGTGGGGAGTGGTCTTAAGAGGCCCTGTCCTTCACAGCTTTTGGCACAGTAAACCTATTTCACTGGAGTGCTTTTAGAGCCGACTCGAGCCTTGTACCTCCACAATCGGCACATAACACTCACAGCACGGGTGACAAAGGTGCATCTCTTATCAGCACAGAAAGCCCATTGTCCAACCAGGGAAATACAGAAAGCAATTAACGCAGCACCAGAATAATAATGCGAGCTCATTACCTATTATCAAAGCCAGTGAATTAGCTCACTGTCTACGGCTGCAGAGTGTAAAATCCTCCAGCTCGATTATTTACGCTTTTTTAATTGCCGGAGCTCATCTGACTGGAAGATTTCACTTTTATGTATGAGAAAAAAGGTAACAACTTTTAACTAATGAAACACAGATGATAGACTAAAGGCAAGAGACTCATTAGCATGCAAAGTATTTGATTTGTGAAAGTGGGTTATACACAGAAAGCTCAGTTTACTTCTTGCTTGTCAAGTGCTTTGTGTTTATCAATCAATCTGACTTTTGCTCTGCAGGAACTCAGCGTTTTTGGAAAGCTGTGCTATGCCCCACTATGCATTATATGACACAAAATCTCATCATTGTGATAAAACTAAACGTTAGGCCAACTGAGTATTTTAGCTGCCAACAAGCTCTTCCACTCCTCTGATGAAATCAGGCCCACATAAAAAAAAAAAAAAAAACTGAAACAGGACCAAACACATTAACTTTCATGTCATGGCAAAACTATAAAGAAGATAATTAATAATAAAGTACAGCAATATCTCTTTACATCGCTCTATGAAATGCTTAAGACATAACTTTTCAGTCTCGCATTTGGAATATAAAACAAGGTATTTTAACATTTCCCTGGCAAAAGACCAGGGAGACTCTGTATAAATTTGCATTACAGCGAAGTCAGTCGGCTGAGTACCTGCTGGCTTCCAGCAAACCTCATTAGTGTCTAAAGACTTTCTATAGCCCCAGCTGTTAGGAGCTCAGAGCATTATTTCTGCTTCTTTAATAAGTATAGCTTAGACTCTGTTAGATTTCCATTCAGTGCCCTCGTGAGGACGCTCACCTTGTTGGCTGAAGGACTGCTCAAAAACAGACTTGTAAAGGCTGCGGAAGGAGGCACTGAGATTTTCAAACTCCGAGAACAGAAGCTGCTTGTCCCTGTCTGGCATGTTATACTGGGACTGGGGGGGCTGCTGCAGGCTCATAGTCTGGGACACGGTCTCTGGGTGACTCGATACCTGGGGAGATAAGGACATGAAGATTGCTGAAGATGTAAACATGGGAAGCATATTTTTAACAAAGGAAAGATTGACTTAAGTTAAAAGAAAAAAAGGTTTGTAGGCTCAATCATCCAGGTAGATAACAAAACTGGTCCAGATGACATGATTTAACCTTTTTTGTTTTTGTTGACTGAAGCTCTTGTAGAAGAGCACTGCAATCTAAACAGCAGGGACAACTGATAAATAATAATAAAAAAAACATTGTGTTGAAACAGACAACAAAACAGAAGTTTAAAATATACTTGTCATAAGGAACCAAAAATTATCAAACATCTGGAATATTTTACACAAATCAGTCATAAAACACAGGGGTGGTTTCATTTTTCTGTGATGTGACTAACATTTTTTTTCTATGAAAATGTCTCCGTCAACTAACAAAGTACAAATTAGACATACCATAACAATCTAAGCCAGTGTTCACCGCCTTGCCTCACACAACATTAAGAGAGCAACTCGAATGGACACAAAGCCAATACTCAGGTGGCCGAGCAAAATGTATTTAAAACAAAATCAATAGCAATACCTTGTACAAATAAGAAGCCATTTTATCCATGTATTTGTGTGGGCAGCCAATGTTATATGCTGCCTCTGGGTGTGAAAAGGCAAGCAGCCACCCCTCCAGCTAAGAGTTTGTCTAAGAAATTTACCAGGCTAACAATACAAACCCATTTCTCTCTCTATAGTTTTTCTTTTTTTAACGGCGCAGAACCTGACCCGTGTCCACTGTGGGCAAGCTTTACAGGAGAGGTCATGTTCAATTTTTGATCCAAATGTCTTCTTCTAACATGTGGACATGCTGCTGAAGAGCGTGGCTCACAGACTGGCTTGGGGAAGAGTGAAGAGGTGGCAATAAAGCCAGAGTGTTTACTGTGAGCTTTGGCTGTGAAAGAGAGAGAGAGATAGAAGGAGCGCAAGCACATCCATCAGGCTGAGCCGATCGATGCTCAGCGCCTGGAGCAAGGAGCACTCCAGGATGCAGGAGGACCACACCAAAGAGGGGGCATCTCTGGTGGGAGGACATCAGAGGGAGCGCTTCTCTTTGTCTGGATTCCAGGAGCGAGCACATTTTTCTTTGTTTCTCTTAACCCCCTTCCTGATGTTGTAGTCTCGCACATGTCCACCCTGAACCTCGGTCTATTGCCGTCTACATCTGGCTCCTCTGAACAAGGCCTCTTGGGGCATCATGATTAAATGAAATACTGTGCACTTTCAAAGGCTAGCAATGTTTCTTTTATGTTCCTTTAGTAACTGTGGCTCTCCAATGGATTAAAATAATTACACAAAATACATACAATTTTTTTTGCGGCATCTCCAAACAACTGTAGTAATACTGTAGTATTTACTTCAGACCTAACCACAAGTATCTGGCATAAAAAAATACAACTTCAAAATGATGCACATTAAAATGCAGGAAGTTATTTTTTCTGCTTTCGTTTCCCCAATCCTTACCACAAACTAAAAGATGATGTATTGTTTTTGTGCATCATTGTGCTGCTACAGGTGTTGATCTGTGTTTTGCAACTGTTTAAAACAGTTGCATATTGTTTGGCTATGCTCCTCACGTCCCTTAGAAATTCAGCTGCTGCTTAAACCAGAAACTTTTGAAACAAGACCTTTAAACATCCTTTTCACCATATGGTTTATCCTCGGGATGCACAATATTATCGGCATGGCATCGGCCGATATTGGCGTTAAAGTTAAATATTGGATATCAACCATTTCATAAAATAACTTCCCAATATAAAAAGCACCGTTTTTGTATGACAATCCAGTGACAAAATTTGATGTTAAACATAATCCAAGTTGAAGTGTTACATCATTTTCAACCCCCTTTTTTCCATCTGCATTTGGTAGCAGGCCAAATTGACAAAGACCATGCAGAATAATGTATGTTAATTTGACAGCAGAGAAAGCTATGTAGTTTCTGTACGTAGGTCTAAGGGGAAATATCGGTATTGGTATTGGTTATTAGCCAAATAAGTGTTAACATACTGGCATATCGGATATCAGCCAAAAATCCAATATCGTGCATCCCTAGTTTGTCCAACGGAAGATTCATTCTTGCTCGTTTCTTACCGGTGTATAGCTGTGAACGCTGCCCACACTGTTGAGATTGACGGAGGCCAGACTCTGATCAGACAGGCTGTTGTTAAGGCTGCTTCTTGGACTATCACTACCTTCCTGGTCTGTGTTGTATAACGCCACCTGAAAAACACATACATGTGCACAAGCTTTCACGCCTTAGAAACCCACATGAACACAGGCTAATTACTGTTATCAGTGTCATCTCCACAGTTGTGAAAGACAGTGTCCACAGACAAGAGGTATGAAAAGTAAAGTGGTTTCAAGATTTACCAACATACAGTAATTGCATTTAACATAGTAAAGTGTGTGTGTGTTGCATGTTACAACATGTGTGGTAAAACAGTGGCTTTAATTTTTGAGTGTGTTTTAGAAAATATAGGGTAATGTCCTTTCCATCTATTGAGGGGTTTGATCTGAATAAGGAGGTCTGGAGACGGCCGAGGCATTCCCATTGCTAAAGGTCACAGCACTGACAATGTCAGCCACATCTGCTCACCAAGCGCAAATCGGTTTGGGACAGCTAACAAAGGATTTGAGTGCAGCCGAGACGCTGACCTTTCCGTATAGGAGTGAAACTAGCCAAAGCACTTTAAGACGACAATCTTAATTATCATCTAATAAGGTTCTGTCCTCCAAGCCTTCCTAAATAAAGTGCTTATCACTCAGTTAAGACAATATTAAGCACAATTTGGATAATAAATATGATACCCACAGGGGCTAACCTGTGTGCCAAGTTTTGTTTTGTGAGAAATGAATGGCAGTAATGCCCTGATGTTGTTGCAATAGAATAGAGCCTGGTATTTTAAGACTGTTGTGCATGTTTGTGTGTGCCCTTCGATGGATGTAAGCAGCATGGTGGCTTCTGCTCATTGCTGTGATTGGAACAGAGCAGACTCTGTGCCGAGTACAATGAGACAGCAGTTGCAAGATTCTTCAGGCTGCCCAGCATCCTGCTTCACAGTGGCAGCAGTGGACTGGAGCCTCTTGTCTTATTGTCAAGCCAGGGAGAGCGAGCACAGAGGCCACGCAGGAGGTGAGGAACTCTGGCAGCTCTGACCGATAGTTGGCCAGCTGTCAAACATGCTGGTTCAAACCCAAAACATGTAGTTTATGCCTAGTCATAATAACCAGTTAGGATGAGGTTTGCAAGAAGGAACTGATGGCAGAAATGTGGAATTTTGGCAACACATTTTTTGGGAAGAGAAGTGAGGCAGAGTGAGAGCAGGACAAGGGTTTGAAAAGAGAGGCTCATTAGGCAACTGTAGCTTTCCTCCACTCAGTGTGGGCTTGGCTACCAGTGTTCATTAGCATGAAGAAGGAACTTAACAAGCAGCTAAGACTAAAGACTTAAGCACATCTACACAATCAGCTCTACAATGCCAATCAAAAACAGTGTGCCACAGAAATATAAATGTTGTGCAGTGAAGTCATAAAACAAGCTTTTATGCCCTAAGTCTCTCACCACAATCTATTTTTACTCAACCATAAAGTGTGATGATTTCAAAACCTTACTGCTTTGCGGTTTACCCCGGCCACCCCTTCGAGTCCCCTGAGTGAAGACACCCACTTAAGTACGCATTGCGAGTCCAACACAGAGTCACATCTCACCCACATACGGAGAAGCATGCACTCACATATGACAAAAACACTTTACTACAATTAGGCGTGCACACAGGTTGGATAAGCACACACGCCAGCAGAGGCAAACATGCTCGTACAGGCAGGAGCAGCTCCACAGTAACGACTGTGTATGGTTATTAAGCAACCAAGTCAGAGTGCTATTCTTAGCAGTGAATTAAGTAAAAAGCCAAAGGCTTCTTGTACATGGGGGGGGGGGGGGGGGGGGGGGA
>NC_056504.1:31296180-31299127 GCF_014905685.2 Nematolebias whitei
GGGGGGAGTAATCTGGAGCATGAGACATGGATTATGAAATCAAAGCAAGATTGGCCCAGGTGTCTCTAACAATGCCAGCAGACGCTGAGCACAATCCCTGCACGCAGGAATGAACAGACACAGACACAGGGGAAAAGAGTCTTAAAATCAGAGTGTTCAGCTGTAAAGTAAGCCTAATTCTGACAATCCCTTCTTCTGCTTAATTACTACACTTCAGTGCTACAGTTTCATCACAGTCACACCAGTACTGAGATTTCTCAAAGCACAAATTTCAGAAGGTGGAAAAGAAAAATCACAGTTTTTGTGACAAGGGCACGAGAAAAAAAAAAAAAAGAAGCTGCACAATCTTGTAAGAAAAGTCAAGACAGAAGAGAGAAGGAGAACAGAGGTTTTTCTCGGTTTCGTTAGTCGCTTCTCCCATTGGTCTATCAGGGAAGGCGGGAATGAGACAGAGAGAGAGACTGGAATAAAAAGACAGAGAAAAATAAAGAGGGAATTCCTGTGGCTTGGCACGGACCACCGAAAGAGGCGTGGCCTGTCGTGTGTTTACAGTGTACGGCAGTGAGAAACACGCTCTCTCCAAGGAGTTTGGGCCTCAGATCTGTTGATCTTCAACTTTTTCTTCTGTTCATATCACCATTAAAACAGTTTGACACAATCACATGAACAGAAGAAAAAAGTTTTTGATGGCCAAAAGGTTCCTAGGTTCATTTAATATTATGTGCTTGTTGCTGTTCTACGTTTTTTCCCACCATTCACTCTATTTTGTTTTACTGAACGTTTTATTTGATGGCCGAGTCAGCCTCAGGAATCTCTAACCAGGATAATCACTGTGAAAAATCACATGTTGCTGCTGATTTGTTTCAAGCTGCTGTGTTCATTCGTACTCATCTGCTCACACAGACTCATGTTCGTGCTGATGTTCGGTGTATTGTTTTTGTACTACTAGCGCTTAGCGTATTTTTAGCAGGGGTGGAAATAACGAATTACAAATACTCACATTACTGTAATTAAGTAGATTTTTTGGGTACTTGTACTTTTATGAATATTTCTTTCAAGTGTGTAATTTTACTCATACTAGAGTACAATTTAGACCATGCAATCTACTTCACTACTTTTAAAACCAGAAGTTGCTACTGAGTATGGCCGTAATTTGAATTAATATTCAAACTGTTCATCTGCATCTTTGTAGCCAATAAGGCTCTCAGATCGCGAACGCACCAATTACTTATGACGTAAGCAAAGGAGAACTCTGTAGAGTAGAGTCATTATGGACTGAAGATTTGGAGAAAAAGCCAAAATGAAGACAGAGGACAACACTGTCAACAGAGAAAATGACGAGGTAAAGGCTGAGGACGAGTGCCCGTGGCCGTACCTGGAGGAATTTTTCATGTACAGGGGGCGAAAAGGAGACAGAGTCCAGATGCAACCTTTGTTTGATCTCTACGGTGATAGCAGCTTACAAGACTTCAGCATCTAATCTCAAAACACATATTGCAGTATACAAGGTTTTACAGCTACCTGTATGATACTGTTTTTTATTGTTTGTTTGTGTGGGTTATTAGTTTGGCATTCACATGCGTTTAGTTTTACCCAAGGACCACATGTAATAAATAAATTACTCCCCAACGTCTGTTTTTTATGTGGCACATTCACATGGGATAACCAAAGCCTGAGATTTAGCTGCAATTTACAGACATCTTCCAGATATAATGTTAATGTGCTGCGTTGTCACGACCGGGCCGATGCTTAATGTGTGGGCCGGGCCGGTCTCAGGCTTTGATGTGGTTTTATGAGTCAACACTAAAGAAAACTATAAATATAAAATTGTGTTAATCTACTTGTTGAGGAGGAGGCAGGCCCGACCAGCTGGTTTAAGAGGTAAAAAAAAAAAAAAAAAAAGCTACGTTAAGCTCAGATGGACAGCTGTCACTGGCTGCATGTGAGCATCCGCGCGTCCACTGACCCGCCGGTTGAAATGGACTTGCGACCTGTCCAGGGTGTATCCCACCTCTCACACAGTGATGACTGGACATGGGCACCAGCAACCCGCGCTACCCAAAAAGGAAAAAGCGGGTAAATATAACGGATGGATGGATCAGCTGATCATGCGTGCGTCTTCGCACCTGCTGTCATTTGCAGTGAAGTAGCAGCATAAAAGCAGAAGCGAGCAGCGCGTTCATTGAAAATAGCCTTTTTCTATTTTTCCAATTGATTTTGCTTAAACAAAAACAAAACACGCTTAATTACGTATCGGATCCCGCCCATTTTTGTCCAAATCACAGAGATGCCTATTCACATTGGATTGGTATTATCACAGGAACTTGGAGTTCAGCAAAATATAGCAGGTAATTTGCGGGGGAATTTTTACTTTACAAATTACTGACATGGCAGATTTGCAAGGGATTAACAACACAAACAATCTCTGTAATTATTACAAATAGCATGTGGTCCCTAGGTAAAACTAATCCCGTGTGAATAGGGCTTAAGTATGCAAAGATCTTAGATATCATCACTGCCACCAGTTTGCCTGGTACTAAAATAAGACAGAGCTTCTGAGTGTCTGAGAAATGTGCTGTAGATGCAGCTATTATATACAATAAACCAATCTGAATGTGTTCTATGGACAACACAATAAATCATCTATTGGTTAAAAAGTAATTAACATTGAGTAGTTTTTGAGAAGAGCATCCTGATGCATGTTCAATAATCCAGGTAGAAAAATCTAAAAAAGTTAAATCTGGTCCTCTGGACATTCAAAAAACAAAAGAAAGCAAAACAAAACAAACAAAAAAAAAAAAATGTAGAAATGTTTCGTCTTTCATCCGAAAGACTTCCTCAGTCTGAGGTGCTGTATTCAGCTCAGTCTTATAAATAGCACCTTCTCAGAGTGGATCAACCAGAAGGTGCTATTTATAAGACTGAGCTGAATACAGCACCTCAGACT
>NC_056504.1:31299227-31306597 GCF_014905685.2 Nematolebias whitei
TTTTTTTTTTTGTTTTGCTTTGTTTTGTTTTTTGAATGTCCAGAGGACCAGATTTAACTTTTTTTTAGATTTGAGAAGAGCACTTTGTACTTTTACTTAAGTATTTTTATAACACCAATATATTTACTTGTAATTGAGTACAATTTAAACAGTGTAACCGTACTTGTACTTGAGTACAAATTTTCAGTACTCTTTCCACCTCTGATTTTTAGTTAATGTTTTTCTTAGTTCATATCTTAGATCTTATTACTGTTTTTCTTTAACATTTTATATTTTTGTTGGATGTAACTGGGACCCTGTGTACACAGTTTTGTTCCACCACATGTACCGCATGTGATGCGTATGACAAAAAGAAACTCTGACTTTGATTATTTAAGAGTTAACATCGGAGCTTGATTATCTAGTTACGGTTCTTAAAGATTGCTATTGTGGACAGTTTGTGACAGTCAGAAAGAAAAATGGTCATCTTCCTCCACACTTAAATCTATGAATCTGTCTGCTACAGTAACGTGAAAAGCTGCCATTTCTTTTCTTCAAAGAAACTGCCTACAGCTAGTAGACTGACATTTGTCAAAACAAGCAAAAACCCTCTTTAACACATGTACGCACAGGTTGTGATATAAGCAGGCATATACTCAGACTTATGCTTCGTACTCATAAGCCCCCAATGCACATGAACTAACTCAGGTTTCCTATGAACACAAGCGTTCATGTTAAACTGTTTTTTGTAGTGCTTGCAGCAAATGAATAAGCGACTCTTATAGGCTTTTTAAAAGTGCTCCTGAGAGCTGCCCCCACTGGGCCCAGAGGATGAGAGCTTAAGGTTAAAAAGCCTATTTAAATTTCAGAGCGAGCCACACACTCAAAGCTAACAGCTAGCAGTCCCTGTAGCTTTGCTCTATGATGTATAAGTGCTTCTAAGCTTTTGCAGATGTAAAGAAAAAAGAGACGAGAGCAGACAGAGCCAGCAGCAGGGGTGACCACCTGTGGTGCGGTCACAGAATGGCACGCACGACTCTGGGTGTCAGCCAGTGCTTCAGGTGCCAATACAGAAACCCCATGAAGCATGAAGAGTGGTTCGTTGCAAGTGTGCAAGAACGTGTGAGGTTTCAGTATCAGTGTGAGCGTCGCATTTCGATGCAGAAGATTACAGTAGCTCGGTGCCTGTTGTTACAGAGGAAAAAGGTACAACAGGGCAGATTGTTGTGTTTTTTGGTGTGGGTTGCAGTGAAGAGAAGCTTTAGGCACATGAGCATATGCTTGTGAGCGTGTGTGTGCGTCTCTGTATCTCCCCTCCACAAAAGTGTGCCTCTCTCAATGGGGAATGGTGCTGTAGGTGGTTGGAGGAGTGGGTGGGGTCAGGGTGCAGCCATGTAGCCAGGTGTGTGTTGGAGCTGGAGGCTGGATGGCTGCCTGTAGTACCTTGTTAGTCACAGTGTTGATTGCCAGCGTTGGAGAGGCACTTGCAGGGATCATACAGTCCATCCCCAAAGACTCAGAATCCAGGCTGTATGGCGTGGAAGCCTGTGGAGGTTGGTGGGGTAGGGTGTGGAGGCAGAGAAAAAAAATAAAAATAAAAATCAACCATGTCCAATTATTACAAACACACAATCTCACTATTGCAGGTTGAACAAAACAACCAATGTTAAGGTAGTAACAAATGTAATGGCAAAACAACCTGGAACCATTTTCATATGCAAGAGCTGCACCTTTATTTAGGTCAGGCTTGAACTGTGTTTTCTGAAAAGATGGAGACACGCCCCTGCTACACACTTTTACCTCCCTTGTCAGACAGACACAAACACACACACACAAACACACGCACGCACGTCCTGGTGTTGCAGTAAAGGCACACTGTTGTTGAGAGATAACTCTGCCATGCCTGTCTCCACAAAGTGCTTACTGTAAGAGGATTGGATGCCAACAATACCAATTTTTTAATTCACGATAAACATAAACGTGATTTTAAAAAAAAACTCTCAATTTCAGTATCTTGGGCTCTTAATGGAATGCCTTTTGGGCAAACAGTATCAGAGTGGGGGAGGGGTCATGCACAGAGCATGTGTACAACAGAAAACACACTCTTTGCTCTGTGTCGTCTTTTGTTTAACACAACTTACTGATGGCAGAAGTCCCTGCTAAAAACAATTCTATAATATTGCTGTATTATGACATGGTGAACAACATTTTAAAGTTTTATATCGTCTCTGTAGTATTGTACGTGCATAGAAAAAACAAAGTGTGAGCCTCCTTTATTGGTTTAAAAGAATCTAGTCTTCATCCAGGAAGAGGCCAGTTAAACCTGTACAGCTTTAGATAACTGTAGACAAATGTCACACAAAACTTAAGCTCCTACTCAGAGTAACCAGTGCAATAATTGATAATTGCCTAAAACAAAATTAACAAGTATGCAAAACGTTTTAATGTATGCTCAGTAATGGTTGACAAGGGTATTGTTTAAACATAAAGAGACCACTTCATGAGCAGATAGCTGGGAGAGGCAATTAGATAAAGTCTGGATATAAACTCATCTTGTCACTGGAAGCGTCTCTGTTAGACTGCATGTGGCACAGATATAAAACTGGAAAAGTGCAGGAGGAAAGAAGAACCAAAAGATAAGAAATCTCAGGCAATAAATAAAAAGTAAAAGCCTGGAGAAATACTTCAAAAAGCAGAGATAACATCTGGAAAAGAAAAAAACAAACTAAACTAAAAACAGTAAGTGTAGAAAGGAGTTCTTGGGTTGTGCAAAATCTCACCCGCTCTCCAGACCGAGGCCTTTTTTTCGGCCGGGTAGGCAAGGCATCCTCTTTTGGGTTGGTGTCAATAGCCCAATAGGATCCCTGCAGACAAACAAAACACCTAATTAGATGAATAAACATACAGTAACTTTGTATGAATGAAGCATGAAATCATACAAAAAATGAAAAATAAATAAAAAAATCGTCTAAACAAAAATAGACTTTTCTTCCTTGACATTCAGAACACCAGATCTTTCTCTGCAAAAGTCTATCCTATCAGTCTAAACTTTTATTGGAGATGAAAGCTGACTGTTTAGAGTTTGTGGGGTGTGTGGGTGGGCTTTGATACTAAAGGTTCAGCATTCTTCCTCTGTGGTGACTCCTAAATGAGTCTGGTGAGGGCAGCTGCGGAGGTGAAATGCTAAGCCTTTCCTGAAGATGTACTTTCTTAGCCTCAGGTACTGAAATCACTTCAAGTGCTCTTGCCAAGGATGAAGGATCAAATATCTCAGTCCAGAAATCGAGGCAGCGCTAGCCTTGCTGTGATGCTCTTTTCTAAAGTCTGAGCAAGGCTAATAGAGGAGAATCCAGTTGGGGCTGCAGGTAATTCTACAACCGAGCTGCAAAATTTACATTTGCATTTAGTCCCATTTATTTTATTTTCAATGGTTCTACTCCTAAAAGCTAACAGGAGTATCACTTAAAATTGTTAAAAAAAAAACCCTACAAATCTGCAGGTTTCGATTACATTTTTCTTATTTTATATGGCAACTGATAAAATCTCAATTGGGAAAGAAGTACAATCGGCACCTTTAATATAACCTTTATTGCAAAGATAAAATATATATATTTACAGGATAAATTGTACAAACCAGATTCCAAAAAAGTTGGGACACTAAAATTGTGAATAAAAACTGAATGCAATGATGTGGAGATGGCAAATATCAATATTTTATTCGTAACATATAATAGATGACAGATCAAAAGTTTAATCTGACTAAATGTAACATTTTAAAAGGAAAAATATGTTGATTCAAAATTTCCCAGTGTCAACAAATCCCAAAAAAGTTGGGACAAGTAGCAATAAGTGGCTGGCAAAAGGAAATTGAGCATATAATGAACAGCTGGAAGACCAATTAACACTAATTAGGTCAATTGACAACATGATTGGGTATAAAAAGAGCTTCTCAGAGTGTCAGTGTCTCTCAGAAGCCAAGATGGTAAGAGGATCACCAATTCCACCATTGTTGCACAGATAGATAGCACAGCAATACCAGAATGGTGTTACCCAGAGTAAAATAGCAAAGACTTTTAAGTTATCATCATCAACCGTGCATAACAACATCAAAATTGTGGGTGGGGTAGGTGAAACACCCACACTTGCCCCCACCCTCATTCGCCCCACTCTGGGCCCATGAGCAAGGCCCTTAACCCCCACCATGTGCTCCCTAAACAGGTCTCTCTTGAAAATGAGTTCTCGTGGCTCAATGAGACTAACCTGTATAAATAAAGGCTAAATGAAAAAAAAATAACATCATCAAAAGATTCAGTGAATATGGAACAATCGCTGTGCGTAAGGGTCAAGGCCATAAAACTCTACTGGATGCTCGTGATCTCCGGGCCCTTAAACGTCACTGCACCTCAAACAGGAATGCCACTGTCAAGGAAATAACAGAATGGACTCAGGAATAATTCCTGAAAGCATTGTCAGTGAACACAATCCATCGGGCCATCCGCCGTTGCCAGTTGAAACTCTACAGTGCAAAGAGGAAGCCATTTCTAAGCAAGCTCCACAAGCTCAGCCATTTGCACTGGGCCAGGGGTCATTTAAAATGGAGTGTGGCAAAATGGAAGACTGTTCTGTGGTCAGATGAGTCACGATTTGAAGTTCTTTATGGAACACTGGGACGCCATGTCATCTGGACCAAAGAGGACAAGGATAGCCCAAGTTGTTATCAACGCTCCGTTCAGAAGCCTGCATCACTGATGGTATGGGGTTGCATGAGTGCTTGTGGCATGGGCAGCTTGCATGTCTGGAAAGGCACCATTAATGCAGAGAACTATGTTCAGGTTCTAGAACAACATATGCTCCCATCTAGACGTCATCTCTTTCAGGGAAGACCCTGCATTTTTCAACACGATAATGCCAGACCACATTCTGCAGCAATCACAACATCATGGCTACGTAGGAGAAGGGTCCGGGTACTGAAATGGCCAGACTGCAGTCCCGATCTTTCACCTATAGAGAACATTTGGCGCATCATAAAGAGGAAGGTGCGACAAAGAAGGCCCAAGATGATTGAACAGTTAGAGGCCTGTATTAGACATGAGTGGGAGAGCATTCCTATTTCTAAACTTGAGAAACTGGTCTCCTCTGTCCCCAGACGTCTGGTGAGTGTTGTAAGAAGAAGGGGGGATGCCACACAGTGGTAAAAATGGACTTGTCTCAACTTTTTTGGGATTAGTTGACGCCATGAAATTTGGAAACAACAGATTTTTCTCTTAAAATGATACATTCTCTCAGTTTAAACTTTTGATCTGTGATTTGTGTTCTATTCTGAATAAAATATTAGATGTTGGCACCTCCACATCATTGCATTCAGTTTTTATTCACAATTTGTTTAGTGTCCCAACTTTTTTGGAATATGGTTTGTATAAACATTCAGACAGGACATAGAAAAAGCTTGCTTTGCAAAAACTGCAGCAAACACAAAGGTTTGCTATTGTGTAAAACTGGTCAGTCTGTTGTTTTTACATTTTACACAGACTGCTGCTACCACCATGGTTTCCATACATTTATAAGGAAATTAAAATTATATATTAGAAGACTTTGTGGTCAATTAATGTTCATCTCAAAAGAAAAAAAATTCAGTACAATAAAAATTGACGCTATATGCTCATATAATGTATGTTGCAGATAAAGGATTTAAAGAATTCACAAAAATTATAAATGAAACTATGAGAAATATATATATATATATATATATTTTTTTTTTTTTTTCTTAAAGTGCACAAAATAAACACGAGTAGAAATAAATGTTTCTAAATATTGTGTCACACAGACAAAGCCAGGCTGGTTGGAGTTTTGTTTAATTGAGACTAAGAAGACCAAGTTTACTCTCGAGGGAAGGGAGTTTCTGTTTCTCTATTCTCAACCCAAGAGAGTTGGCAGTCGAAAAGAAAAAAAATATAAAGAGTCATTAAATTATTCACAAAGACGGCAATATTCTGAAGCAATGCCAAGTCAAGTGTATCCATAGAGTCTGGGGCAAAAACCAGAGCTAAGCCACATTATTCTCTGCAGTCACAAAACAAAGGCCACTATAAAGACCTTAAAAAAGGATACTAATAACAGATGTGAACTGCCTCTTCTGTTCCCATAAATGGCACAGATCATTTTCATAGATTAACATAAATTACATCATCTGCTTCCTCTTTTTAATGTAAATTCAGGAAAGAAAAAAACGACCATATCGAGACATAGGGCATGTTAAAAATGGAGATTATTACCGGTAACTTTCATACGCTGCATTTCTTACCTTCAAGGTGGTGAAGGTGTGCATCTGTTTAATACTGACTGTCATCTCTTACACGATCTCAGAGAGAGACAGACAGAGCGACATGACTCTCATATCTCTTGCAACCAGCAGTTCTCATATTCCTGCCACATTACAATATTGATGCAACATATCAAGACCGGCTAGCTGCGCTTTGAAGTTGTCTTCGGGGGAGCAGGGGGGAGTGAGGAAAATTCCAAATTAAACATTAAGGATGCAAGCATGTTGGCCATGCATTTGGAATGGGATCCATACAGCAATAGATTATTTTGTATTTAGTGGAGCAGCTCCCAGGAGTGTCAATATCAGAGGATTACAGCAAAACATGAAATTAGCATTCAGTCCCCATCGTCTACACAGCCTGGCATAGCTCTTCATACGTGTGTGTGTGTGTTGTTCCCTGAGCGTACATACAGTGTGCTCTGACAGTGCAGGGATGATATCTAGGTTAGGCTACATATGATTGGGCCTATGCACGCCATCATGGTAAATATAGACCTATAATTTCCCTCCTCCTGAGCAACACGGCCCATCAGAGAAGCATCTCATCAGGTTGATGTTGCTTAAGATTGTAAAGTAAATAGGCTGAAATAGCAAACTAAAATTCAAATGTCAAATTAACATGAGGTTGTTTTTTTGTTTTTTAATAAGTGGATGAGGAAGCAACAAATGTAATCTTAAATGTTTTGGGGATAACAGATACTGGAAATGCCCTGGTTTTCAACACCAGTCTAACTTGACTCTTCTTGATCTTAATTTTACTGTCAGCGTTGAGAGAGAAAAAAAAACTATTTATCCCCCCCCTTTATCCATTTATGCGAGAGTGGGAAGCTCATAAAAGATAAGGTGCATTCTGTCCATTTCCAGACTGTCAGAGCCCTGGTAGCCATTCAAAGACAACATTTTTCTACCAGGGAGAGCATGACACGCACACCCCAAAAATGTTTCAACTGTGAATTCTGCCAGAGTACTGTACTCACTTGAAATTTATCACATTTAGTTATTTCAAAATACATTTTTCAATTTTTTTTTAATTGTGTATATATATATATATATATATATATATATATAT
>NC_056504.1:31306697-31316689 GCF_014905685.2 Nematolebias whitei
TATGTTTACTTACCTTACCATGTGTCTCTCCCTTTGTTTCCCCCCACTATGCATGCAGTCCTAACTGTTTATAATTAAAAACTGTTTTCACTCTTACCTTTCCAGGGTCATCTTTAGAGCGAGGCACTTTGAGAAAACATTTGTTTAATGACAGATTGTGCCGTATTGAGTTCTGTGGGGGGAAACAAAGGGAGAGACACATGGTAAGGTAAGTAAACATATGAAAAATATTAAAATTACACAAAGAAGTCAGTAGTAAATGAGTGTGGAGAACATCACTGGCCAGAACAAGAACACACAACTTTCTGTTGCATTTATGTACCATCTTTTGCATTTATGTTAGTTTTAGTAATGCCTAATGTCGAACTTCTGCATCATCCTGTGATTTTAGATCTTATGGGAGCTTAATTAGTGTATAAACTCATCAGACAACCATATCTTTCAACATGTCCAACAAACTCCATTTGGGTTACACAGCATATCAAATTCCAGAGTGCCAAAAATAGGAACACGAAGGAATCCCACACTGGGATGGTTGCTGATAGCAGGGCCTGATATTAATTAATGCTCCAACAGCCTCCTGTGGGGGCTGGAAATAAATTATGTAGATCATTCTGAAAGTTAACTCATTACAGAGTTATAAGCTTCTCCATAGTGATGAACGGGAGGATTCATTTGGATGCCCGAATAGAAAGTAAAAGGTGGACCGAATTAGCCACACAAGTTGCATAAGAGATGGGCAGAACAGAGAGATCCACAGAACCAGCTGGACCCAGGCTAGCTGAATAATTACAACTAATAAATACAAGGGACGCACCGATCCACTTTTTAAATTTTTTTTACTTCCGATCCGATCCCAATACCTAAATCTGGATATTGGCCGATACGGATCCTGTTCCGATATAATCATGATCACTGATTTTATGAGGCTGTAATAATCTCCTCTCAAGTACAATTTGTACAAATATATACATGCATGTCCAAAAACGCAACTTAAGGTAAGTTTTATTAATGTTGGATAAGTTTTAAAGTTAGAATTAAATTATGCTAACACGAAACGTCTTTTTTTTTATTCCTACCTTTAAAGTAGATATTAAAGTGATTAATTTAAGTGATTCTTTGCTTAAAGTTTTTTTTTTTTTTTTTTTAAACAAGGGGGAGATACAATAATTTTTTTCCTTTTTTCTGCACTCTTCATTCAATGTTTTCTGCCAAAAATCTAAAAGCTTGTCAATCTATTTAAAAAAAGCCTGTGGTCACCAGGTTTGTAGGAAATGAGCTTGGTTTAGGTTTCAGGCTTTTGTGACTGATAAATTGAAATTCCAATAGAACTAATAACGACCTTTTTGGCTTTTCTATGGCTTTTGATTTTTTAGCGAGTCAAATCGGTTCTTCTCATCCTAAGCATTTCATTGTACTGTTAACATTGTGTTAACCTTGCATGACAAATAAACAACTTGAACTTGAACCAGGCTATTATTCTGTCACAGGTTGGGAAATGAGATTTTCAGTGACACACCCTTTTTAATATACACCTTTAAAATATTCACTTTAAATAGATCCAACAATCATCAATCAAAACAATGTTTACTTCGTTTAAAATGGCTGCCCTTGAATTTATTGAAGATTTTACAGAAAAACAATGAAGCAAAAATGTATACACTTTTGCCCCACTGTACTTCTACAGTAGTATCTACAGTTCATCCATCCTTCTGTCCGTATGTCCATATAAAGTAAGCAACAGAAATACATTTCAACCACATAAACTGCTTCCTTCCATCACAAAAAAAGCAAGAAAAACAATGGACAATCTAAGAAACAGACTTTCACAAGTCGTATGGAAGCAGGCTGCGTTACACCTACACTCAAGTCATTTAGGAGTCACAGTAAAGTTAACCGCTAACAAGATTTACATATACATATAAACAGCTTTTAATATATTTATTTGTGATGCTCAAATCATACATTTTAATTTGCAATAGGGAATAATATTCTTGTTTCACCCCACGGGGTCATAAGTAAAAAATAATAACTTTAGAAGAACACACCTCAAAAAGTATGCTTATATTGATGTTGTTGAAAAGGGAACATATTTTTAATTTTATTGTAATAAAGCAAATATCCAGCTAGTTTCCCGTTTTAGCAGCTGACTGGTTTATTGACTAACAGTTTTAGCTTTGTTCAAGTTATTACAACATTATTACAACAATATCAACCATTAAAGCCAACGCACCAGAACAAATGTATGGACACACCTCAGACCACAATACGTATCTTTGTGTGACACTGTTACCACAGCATTATAACTAGATAAGGAAGTGCACAAGCCTGCACTGTGATCAAGACTCTTATGTGGTCTGAATGTAATTAAGCCACAGGCACCTCACTTTTCTTCTAAGTGAGATTGTGCACAGCTGTGATTAAAAAAAAACCTAGCGTGCTGAATCAGATCTTAAACCTCATAGAAAGACTTGACAAATACATCTGCAGAGAGACAATAACACAAACCTGAGGGCAGTACAAGTTACTGATTAACCTCATTGTTGCACATTTGATGATGCTGGCTACTTTCAGGTAAATAGATTTACATCAACGTCAGGATTCTTTTTGCTAAAGCTTCAAAATACAGTACGATTATAAAAGCCTTGTGCTTTTAGTTACATTGCTTCCCTAGTATTGTCAGTTCAGCATGAGTTTATATAAATAAAACAATGTGTACAAATACTGTGGTTGTGTTATGTTGGTCAGTGACAAAGAGAAAAAAACAATTCTCAATTTGTGCTACTTTAAAGCCATGATAAATGTGCAATATTGTCTGAACAGGAAAGTTTTTGAAACAAGTTTTGCACTACACATAAAAATACTTTAAAACATTTTTTTGCACAGCCTGGGTCTAAGTGTGTGCCACTTAATGCCTGACAGAAAGAAGCAGTTGAACGTGCAAAGAAGTGGCTCTATTCATTAAGGGACCTCCACTAGGCCTAAATCATTGATACAGTCAAGCAGCCCTGGTCTGGTGCTGCATCAAAAGTTTACTTTTTAATGAACTCTGCCTGGCTGCTTTCATCCCTTCCTGTCAGTTCATGCACTCGCGTCACTCCATACCATGTACAGTTAAATCTTCCCATCACTAAAAACACGCTGAAGTGGAAATAGGTGTATGTGGATTAGTCGATGCCCAAAAAAATTAGAAAGGTAAAAATCCCAATGGGAGCATCACGCTGACAGTAACTAACTTGACAGACTATCCTGATGAATACAGTCTGTCAAATTGAGCATGCGTTTTGTTGAAAAGGGGCTTTAAGATTTTAATTTAAGCTCTACATTTAGCCATACAAGTCTGAATGAGGCCTTTACATTGAGACAAAATGCAAAAGAAAGGAAAATGAAGTAGGTGGAAGAAGTCGGAGGGTGTTAGCACTTGTACACAAAGTGATTTAGACAGAGCTCACTGTGGGAGTCCTGCCCAAGAGCCACCAAGCATCTACCTGCAACGCTCACAGAGCACTTCATGTTCGACTTCAGAACAAGCCTGTGAGTGTATGTCTATGTATGTGGGATGCAATGCCTCCTACACACCTAAAATAAAAGTGTGTGCGTGCACTTGAACATGACTCCTAACAAATGGCGGTGATTTAACGCACTGGGACAGCAGTGGAGGCGTAAGCAGCTCCACCCTTGCTGCCCCCCCATCGTGCTGAGAAGTGCAGCAGCTTTGGAGAAGGGCCGCCAGGGGAATGTAGGTCAAGCTGACCTCTGCACTCGGTGTGTCAAACGTTCAGAGTGAGCTAAAGGGACAGGCCGTGTCAGAGCCCTGCTCCTCACAGCTGGGGAAGAGGAGGCACCCTGGACACAAGGGCTGGGACCCAAGGAAGCAAACTCCACATGCTGCCTTTAAAGACATGAGTGTATACGTCATATACCAGTTATGACCTAGGAATGGACACCAGCAGCCAAGAGAGAGGAGGGCTCACACTGTGGTCTATTATGCATAAATCAATGCCACTGTAATTAACACCTTGTTAATTTCACACAATCTATTTGCAACTTCATGCCTTCAGAAAAAGCATAAAAAAATTATAAACAAAGGCTTTTATCAACTAACACTTTGTTTGTCATTTAGATGTGGGAAATATAACAGCAGTCACGAAAAGAACAGACTACAGGTCAAAATATAAAGTTTAGTTGAAGTATTCTGAGACCAAGAAGATGACTGAGAAGTGCTCTTCAACAGTTTAAACTGTGATGTTAAGGAAATGAAGTGCAGTTTGATTTGCAACCTTTGTGATCAAAGTGTTCTTTTGAGCATTGCAGAGTAAGACACCAGAGGAGCTGTTAAAAAAAAAAGAAGTTAAGTACAAATCATATCGGAAATGAATTTACTTTTTCAAAATAAGAACACAAAAGAAAACAGAAAAGATCCACAGTTCCAAGCCAAGAATAAAATGAAATGATGTGAAGGTGCATATTCCGCCACAGTATATCCAACACTTAACATTTGACCAAATCTTGTGTGAAAACAATATATTTTATCCTAATTCATGCTCAATAATCCAGCTAGAAAATCCAACAAAGTTAAGTCAGGGCTTCTGGATGGTTCTTTTTGGATCTGACTTAAATTTGTTGGATTTGTCTACCTGGATTATTGAACATGAATTAGGATATTTTGAACTACTTGGTCATGACTGCCTCAAAAGAGTTGGCAAGGGAGAAGGTGGACTCCAGAAACCATCTGGTACCATCCAACTGGTTGACCCACTTTGTGAAAGTGCTATTTATAAGACAGAGTTTGCTCTAGCTCCTCGGACTGATGAAGTCCTTTGGATGAAAGAAGAAACGTTTTAACAAAAATAAACCATCCACACCTGACTTAACTTTGTTGGATATACAATATTTGTATCCTAACAATGAAAGAAATTGCTCCATAGGAAGAAAAACAAAGAATGCAACGTTGGTCTTTTGTCAGATCTTCTCTATCTTGTACATCTTGTGTATTGTGAACAGGAGAGGAGTGTGTGACAAATCAGAAGAACCAGGGGAAACACTCCTGTACCATCTGTTGAACAATAGGACCTGCTTCTCTTACTGACCTGCCAGCAAGTTTGAATGATGAATGAATAAAATAAAAATGAGAAAGATGCTTCAGATGTTTAAAAACGTTTTGAAATTAGAACTCAAAGGTCAATAAAAGCAAAGAGACATGGAAGAAACTGATGGACAAATAAAAAGCACTAAAGCCTGACAAAAGGACCCTTCAAAAGGGTATGCATTCATTAACACTCCATGTTTACAATTTGATGAACTGGAGCCACCATCTAAGAGTGACCCGTGTCTTTGTACACAGCAGTAAAACATAAAAGGGTGGAAGACTGCCCAACACAGTAAAGCATTCATTTCAGATTTTGCTGCAGGCAAAAAGATTACAGCATTTTTCTGTTTCTATTTAACAACACAATCATCAAATGACAAATGACTTGTAGTGGCATAATTCTGCGTAAAAATAAATTATTTCAGAAAGGCTTAGCTAAAAATCAGCCTAAATTTAAACATGAAAAAAATCTGAAAAAATACAATAATAAAAAATAACAATAATAATAATCAAACAAGGAGACAATTATTTATTTATAAATATCTGAGAAGTATTTAACAATATAGATATTTGTTGAAACACCAATATTATTTAAACAATTATTTAAACTGCAAAACTTTCAGATACGATATTCAATTTTCCATACGTTTCGTTTCTGTATCATTCTGGTACTGCATGATTTGTGGAACTAAAACGGTAACAAAATTGGAAATAAAAGCACTACTCAACTTGAAAAAAACAAGTTACCAAATCAATAAGTTTTTTTTTTCTCCAATGACACCCATGCATCCATTTGAGTATAACTGTAAAAAATCTCTTCGTTAATAAAAAAAAAAAAAGAAACATACTGGTGATGGAGATTGCTGGTGGCATTCCTTAAAAACAAAGTAATTTGTGAAAATAATAATACAATAATAAATTAGTAATAAAATTCAATGTCCTATAAATGAACTAAATTGTGTTGAAAAGTTACTTTATGGACTTTCAACTTCAGTATCTCAATAGAATGAGAGACAAACCAAAGTGCCAAGGATGAAAAAAGGGCAAATGATACATGACACTAAAAAAAGCAGGAAGAACTAAGAGCAACAAACAGGGTCACAATGAGAAGTGAATCAGTATAGATACAGTAAAACACGTGTGCGTGCGCACAGGTAGAATACTGTATTTTTAGGCCGTTTGTATCTCGTACGGACCCTGTGACATGCCCACCAACACAGCACATACTCCTCAGCCTCAGGGATGTGCACCAGGGCCATGAAATGTAGCACCTTCGCCGTCTATTTGTAGTGGGTGTGGGACGGCATGTGGGATGCCACAGCATTTACTCAGCAAGGCACCGCTTATAAAACAAACAAAAAAATGCTCAGACACACAGGTGTAGAAAGTTTGTTCAAGTAACAGAAAATTTACGAAAAAATACATTGGGGCAAGGCTTTTTGCAGTTCACCAATAAAGCATTCATAAGATAAGAAGGTTTTACATCAATTACAGGAATAAATTGAATATAAATTAATTGTATTTACCGAGTTTGTATAGTCTTAGTGATATCCTACAAAAATATATATTTTGGCTTCAATTAGATTTGCACCCAGTAAGAACTTGTTTAATTTTCTTTAGCACTCAGAATGAAAGAAGCAAGATAATTACTTAAATAATGACTTAAAGGCTTACTAAATGCAATGACCCCTCATTCTCTGACAACATATTGTTAGACTTAAAGAGGTAAGCCAAAACACGCGTCCCAATACACCACAAAAATTTTGTGCATCTGCCAAAGCTACTGAGAATCTTAAAGCCGACACTCAAATACCAAAGAAGTGAACAATAACGATTATTAACTTTCTTTTTATCCTCTTCAAAGGTATTTGATTCATCTCTCTTGGCATCTAGTGGTTATGTGCTGGCATGCTGGGTTTTAAAGCTCGCACTCTCTGATCTTTACACACTTGTATGTAGTTTTAATAAAACATCAAATATCCACTTGCATTCTGAAAAATAAAATAAAAATCATATGCCAAGGTGAAAACCATCATAAATATAACAACTTGTTACTTCAGTACTAGAAGAGCTTGAAGTCCAACACAAAAACAAGAAAACAGGCACATTAGGACAGGCTAAAACAATTTAAAAAAAGATGACAGAATTTTGCCACCTGCATTTAGGTTATCTAATGTCACACTATGAGGGATTATAGTAATTAAAACACAACAACCACTTTTGCAGAAGTACATGACACTATGGGGAAATTGTATTCTCTGCCAACCCGTTAACAGTGAGCATTTGGCTAAATTAAACTCATTTTTCATAGACTGACTCATTTAACAGACGCAATGCATGCAAGGAAGAAATTAGCTTCATAAGCAATTACATGTGAACTAAAGAAGGTCTACGGGGGTGGTGAAAGTAGTGACAGCAACAATGACAATAATAATAATAATAATAATAATAATACAAATTGAAATATTTGCAATAGATGTGTGGAAGATTAAAAAAATTTTTTGAAGAAGAAACACAGAATGACTTGGATTTGAAAGGTGAAAAGACAAAGTCAATGCTGTCAAAATTCAGCAGCAACTACAATGAAACAAACGGAAGAGGATAAAGGTCAGTGATTTACATCGACTTCAACAGGTGTACTGTTTACACAAGCTACGATTGATACATTTAAACTGTAGGGAAAATGTTTAACATATGAACTTGTTTCCGTCAGCAAAAGCTAGCAATCAAAACAAATACGTAATTTTTATTCCAGCCAAATACATCAATACAGCTCAACCTAAGACTTCCGATAACAACAGGCCATATTTGAACAGGTTGTTAACATATTAACCATAGTCTGACACACATTAACCAAAGATATTTTTAAACACACAGCAAAGCAGATGTAATTTTTACCTGCATATATATATATATATATATATATATATATATATAGTTCCTTCTTGAAATGTATGAAATTTATAAATGCTACATAAATGATGTTCTCTTATCAAAAGATGGACTGGGGTTAAAGTAAAGTAAAAAGGTTCCAAGAAAAATTATCTGAACTCAATTTCACCAAGGCACTGTATTAAGGACAACCTTGGACTACACCTAGTAAAAATTAAAGAAAGGGGAAATAACACTTCTGTATTATTTTCTAGGCGCATTCAAGGTTACAGCACTGACTTGAATGCAACATTTGAAATTTGAGCATTCCCCTTTTAAATTGGGAGTCAGTCAGAGCAGATTTGAAAAGCTTCAGGGGAAGATTCACTTAATGTAACACTGAATGGCAGGTCACACCACAACAAAAACCCTGAGGAAGTCATAGGAGGCCTAGTTGATCGACATCACTCAGAGAGCTTTCCGGTGTTGTCTCTTTTTGGTCAATAATTGTTCCTTTTCCACTTTCCAAAAATGAGACCACACACAGGAAAATAAAATATTCTGTACAACCTCTGAGGTTGCTAGACTTGCTACACTATTGCATGGTGCAGCGTGCTAAATTGTAGCACGATTCCATTAAGCGGATTAGTGCAGAACATCCCTGACCTTCGACATGATGACAGGCCAGACATCTTTGGAAATTGGCAGCTCTGAGTGACGCGAACACCATCAAGCAGTAAAGCAGTCAACGCAAAATTGAAGATTAGGCAAGAGGAAAAGTTCTGGGGCACTGACAGAATAAAATTATTTTGTGAAAATACAACATTCACAGGAGAAAACAAATCAGCAGTTGTTTAAAAGAAAATACACTTTGCAAGTTACTAACTATATGATAACAGTTTTAAGATGTTAATATATGAATAAAAATATTAAGAGTATAAACTATTTTAACAAGATTTGACTATAACATAACTATTCATGCATTAGTTCAACCTTCCGAAGCAACCCTTAAAAGTATATGAATCAATATAAACTCACATGTAAAACTGAGCCGCCTACCTACAGTAACAGCTGGCAAGTGCTACCTGATCAATAAGATTGACTTATTATTCATTTTTATTGTACCAGCTGAATGAAGAATATTTTAAACATAAAGTGCAGAAAGAAATCATAAAACTGACTTTCCTAAAATAACCCTTAAGGATAAGTGTAATGACTCCAATTCTAGTGTTGTTGTTGTAACATGTAACCAGGAGGAGGTATTCTGGCATGAACCCTTTATATATCACCCTAAAAAAAACAAGCAGAATAATTTTTAAAGAGAAAATACTTGCTGTAAATAATGGTATGCTTTGACACTTAAATAAATTGGGAAACTGGTATAATATGAACTAACAATATGTGCAAAGACAGACGCTTTATTCTGTGCTGTAAATTGAGTCTAGTTTTCTGAGCACTGTTGAGCTGCCCTCCCTTTCTCCTTCACTGCAGCGGCAGCATAAGGCCACGAAAGATTGGAGGCAAAGTGACGTCCTCTGGTTTATCTTCCCTGAAAGCCTTCGCATGCTCTCAGTTCCACATGAGGAATCTGATGAAAACCGTTTGTCAGTACGCCACTTAATTATCAGCCAGAAGAGGAGCCTCTGATGCTATCCTCCGACGATGGCTTACAGCAGCTCACCGTACACGGTGCGCACAAACAAAGAACAACTGACTAGCTGCTAATGGGGATGGGATAGTGCCAACTGTCCACTTAGGAGTTAGACAAATTAAGAAACCTAACAGACTGTCTTATGTACTTTCACTTCAGTGTATTTTCTATTTTATCTGAAATATGTGCATGAAATATATTTGAAGATTAAAATTCAAAAAGACATTTTGACCTTTTCGTTTTGTCTGCTTGTCTGCACAAAGATGCTCAATGTCCTTGTAACCATCAGTGTGTAAAAACAAAAGTACGCAATTTACAGAAAACAAACTTGAAACTTGGTGAATGAAAAAAAAAAAAATATATATATATATATATATATAT
>NC_056504.1:31316789-31317004 GCF_014905685.2 Nematolebias whitei
GTAAAAATCCTTCCAGCTGCACAGCATCTGATACCAGAGGAAACAATCATCCAAAAAATGTGATTTACATCCAGAAAAAGAGGAATTAAAGTTTCCAAAAGCAAAATCTCAGAATGAAAGTAAGAAAGCTGCTCCAACATACATATATACATATATATATATACATACATATATATATATATATATATATATATATATATATATATATATATATA
>NC_056504.1:31317014-31320094 GCF_014905685.2 Nematolebias whitei
TATATATATATATATATATATATATATATATATATATATATATATATTAATTAAACAAAAATAAGTTGTTCTGAATTTGCTTGATGCCGTTAGTTTATTCAAACCCCTGAAAGCTATGAGGTGTCCCTCAGGATGATGATCAGTAAGATTTTTCCATTTCAGATTCACTCATCAGGTAGTTCACTCTTAAGATCACTGTATTAAAATTCTTTTAAAAGTAGGTCACAAAAGGTAACCCAAACTATGTGCGCAGCAGCTAGGTTTGAAATAAAAAGCTTGTTCTATTTAACTCATTCAGATTTTCCTCTTATACTTGGAAATAAATGTAAAAAATACAAAAAAAAAAATCAACAAGCGTCTAATTGAATCCACATACTGGCTCGTTTTATGCATTGCAGGATTGAATTAAAAATGTATACATTTACAGCAAACTTAAAATGAAGATAAGATTCTTGTAACGAATCAATGTGTGAGTCGAGCTCCGGTCCAGATGCAATTTATAACGGACCGGGTGGGGCCCACACAGCAGGTAGGCGTAGACTAGAAGTTTTCAGTGTTCAGGTAAGGGTAAGCCCAATAGTGACGGCTTTTAAAAGGCTACGCTTACACGAAATAAACAATGTGTTAGTTTTAAGACAGTCAAACTTAAAATACATAAAAAATATGAAAAATGCTTCAAAATAAAGCGACAAAACTTAAATAATGATTCACATCTGTTTTCAACCCTATAACACAAAAAAGATTTGTATAATTGTACTTGGGGAGTGGCGGCGCAGCGGTTAGAGAAGGTGGGCCTATGATCGGAAGATTGCCGATTCAACTCCCGGTACAGACAATATCAAAATGTGGGTGAGATTGGTGAAGCACCCACACCTGCCTCCACTCTCTTTTGCCCCACTCTGGGCCCTTGAGCAAGGCCCTCAACCCCCACCAACTGCTCCTCCGGGCACCCTAGATAGCAGCTCTCTGCTCCACACAGAGGGCTGTGGTAGCTCGGTGGTCTGTGTCAGGAAGGGCATTCGGCATAAAAACAATCGCCAAGTCTTTGTGCGACTTAGTTTGATGTGGTGACCCGTGACAAAGGGAGCAGTTGAAAGAAGAAAAAAAAAGTATAATTTTACTTAGAAGGTGTGCTAACAGTTTATCAGACATTAAAACAAACAAAATAAAACTATTACCCACAAAATGATGTCCTGTTTCTTTGCTAAAATTGTTCATATTTAGAAAATGACTAGGAGTTTGCACGTTTTCTCCGTGCATGCGTGGGTTTTCTCAGGGTACTCCGGTTTCCTCCCACAGACTAAAACATGCATGTTAGACTGATTGGTAACTCTAAATTGTTCCTAGGTGTGAGTGAGAGAGTGAATGGTTGTTTGTCTCGTTTGTCTCCATGTGTCCCTGTGATAGACTGGAGACATGTCCAGGGTGTACCTCGCCCCTCGCACACTGATTGCTGGACATGAGCACCAGCGACCCCAGTGACCCAAAATGGAACAAGCGTGTAAAAGATAATGGATGGATGGATAGGAAATGAGTATCTTTCACTCTTCCAGAGAGTTTATCTTTTTACCTTTTTGTCATCTCACAGTGGTATCATTTCAGCTTTTGGCAGGTTGAAAAATAATTATAGTACAAATTCTAGAAAGCTAAATGAAAGTTTTCTCTGAAATAAAGTTTCACTACATATCTGTAATTAGTTTATTGCGTAAAAGGAAGGAAAAACGTTAAAATAAAAAGAGTCGATTTGGAAATTGCCTCAAGGCTTTGCTGATATCACACATTCAAGATAAATGTTCTGGCAATGTGAAAGCATGTTCTGACACTGAGAAGTACAAAATCAGAAGAAAGGTTTTTTTCCTGTCCATTCTAATATGCATTACATTTGATTTCCTGAAAGAGAATCACAAACCCACCCTATAGTCCATTAGTCAAGTTAATGCGGAGCTACCAGACTTGCTGACCCATTAATAATACATTGCAGTGGTCAAAAGAGGCCAGACACCTCTGCGCGCCCTTTCATCCCTCTACATGGCCACATTAATGGACTAATTCAGATGCAATTAACTGGTGAGGAGAGGCTGTGGCCTTGTGGCTGGTGGAGCAAATGCTGAAGGGCTTAGAGCCAGGACTTGGATTATAATCATTGTGAATAAACGCATGAATAGACACACAATTACAAAACAATTTACATACTATTAGAAAAAAAAAAGCCTAAACAATTTGTAGTAAAATCAAAGTTGCTTTTACTTTTCACGACCTAAAAGGAAAGCCAAATTTCGACAGTTTGAGCAGTTATTACAAAAAAGTCCTGCTACTTAAATCACCAAGATTGCAACAAAATGAGACCGAACAACTTCCTTACAACAAGTTTCTGTAAAATAAACAACCATTTTGTAGAGGTTGAAAAATATTACTAGTTTCTTTTGACAGCAAGTTTTGCTTTTTAATGCGGCGGCAAAATCCTGCTTTAAGATGTGACGTTGACAAATGAGCAATTACAAGAGTGATATTCACATATAACATTTGTAGCCAGCATGACCTGGGATTAGCCCTGCTGATCCAGACTGTGAGATTCGAGAGATGTGCCTGTCAATACAGGCGCCTGAGAAGGCAGCGTGGCCTAGTCTGGCATGTCATCCATCACTGGTTCCACTCGGCTGCCACAGCTGTGTCACTGTCTCCCTTTCCACCCCCTCACAGACCGCTGACCCCACTAAAGATGCACCAGCAGGATGATCAAATATCGCTCTGGGAAAAGAGACAACTATCCTGGTTCACTGCCAAAGCAGAGAACAAAACCTCTTTGACATATTTTTTGCCATAATATCACGAAAAAGCTAGATACCAATCTGTGTTGCAACAGAGGACCATAAATAAATTAAAAAATGTGGTTATTAGGCCCGAGCAGCAAAGCGCTGCGAAGGCCTATTGTAATTGTGTCGTTTCTTATTATTAGGCCCGAGCAGCAAAGCGCTGCGAAGGCCTATTGTAATTGTGTCGTTTCTTATTATTCTTCTTCTTATTCTTTTCCAAGTTTAAGCGCTTATTTGGAGGGGTTAGCATATTTGAAACCTAGCCAA
>NC_056504.1:31320194-31334786 GCF_014905685.2 Nematolebias whitei
AACTACAGGTTCATTAAGCGTTACAGTCAAACATTAGAGTGACAGATTTACAAACAGAGGCAAACAGTATAATTTTTCTTTTCTTTTAATTGTTTTTTATGTGTGGGCAAATTTAATAAAAAGGGATTTGCTTGTAGTTAGTTGTTCTAGAGACTCTTGACCATATCCAGTTTTGGACCTTTGAATATAAAGTCTGGGAACCCCTGATTTGCAGCATCAAAGACCTTTACAACTGTCCATCTTTGGTCTCTTGTTGGCTGCTGAAATCTTTCTGATAAGCATTTCTGAGTCTAAAGAATAGAAAGATGATCCAACTTTCTCTAATCCGTATGTCTATTCTTTTCAGTAGAAATAAATAATTTAGGCTTTTAAAAAAAAATTCTGATCCATAAATTGAATCACATATTGCTCAGGAGAGCCTTCCTTCCTTAGATAGATAACTTGCTGTTGTATGTATGTGAATGTTCACATGTTCAGTGCCCTGAGATAACTTCTATTGTGATTTGAAACTATATAAATAAACTGAATTGAATTGAAATTGAAATGGTACAACTGAGAAAAGTAAGTTGTCATTTAGTCCCTGTGATGGACTTGCAACCCGTCCAGGGTGTCCCCCGCCCCTCGCACTGTGATTGCTGGACACGGGCACCAGCGACCCCCGTGACCCAAAATGGAAGAAGCGGGGAAAAAGGTAATGGATGGAAGTTGTCATTTAATTTTCATTTTCTAAAACAAACGCAACTTACCAACTAGATGTGTTCAAATACAATCTGGCCAGGCCCGGAATGGGTAATCCGGACGGTCTGGAGATTTCCCGGTGGGCCGGTCTGATTTGTGGGCTGCAGGGCCGGCACCCCCTGTTTTTAAATTTTTTAAAAAACTTTTTATTAACAACATTTAAACGCAGAACACGCTACAGCTGCTCCTTGGCCACCTCGCCTCCTCAGCAGGGCTGCAGCTCAATTTTTATTTTTTTTCCGCACAAGTCCGCTCCGCTGCGCGACCTGTCAATCAATCCAGTAGGCGTGTCAGCAAATGACCAATCGGTAACCTCAATTTGTCCCGAAGGTAAACGCCCCTAACCTGCAGATATGGGGCTGCCTGCAGTCAGGACGCTTTACAGTCAGAGGGGTTTGTGAAAAATCACCAGAACAAAATGGTTAAACGGTGTCAGTGGAGAACAGGTAATTCAGACACGCGTTACCCTGAGAGTTTGGAGGGTGGGACACAGTTTATTATTTTTCAAAAATTAAACGGAGTTTGGAAAAACATGTAAAAAGCCGGGGACCGACCCCATCAGCTGATCACAAGTTATAAACAGGAAGTAGCTACCACATGTTCATCTCTATGAAAGTAACTGCAGGTAAATCCTCCATTTTCTGTCATAATTACATTGTATACTTAATGGTTAAATTAAAGGTTAATGCTTAATTATGTTTATTTGTCATATGCAGGTTAACACAAGGTTAACGGTTAACAATAAAATATTCAGGATGAGAAGAACTGATTTGACTCACTAAAACAATGAACAAACAAACAAACAAGAAATACTAAAGCATTCAATAAGGGTACAACATAAAGTACCAAAAAGTGAAAAAGTAAATACAATATTTACAAGGTCCTAAAGAAAAAAATAGTAAACAACATAGTTGAATATAACAGTGCAAGTAGGATGAATTTGTATGAATAAGTATTTCAAGGTAGTAATATAAGCTGAAATTCACATGATGTATACTGCACATAACTAACATAAACTACACAGGTTGTGCGACGGTTATTGCACAGGTAGTGACTAACATTGAGATGAAATTATGATGGTAAGGTGCATACATGATACAGCCACATAATGTATTAGCAATAAAAATGTTAGGTATATTAGTCATATTAGTTGTCACAAATGTGGCTTGGTACAATGTTATTGCCAGTTGTTCAGTGTTCTTTATTGAGAGTTCAGTAATCTGACAGCTTGTGGACAATAACTGTCTTTGAGTCTTTTTGTACGTAATGACAGACTCCCGTATTGTCTGCCTGAGAGTAGTAGATGGAAGAATCCTTGTGCTGGGTGGGTGTGGTCCTTAATGATGCTGCGCGCTTTACGTAGACATCAGCTGTGGTAGATGTCCTGGAGGGTGTGGAGACTGCTACCAGTGATGTCCTCTGCTGTTTGCACCACCCTCTGTAGAGCTTTCCGGCTCTGACTGGTGCAGTTCCCGTACCACTCTGTGATGCAGCCTGTCAGCAGGCTCTCAGTGGTGCACCTATAAAAGTTGGTGAGGATGCTGGTGTTCATACCAAACTTCTTTAGACTTCTTAGGAAGTACAGTCTTAAGTCAAGCTTTCTTGACCACAGTGTTTGTATGTAAAGTCCAGGACAGATTCTCTGTTATATGAACACCGAGGAACTTGAAGCTGCTGACCTGCTCTACCTCAGAGTTGTTTATGTACCGGTGGGACTGGATGGCGCCTTGCATGGCAGCCTACCGCCACCGGTGTATGAATGTGCGTGTGAATGGGTGGATGGCTGGTACTGTAAAGCGCCTTGGGGCCCCTCATAGGGGGCTGGAAGGCGCTATAGAAGTAAGCTCCATTTACCATTTACCATTTACCATGTAGATGGTGGAGTGCTGACCTTCACTCTGTTTCCTGAAGTCCACTATGATCTCCTTTGTTTAGCTGACATTAAGAGAGAGATTATTTTTAATTCAATTCAGTTTATTTATATAGCATCAATTCACAACAAAGTTGTCTCAGGGCACTTTACAGAAATATTCACACACATAAAAAAGTCAATTAGTAAAGTTCTCTAAGAAATTTTCCTGACATCAGCTGGTCAGTGATTTCACCTCGTCTCTGTAGGCACACATTGTTGTTGGTGATGAGGCCCAAGATGGTGGTGTCATCAGCATACTTGAGGATGATGTTAGAGCTATGTTTGCGGGTACACTCGTGTAAATATAGAGTACAAGAGTGGACTGAGGACACAGCCTTGAGGTGTACCGGTCCTGAGGACTAGTGTGGAGGAGAGGTGACTGCCGATTTTCACTGCCTGTGGTCTGTTGGTGAGGAAGTCCAGTATCCAGCAACAGGTGGACTTCTCCAGGCCCAGTGTGGTGAGCTTGGAAACCAGCTTGGAGGGGATTATGGTGTTGAATGCTGAGCTGTTGTCAATGAAGAGCATTCTCACATAGGTGTTTACCTTCTCCAGATGGTTGAGAGAGGTGCTTAAAGCTATAGTTATGCTTTGTTTTGTGTGTTTTATATGTAGAGGTATGTGGTAACCTGGTTGCACAAGTTTAGTCTTTGTTAAAACTAAACTGATTTTGTACAAAATGTTTAATAGATTGTGTGTGTAAAATTTACACTCTTACATATTGAATTTCACTGAGTTCTTACACTGTGTCGCTCTGTGGCATGAAAACATATACTGCAGTAACTATTTTAAGTTATTAGTAGCTTAGAATTCTTTTTTGCCTTAATTTTGGCTGATAAGGCATAAATGCCTCACTAAATGCTTCAGGTAACACCATGAGTTTCACTACCTCTACCATTACAGATATCTTGTTTCTTAATTTGTCCGAGGTTACTCAACCTGTGTTACATTTCCTCATGGGCGAAGCGATCTTACCGTTCATGTACAATATTTGATAATGTTCTTATAGAAACAGTTCCTGAATGCTGTTCATACTGTGTTAATGCTACATGTTTGTCTCTTGACCCTACAACTGGCTAGGCACTGAAACTGCCCTGCTGAAGGTCTTTAATGACATTTTCTTAAGCACTGATACTGGTGATTCTGTGCTGCTTGTCCTGTTGGACCTCACAGCTGCCTTTGACACCATCGATCATGAGATCCTCATTTGCTAGGTTGGAGCAGTGGGTGGGCATCACAGGGTCAGCCCTCAATTGGTTCAGATCTTACCTCGCTGACAGATCCTTTTGTGTCTCCATCAAGGATTTTAGTTCTGCAGTGGCAGAGCTTAAATGGGGGGTTCTGCAGGGGTCCATCCTGGGTCCCCTCCTTGGGGGGTTCTGCAGGGGTCCATCCTGGGTCCCCTCCTATTCTCTTTATACCTGCTGCCGCTTGGTGCTATTTTCCGGAAACACAACATGCCCTTCCACTTCTATGCCGATGACTGTCAAATTTACTTCCCCCTAAGACACAATGGCACCATGCTCTATTCAACCTCTGCTCAACTGTCTCGCTGACATCAGGGACTGGATGACTTTAAATTTCTTAAGTTTCAATGAAAAGAAGTCTGAAGTCATGTTGTTCCCTCCCAATGACATGATCACAAACCAGTGTTTGTGTATCGACCTCTCCGCTCTAACCCTGTCAGAAAAACAAAGAGTCACTAATCTGGGAGTGATAATGGACCCTTCCCTGAAACTTAACAGTCACATAAACATGATTGTTAAATCATGTTTCTTCCAACTGAGGCGGCTGTCTAAACTGAAGCCCATATTGTCCAAAAATAACCTGGAGACAGTAATACATGCATTCATTACATCTAGGCTTGATTACTGCAATTCGCTCCTTTTTGGTATCAGTCAGACCTCCATTGCACGACTACAACTTGTCCAGAATGCAGCAGCCCGATTTTTAACCAGTACAGGCAAAAGAGAGCACATTACACCAGTTTTTTTGGTTACCGGTTCACTTTCGAATCCAGTTCAAAATACTCCTGTATGTCTACAAATCACTGAACAGTCCCCCCCACCCCCATCTCTCTGATCTGCCACAACCCTATGTCCCACCACATTCCTTGAGGTCAGCAGACCAGTTGCTCCTCACAGTTCCAGGAACTTGTCTTAAGCGCAGAGGGGACAGGGCCTTCTCTGTAGCAGGACCAAGACTTTGGAATGAGTTACCTCTGCTTGTCAGGCAGGCCCCCTCCCTCTCTGTGTTTTGAACCTGTATGCTCCACACTGTTTAGTCGTCATTATCTGCATCGTTTGTATGTCTATATTTCTGATTTACTTCATTTTGTATTTTGCTTTGTGTGTTACCTGTTATTCTGTCTGTACAGCACTTTGGTTGGCCTTGTCGCTGTTTTAAGTGCTCTATAAATAAAATGGTACGGTATGGTATGGTATAGATGCATGAGAGAAGCAGAGCGTGCTCTATTCACACAAGGAGAACTGTTTGTCAGGCTACTTCTTTTTGTACCATTACTCTATAATAGGTATTGAATTAAGTGTTACTTATGTAGGCAAAACTAAATGTTAAACAGCCTGTTAAAATACACCAGAATGCAGGAAATGGCATTTACTTTATTCAGAATTTTCTGGGAGAGGACCCCCAGAACCCCCCACCCCCAGTGTAGCCCCCCCCCCCCCCCCATCACATAAAAAAGTTTTTGACACCAAAGGTCACCACATTGTTCAAGCCAAAAGCCATTGTCAGCACTGGGGGCTAGAAGCCCCACTAAAAGGGCAGATTCTAGAATTGTCCATGTTGTAAACTCATAATTACATGATTTTAATAATAATAGTTTGTGATCTAGAGTGGGCCACTCTGAGGGTATGAAACTCCAGGGCTGAAAATGAGTCCCACTCCGCCCCTGGATCTGGCAAATGTAATGAACAAAATATTTACCTACATGTAATTTCACACAACGCCAAAAAAATATTATCAGGAATTATGAGTCAATCACACATTTAGCAAAAATTAATTAGTGTTTAGTCCCTTATTCATTTTAAGGTAATCAAGCAAATTTTCTAGTATTCTTTGTAAAGCACCAATGCACCATTTCCTCAAACAAACACCTACAACGTCTGAACTGAAGTCTGAGTTTTCAGCAACATTTCAGTTGCAAACTTAAGGTTTTGATGTCAATACCTGTTCTTTTTGGTACTTCCAGACCTACCGGTAATCATTTTGCACTTTTGCTATTTGTTTTTGTTTTTAAATAAACCATCATAGATTAAATTGCAGGTTAATATTTCACTAGGGATGCGCGATATTGGATTTTTTTGGCTAATATCTGATATGCCGATATGTTACAACTTATTTGGCCGATAATCGATACTGATACACAGGGATCTTTATCCCTGTAAATGTTTTGGAAGCTGTAAATCTCAAACAGATATGAAACTGAATCTGCTTTTAAACCATGTTTAATCTTCACTGCAGGAGTTTTTCAGTAATTAAAAGATTTATTTAGAAATGGTAGTTAGAAGCTAGCAGTAGGGTTAAATGTTTTCCTTCCTGATCTGTTTCCCTGAAACAAAAAATAAAAATAAAAACACTCCAAACACTCCACAGACCCTCTTGAGGATTGTGTGTATTTCATTTTTATGTCAGCATGGATCAAATAAGGCTGTCTTACCACCCACAGGCACTAAGTAAAGAGTTTTATGACCTCTAAGCAGCTTCTTGTCTCCACACTTCCTCTGGGACTTTGGTCATTACAGAATGGATTATATAATTGGACTGCATGTGAATTTCTGCCGTTGTAATGGATTTAGCCTAATAATACCCCTAATGTCCAAATGAAGGATTATTCTAAGGCGGAGAACAGAAGCTGTGGATGAAGGAAGTGTTACAGATCACTGAAGACTGATCCAGAAAATTCCTCTTGTGAGAATCAGTTAAAGCTCGACAGGACACTCTGAGGCTAATTGATTTTGATTAGAGGCTACTATAAACAGTCCAGTTGCTATTTTTATCTAAGTATATACTTTGTATATATCAACTCACCGTCTTCTCTTTTTGCAGCCATCCAGTCTCTGAACAACCTGAACGACCAGATTGTTCAGTTCATGGTGACCCGACCGTGTAGTCTAGCTGATGACGATGAAGCCTTCATGCCCGAAGAGAGGGACACCTTGAGGAAGTCCATGGCCTTGATGAGACACCTACTGATGGATGCTCAGGTACAGACTCTTCTTTTTCTTGTTCTTCTTGTTCTTCCTTTTATTCTTGTTGTTCTTGTTCTTCTTCTTCTTATTCGTGTTCTTCTGCTTGTTCTTGTTGTTCTTCTTTTATGTTGTTGTTGTTGTTGTTATCGTTCTTCTTCTTCTTCATTTTTTTACAAACTTAAGAAGCATCCCATTAATGGTTGTAATATTCCTCCCAGTTCTTCAACCAGTTAAAGAAGAACTGTACATTTATACCAACCTCTTAATGTAAACATTTTTTAAATAACTCTAGTGACTCGAAAAGGAAGAAGCAGGTAAAGATAATGGATGGATGGATGGATAAATGTTTTCAAAACCCAAATACAACTCTGTGTTTAACAAAACAAAGACTTGACACATAAAAAAAAGATTAGGACAATATAAAGTAACTTAAATAAAATCTATTGAGGTCAGTTCATCTGCTTCCTGGAATTGCTATGTTGAATCCAGAAGAAGCAGATTGACCATATAACAGATTTTTGAGGCAAAAATACAATTAATATATGTATGAGTATATAACACCCATGTAGATATAGGGTAGTAAGTTGGACCCCTTTAGAGTGGGTCTTCGCCAGGGTTTCCTGTTGTCATGATTCTGTTCATAACTTTTCTGGACAGAATTTCTCGGTGCAGCCAGAGAGCGGAGGGTTTCCGGATCGGTGGCCTCAGGATTCCATCTCTCCTTTTTGCAGATGATGTGGTCCTGCTGGCATCACCGTGCTGTGATCTTCAGCTCTCACTGGAGCGGTTTGCAGCCGAGTGTGAAGCGGCTGGGATTAGAATCAGCACCTCCAAATCTGAAGCCATGGTCCTCAACTGTAAAAGGGTGGATTGCTCTCTTCAGGTCAAGGGTGAGATTCTGCCTCAAGTGGAGGAGTTTGAGTATCTCGGGGTTTTGTTCACGAGTGAGGGAAGAATGGAGCATGAGATTGGCAGATGGACTGATGCAACATCTACAGTATTGCAGACTCTGTACCGGTCCGCTGTGGTGAAGAGAGAGCTGAGCTGTAAGGCAAAGCTCTCTGTTTACCAGTCAGTCTACATTCCTACCCTCACCTATGGTCATGAGCAATCTTTGGTAGTGACCGATAGAATGAGATTGTGGATACAGGCGGTTGAAATAAGTTTCCTCCGCAGGGTAGCTGGACTTTCACTTAGAGATAGGATGAGGAGTTCAGTTATTTGGGAGAGACTCAGAGTACAACCGCTACTCCTCAATATCAAGAGGAGCCAGTTGAGGTGGTTCAGGCATCTGGTAAGGATGCCCCCCGGGCGCCTCTAGGGAGGTGCTTCGGGCATGTCCGACTGGGAGGAGACCCCAGGAAAGACCCAGGACACACTGGAGAGATGTCTCTCTTTAGGCCTGGGAATGCCTTGGAATCCTCCCAGAAGAGCTGGAAGAGGTGGCTGTGGAAAGAGATGTCTGGGCCTCCCTGCTCAAGCTGCTGCCCCCGCAACCCGACTTCGGAACAAGCATAAGATAATGGATGGATGTATAGTAAATGCAGACAAAAATAAAGTAAAAACAAGTTGGTCTGATGCCTGAGAGAGAAGAGAAAAAACAAACTAGAGAACAATATTCACTTTTACACTGTCAGACCAGCTCGAGCTACTGCTATCTTCAGCCAGTGAGTATTTGCAGAATTAGGTTTGAAAATCCAAACCAAAAATATGTTTTGAATTTTAATTGCTGCATCTTTAGACTTGGAGTATTGCCCTAAAAACCACCAACAATACTGTACTGTATACTGTGTTGCTGTAAACATCACCAAAACTGCTCACACTGTCACTGGTTGAATGTTATTTAATTACACAACACTGCAATAGTAAAAAAAAAAAAAAGAAAAAAGTATTGAATTAACAGTACAAAAAGAGAGAGAGGGAAGAATTTTAAACGTGTTTGTGTAATGCCTGTCACAGTTAACAAAATGTGTGTAGCTCATTACAAAAAACACCAACCTCAGGAAAAAAAACAAAAAACAAATGAGCTAAATATAAATATGTAACTGTCCATCATAATAAGCACAAAAGTGTGCTCAATTATGTTACAATTTACTTACGTAGCACTTATATTGTTTATTTATTTAAAAGAGACAATACACAGTAATCAACATGGATTTACTCTGTAAATATTCCAGATATAGCCTTCAGGCCTAATTGGTACCAAGCAGGTTGATTATAAAATGCATTAAAAAAGAATATATATGTATATGTTAATTTCTCATTTATTTAACCAGGCATCAAGACTAAGTGCAAATTCTTATTTACAGTGCTGTCCTAGCAAGCACCAGCAGGTACTTGTAGGGTCATTGGAAGGGAAACAATACAGTTAGGCAAAACAATAAAATACAGTAGTCAATAACGAACACAGAAATCACAAATAACATTAATAACAGTTCATTGTCAAAGTTAAAAGACAACACTACTAAGAAAGTAGACATTTGCAAGTACTGTATCATTAAAATGGCTTTTAAGAGATTTTTAAAAGTAGAAACTAAGGGTGCATTCACACTAGCCTTGTTTAGTCCACTTTAATCGAACTTTAGTCCGTTTGCCTAGAAAGTCCGGTTTGTTTGGGGAGGTGTGAATGCATGATCGAACTCTGGTGCAGACCCAAAAAAGCAAACTCTGGTCCGCCTAAAAACCTAGGTCTTGGTTCGGTTGACGTGAACTCTAGCATGGTTTGAATGCATTGTGAATGCAAGCAGACCGGAGACCGTTCCAAATGCAGGAAATGGACTCCAGTGCAGGGCATTCTGGGTAAATACAACCAAAACAAACACGGTTACCTCATACGAAGTCGTCAGCCGCCTTGTGTGAAAAACAACATTCACTATGGTCTTCTGCCTCATCTTCCATTCATGCTGAGTCCATTGTTGAAAAATGACAAAACAGAAATCCTAAAACCACTCAAATTTGACACCGCTCCATTTTCGTTTATACTTCCAGATGAAAAAGAAGAAGTGTCTTCTTCAGAGGTTTTCATGTTGTTTTCTTCAGTAGTTCTTGGTGCAGCGCCACCACAGGCAAGGGAGGAACAGGTTGGCTCGATGGACTCAGTGCAGTGTAAATGCAAACCACCATCCATCCATCCATTATCTTTACCCGCTTATCCCATTTTGGGTCACGGGGGTCGCCGGTGCCCATGTCCAGCAATCACTGTGCGAGGGGCGGGGTACACCCTGGACAGGTCGCAAGTCCATCACAGAGACACATAGAAACAAACAACCATTCACTCTCTCACTCACACCTAGGGACAATTTAGAGTTACCAATCAGCCTAACATGCATGTTTTTGGTCTGTGGGAGGAAACCGGAGCACCCGGAGAAAACCCACGCATGTGCGGAGAGAACATGCAAACTCCACCCAGAAAGGCCCCTGGACCGGGGTTTGAACCAAGGACCTGCTCACTGAGAGGCAGCAGCTCTACCAGTTGCGCCACTGTGCTGCAAAAAACATCAGCTGAAATGTAAACAAATGTTCTGAATATTGGTCCCCAATCGAACCGAGTCTACCGGACATTCAGGTGTGAAAACAACCTGAGACAAGTGAGGTCAGAGTCAAAGTTTTTGAAGGAGATTCCAGTGAGAGGATCGGGTGTTATGCTTCAAATTTGGTGCTAATTGCAGTAGCTGAGATAAATATGGAGGTGAATAAACCAACAATGTCTTATAAATGAGGGTAATCCAATGAATTTCATGACAAGTGTGTAGAGAAGGCCATTTAACAAGAGTAGAGGTGACAATAATGTGTTCTTTGAATATTTGTAACAGTTCAATTCAGTTTATTTATATAGCACCAAATCACAAGAAGTTGTCTCAGGGCACTTTACAGGAATATTCACATACATAGAAAAGCCAATTAGTAAAGTTTTCTATCTAAGGAGGCCAGCAGACAAGTTGAATCTTGGCTTCATTGCAGTCTCCCATCCTGAACAAGCACAAAGGCAACAGTGGAAAGGAAAAACTCCCTTTTAAAAGGAAGAAACGCCCTTTGTTAAAATGTCTTGATGACATCAAGACTTGGATGGCTGCAAACTTTTTGAGTTTTAATGATCAGAAGACTGAGGTCATTGTGTTTAACCCTAGCTCTGCCACTGTCACTGATCCTGCAAACCTGGACTCCCTTCAGCCATATCTAAAACAGTCCGTTACCAATCTCGGGATAGTTTTAGACTCGGACTTTAAGTTTAATAAGCAGATAAACTCTGTTCTTCAAAAAAGCTTCTTTCAGCTAAGGCAGATAGCTAAGCTCAAGTCCGTCCTGTCCAGATCCGACCGTGAAAAATTGGTCCATGCATTTATTACAACCTGGCTGGACTACTGTAACTCACTTTATGCTGGGGTCAGTCAGGTCTCTCTCACGTCTCCAGCTTGTCCAAAATGCTGCAGCTCGTCTACTAACAGGAACTCACAGGTTTGAGCACATTACTCCAGTTCTGTCCTCTCTTCACTGGCTTCCTGTGCATGTCAGAGTTGATTTTAAGATTCTTCTGTTGACATTTAAGTGTGTTAATGGCCTTGCACCCTCATACCTCTCCGACCTCCTTCATCTGTATACTCCTTCTCGGGCCTTGAGATCATCAGACCAGCTGCTTTTGGCCGTACCAAAAACCAGGCTGAAGCTCAGAGGAGATCGGGCGTTTTCTGTCATGGGCCCTAAACTCTGGAATAATCTGCCCATCAACATTTGACAGGCCACCTCAGTCTCTATTTTTAAATCTCTCCTCAAAACACATCTGCACTCATTGGCATTTAACACAGTGTGATCTCATTTGGTATTTCATTGTTGATGATTGTGTTCATCCATTTTGCTTTTACTCCCTGACATTTAACGCAGGGTGATTTGATTTAGTATTTCATTGTTTCTCATTATATTTCATATTTTTATGCTTTTATTCATGTTGCTGTAATATCTTGTTATTAATATTTGATGCTGTGATCTTTTTTGGTAAGCACTTTGATAACAGTTACTGTTTTAAATGTGCTATATAAATAAATATGACTTGACTTGACTTGACTTGACTCCAGCAGAACCAGGCTCAGGACAAGCAGCCATCTGCTTTGACTGGCTTGTTTGAGAGGACAGGAAGGAGAGACAGATGAACACAAAATGGTAGGTCCAAATATAGGTGCAGGTGTACCTGAAAGACAAAAACACATGTCAAGGATAGAAAAAATAATTACAAATACAAAACAGGTTGAGCAGATTTAGTAAAGACAGTAGCAGAGTGAACAAATGTGGTCAGTTTGTCCTCCAGCAGTCTAAGCCTATAGCAGCATACCTAAGGGACAGCTCAGGAAATTCAAGCCAACCCTAACTATAGCATTTATCAAAAAGGAGAGTCTTAGACCCAGTCTTAAAACTGGACAATGTGTCAGCCTCACGGACAGAAACTGGAAATTGGTTCCACAGGAGAGGAGCCTGATAACTGAAGGATCTGCTTCCCATTCTGTTTTTGGAAGCTCTAGGAATCGCAAGTAAACCAGCAGTGTGAGAGTGAAGTGATCTGTTAGGAAAATATAGAACAATAAGACCTGTAATATAAGATGGATCTAGGTTGTTGAGAGTTTTGTAGGTTAGAACAAAGCAAATAGTAGAGGGATAAATATTGTGTCCAGCTTATGAAGGACACCCTAACAAGTTAGGGTCTAACAGACTTGTTAAACCCTAACAAGTCTGTAAATTATCTGTCCATAATCCAACAGAGGTAGAATAGTTTTTCAGCAATGGTGCATTTTGCAGCCAATGTAAACCAAGATCAATTTCTTTACAGATAACCAAGTCTCTCTTTAACCTTAGATTGCAAAATATTAACATGATGTGAAAAGAACAGAGCAATAAGATGAAATAAAATGCACAAACGTACAAAACTGCACATGCACCAGTAAGATCATGAATAAGAAAAATGTCAAATGTTCATAAATTAAGTTTTCCAGAATGATAAAATGATTAAACATAGTGGCTTTTGTTCAAAACCTTTTAACGTTTTCTTAATCATTGTTTATAGTGTTTTAAGATTAGCTCTATTTATGAATGACCATGTTATGACAGAGCAATCAATCTGTGGAAAAATCATACATTGTGAAGATGAGCAAAGTGCTGAACAAAATAAACTTTAAGCACAAACAAGCAGAGGTATAAACAAATATAAAGGAAAAAGAAAAATTGTTTTATTGGCACGCAAACCCTGTCATTCGTAAAGTTAACGTTTTATTAAAACTCTCAGAATATCATTACTGGATGAAAAACAGATTAACTTTTGGAGTAAACCTAATTCAAGATGGCTGCCACAGCCATTCCACCTTAGTTATCACACCAAATGGATGCAATTCAGACCAATTTACAAATATATCAGTGAGGCAGCAACAAGTGTTGGAGGCAGGTTCATTGACTGAAGTTGGGTATCAATCTGAAGGGATAACAGGATTCAACACAACACCTACTGTCAAACAGTGGGTGTGTCTATAGAGTACATAAGGCAACTAAATCATTGTACTAATATTAGTGTTATTAAGATGTTTCTATTATTTTTATGTCACTTTCAACTTGTCTTGCTTTTATGAAAAAAAAAATGCTTGTAGCTTTTTCATGTAGTGCTTACTGTGCTGCTTTGGCTTCTCATTTTTATTTATATCTTCCACTTTTTTGACGAGTCCCAGATAAATCTTGACCCAGTGATTCAATTGTGTCATCCATTACCACCGTCGGCCATCTTTGTGTGATGGATGTGGAGTCGTCTCAAACGTTCTCCCGGAGATATTTTCTCAGACAAAGCGTCATTGATTAAACGGAAGGTAATTTAGTAAAAGGCCAATGCTTTCACCTCAGCTCAGTCCTATGCAAGCTCGAGTGAAAGATTATTAGCCCGCAGTCTGTTTGTCCTGTTAGTCAGGGGCTGCACTGGGAGGTGATGGATGAGTGGCTAGCACAGCTGCAGATGAAGAGCAGATTATCTTCCTAAGAAGTTGTAATTGTGAGGGGGTGAACAAAAGGAAGTTTGCTGGTAATTCAATGGTTACTGAAGTGCTCAGACACGAGTCAGCATGACAGATTTTTCTGCCCGTCGGCTTTGTTTGTGTCAGATGGAGCGTCTTACATGTCCCCAATTTTTTAGTTCGATGGAGTGTCAAATGGAGGCGTCTGTCTGCTGGAAGCTTATCACTCTGAACTGTCAACAGGACCGAAAGTATCACCAAGAGATGCTGACATTTGTCAACTATAAGGCTAAAAGTGATTCCATCAACCAAGTGCATTGTCCCAAAATGTATACCTTTGAATAGCAGGCGGAATAACATGAAGTTACACGACTAAAACACAAAGTCTTACAAAAAGCCTTAAAACCATGATTACTCTGCTGAACAAAGTCATATATCCTATCTGAATCTACCATATATCCCATTTATATTGATTTTGTTTCACATAGTTGAGAGTTTTTAAGTCACAAATGTAAAAGGTTTGTCCTCAGATTCCCAAATCCAGTCTTTTTTTTTTATTATTTGGTCTAAAATCAGAAATATATCAGAGTTGTTGCAAGGTTCAAGGTCATTTATTGTCATTTGCGTCACATGTGGTACATGAGGTGGAATGAAATTGTGTACTCAAGGTCCCAGTTACACCCAAGAATAGCAAAATATAAAGTATGAAAGAAATCGTCCATCATTAAACAGGGGTGGAGGCCTCCGGGTTCAA
>NC_056504.1:31334886-31337350 GCF_014905685.2 Nematolebias whitei
ATATGTGTGTGTGTGTGTGTGTGTGTACATTAACAAAAAGTTTAAAATCCTTAGAGATTTTATGAGCAGGATTTCTGTAGAATATTTTATTCAAAGGAGCAGACGGATTAAAAGGTGTCAGTGCAGACAGACTCCGTTACTTGGCAGATCAGTGCAGAGTACCACAGGAAAACCATATGGTCACCACAGATGGCTTTAGCTGCACAGCATTATTCCATTAGTAGCTCACTGGCTCCATTCTGATGACCATATCTGTGAACGAGCTGTGGTTTGTTGATAAGATCAAGATAATCTTTAAATCACACACTTTTCCTTTATCTGAATTACTAATTTGAATCTCTGACTGGATATAAACCCAGTTCGTAAAATCATTTTGTCACTATCTGCAGGAAGCAGACACAGATGAGATCCAGGGCTCTCTGACATTTGATGAATTCTGCTCCTTCTATAAGATGATTTCCACCCGCAGAGACCTCTACCTGATCATGATCTCCTACAGTAATCAGAAAGAAGTACTGGATCTGCAAGACCTGGCACGTTTTCTGGAAAATGAACAGAAGGTAAAAATGTATCAGAAGATACGTTGAGCTGTTGCTTCAGGGTATTAAAAAACCTATGCATTAGATTTGTGTTAAATTACACTTTTTAAAGATGCTATTGATGACTTTTATCTGAGCAACAGCACTAGTTTTTTTTTTTTCTGCTCTTGTTGACCCTGGTCGAAGGATTACTTTGGAGACTGTCTGAACTTTCTGGGTGGGTTCTTGTGTTGATGGGGTGCTTAATATTTTGAAATTGTTCAATATTTTTAACATTGCACCTTTCTGTCTCAGTCATCTCACTTTAAAATCCACTACATCATATATTTTCGATTAATTTCAATTTGTTTATTCAGAATAATGGTACTGTTTGCTAACACAACATTTAAACCCATCGGCTGAGGAGGCACATCCCACAAGCAGCTGCAGAGGTGAAACAAGCTACAGAACGGTGCTGGAAACACTACAGCAGTTACAATCTTAAAACACATAAACCTTAACTTTAGTATAAATTAATAAGGATGACTCACTTTTGCATTTAGCTGCACTTGTAGGGGACGGTTTATAGTAAAGCATTTTGGTGTTTGCACGTTACAAATGTGATAAATATTGGTTAAGAAGATGCCAACAGTCAGTTTTGTTTCCTTTGTAGATGCGAGGTCTGACCAGGGAGCATCTAGTTGACATTGTTGCTAAATTTGAGCCATGTCCTGAGAACCTTCAACACATGGTACTGGGCATTGATGGTATGTGGACTGTTCTAATGTGACAAGAGGAAATCAAAAGCATCATGTTATTCAAACTGAAGGTGATATGAATATGAATCTTTTTTTTTCCCCTTCAGGCTTCACCAACTACATGCGAAGTCCTGCTGGTGATATCTTCAACCCTGAGCACAACCAGGTCAACCAGGACATGACGCAGCCTCTCTGTAATTACTTCATTGCCACGTCTCACAACACCTACCTGACTGGAGACCAGCTGCTCTCTCAGTCACGGGTGGAAATGTATGCTTATGTTCTGCAGGCAGGCTGTCGCTGTGTGGAGGGTAAGAACCTGCAAAAACTGAAGCATTTGTTATTGAAACGATGTTGGAAACAGGTCCACATTTCTTTTGGTATCTGTTTTTTTTTCAGTGGACTGCTGGGATGGACCAGATGGAGAACCCATCATCCATCATGGCTACACGTTGACGTCCAAAATTCTCTTCAAAGACGTCATTGAAACAATAAACAAATATGCCTTCACAAAGTCACAGTGAGTGCTTTTGTGTCCTGACAATGATAAATGTTCTGTCAGGCCGATTAAAAGTATCAGTATGTCACACTGGCTAATTTCCAGGTATCCAGTGATCTTGTCTATAGAGAACCACTGCACTGTCCCGCAGCAGAAAAAGATGGCTGAGTATCTGCAAGAGGTGCTGCAGGACAAACTGGACCTGTCCAGTGTTGATGTGCATGAATGCAAGAAGCTGCCTTCACCTGAGATTCTGAAAGGAAAGATTTTAGTCAAGGTGAAGCGTTTTTTTCCTCAGTAACCACGGGCCATCGATATTCAGAATAAGTGTCATATTTGTTCAAATACAAAGAACAGCACAGCCAGAGGCGCACGAAGATGAAAGACATTTATAACAACGGATTCTTGGTTTTCAGGGAAAGAAACTGCCGGCAAATCTTGATCCTGATGCAGAGGAAGGTGATGTGTCTGATGAAGACACCGGAGATGAGGAAGAGGAGAACAGTGATGACGACAACCTACAGGCAATTTCTCTTTCATGGATGGATGGATGGATGGATGGATGGATGGATGGATGGATGGATGGATGGATGGATGGATGGATGGATGGATGGATGGATGGATGGATGGATGGATGGATGGATGGATGGACGGATGGATGGATGGATGGATGGATGGATGGATGGATG
>NC_056504.1:31337450-31344135 GCF_014905685.2 Nematolebias whitei
ATATATGTGTGTTTGCTTTTGAAAATCTTTCAGATTCAGTCTAAATCTGGAAACACAATCAATATTTTAACCAGGAAAATATGCTTTGTATTTATTAATTATTGATTGCTAAGTTAAAACTTTCTTAAATTTCATTGATAAAATGCAGGTTTTCATAAGCCTTTTTGATGAAGTATTTATGGCCGGGTGGAGAAACAAGGGCCACCTTTGGCCCTCAGGCCCGTGTGTGGGTTAAATGATCATCTGTGTAAATGTAACTGGAGTTACTTAATGAATCCTTTACACTTGCAAGTCCCCTGTCATCTACATGATGAAAACAAGGCAAAATAAAAAGGAAAAACTTGAGATTAATATTTTAGTATCCATAAACATTTTTATTACAAGATAATGTGTCCTCCAGCATTATGCCATCTGAGTCTACTTTAAGTCCTCTCAGAAACAGTGAGAATTCTTAATGAAAGATTGAGGATGAAGAAGATCCAGTGATGTGATGATTAACAGGTTTGGTTCGGACAAGAAGAAATGTGATACTGAAAGAAAGAAAATATAATAAGATAAGCTTTAAGCTCATACAGATGTTGCACACAAACTACTTGATGTTTTTATTACTGTGAAGCTTTATTAAAAACCAGCGTTTAGTCATTTTATTCTTAAAAAAAAAAAAAAAAATCTTAAACACCATGGGATTGGATATGGACTATAGGGGATGATGAGCCTTAATGGAGAGGGACTGCTAAGCTCCCCACCTGAACAAATGTATGACAGTAATGTCCTGTTACTATATTTTATACTGTTCAATCGTTAATATACATGTACCGAATAGATAAATTCCTTATGTTGCACACCACCTCGTTTTTTTTCCTTTCTTTCTTTCTCTCTCTTTCTTTTTTCCTCCCTTTCTTTTCTATTTCTTCTTTTTTTTATTGTTGTTGTGGTTTTATGAAAAAGCAATAAAAATTTTAATTATTAAAAAAAAAACTTGTCTGTGTTTTGTGGTATTGTTTGTGATGGCTGTGTATGGTAAATTGACTGAAAATTAATTCAAAATTAAGGTAGTTTTTTTTTTAACCCACACAAATATAAGTGTTTTTTTGCAGACAGATATTTTAGATTCAATTAAAAAATCAACTAAAAAAACAACAGTAAGTCCTGATCTTTATTTTATTTTGCATTTTAAACCTTTTTTTTAATCAAAACCTTGCATTTTCAGTTTGTCAGAATTACTCACACTACTTACATGCCTCGTGCTCATTCATTATCAGCTTGCATGCTGCTTTTGTTGAGGTCATTTAATTTTCTGTAGCTTTTAATTGAAAGACATAAATACGGACTAAACCAGGGTATCAAATTAAAACAGATCACAACATTTGAATGCTCTCAAAAGCAAGTCTAAGATAAATTACCAGTAACAGAATAGGTCACTTTAGAAGAAATTCTTACTTTGAAATAATACATTAATAAAATTAGGTCAATTAAATATTTGATATAGTTTTATTACAACGCCATAAGCAGTAATGCACCCCAATACCTTTAGAGAGACAGACTTGTACCTCTTTTTTTTTTTTTTTAACTGATAACAGTACTTGTTAACAGAAACTGGGTGTAATGATGCAGAGGTTAGAGAAAGCTCATCTATGATCAGATGATTGCAAGTTCAAATCCTAAGATCGGTGCAGTTAATTTGGGTGGGAAAGGTGAAGCACCCACGTCTGTCTTCACCTTTAAGTGAGAAAGACACTTAACCCTCCTGCTCCCCAGGCACCTTAGGTGGCAGCTCTCTGCTCCACATGTGCACACATATGACATGGGGAAAAGGCAGATAATTAATTTCCCCATTGGAAATTTACAAAGTTAACATTATTATTAACATAACAGGTCACATGGTCTCTCGTCGTTAGTACAGAGAATCTAGCAACTATGGATTCCAAAATGAATTTTAGATTTCATATCTTCTGACCACATAACAGTTTTCCACTTTGCATCTGTCCATAAGCTCGACCCAGAAAAATCTATATTGTTCACATATGGATTCTTCTTTCCAGAACTTTACCTGCATTTGTAAATGACATGGTAAACTGTGTTTACAGACAGTGATTTGTAGAAGTGTTCCCTTAATGTTGGCTATAATAGAATCAGACCCATTTTAATGCAGTACAGTACCATCTAATTCAATTCCATCCAGTTTATTTATAAAGCGCCAAGTCACAACAGAAGTTATCTCAGGGCACTGAACAAAAACATTCACATAAATTATAAATGCCAAATAGTAAGGAAGCTTACTATTAGAAGGAAGGATTTATCTAAGGAAGGAAACAGCAGATTGCATTGAGTCTTCATTTTGTCGCAGTCTCCCATCCTGAGCTAGCACAAAGGCAACAGTGGAAAGGAAAAACTCTCTCATAACAAGAAGAAACCTCCAGCAGAACCAGGCTCAGGACAAGCAGCCATCTGCTTCGGCCAGCTGGGTTTGAGAGTACAGGAAAGAGAAACAGACAGAAAATGACAGGTCCAGAATGGAGGCGAGCAGGTGAGCAGGTACTCACTAGGAGAAAAGACAAAAAAACAAAACATAAGATAGAAATAATTACAAATACAAACTATTAATTTGTATTAATTTGTAACTATTCATTTGATTAGGTCAATTTGTCCTCCAGTAGTCTAAGCCTATATTTGCATTTATCAAAAAGGAAAGACTTGAGCCTAGTTGTAAAAGTAGACAATGTGTCAGCCTTACGGACAGAAACCGGAAGTTGGTTCCACAAGAGAGGAGCCTGATAACTGAAAGATCTTCCTCCCATTCTGCTTTTGGAAACTCTAGGTGGTTAAACTCATGTGGTTACATGTAAACCTGCAGTCTGAGAAGGAAGTGGTCTGCTAGGAAAATATGGAACAATAAGATTTCTAATATAAGATGGAATTAAGTTATTGAGAGCATTGTATGCTAGAAGTAAGATTTTGAATTCTATTCTGAATTTGAGAGGAAGCCATTGGAGAGAAACTAAAACTGGAGAGACATGATCTCTCCTACTAACTCCAGTAAAGACTCTGGCAGCAGCATTTTGGATTAATTGAAGGCTTTTTAAATATGTTTTTGGACACCCAGATAACAAACCATTGAAATAGTCCAGAGGTGATAAACGCATGGACCAGTTTCTCTGCATCATTTTAAGACAAGATGTTTTGAATTTTAGCAAAATTATAGGTGGAAGAAAGCAGTTCTGGTAACGTTTTTAATGTGGGTGTTAAAAGACTTATCCTGATCAAAAATAATGCCAAGGTTTTTAACTTTTGAACTGGAGTCCAAAAATAAAGTGAAAGTCTGCAAAATTTGTTCCTAAGATTATCAGGTCAGGGCAGCATGGTGGTGCAACTGGTAGAGCTGCTGTCTCTCAGCAAGCAGATCCTTGGTTCAAACCCCGGTCCAGGGACCTTCTGGGTGGAGTTTGCATGTTCTCTCCGTGCATGCGTGGGTTTTCTCCGGGTACTCCGGTTTCCTCCCACAGACCAAAAACATGCATGTTAGGCTGATTGGTAACTCTAAATTGTCCCTAGGTGTGAGTGGGAGAGTGAATGGTTGTTTGTCTCGTTTGTCTCTATGTGGCCCTGTGATGGACTTGCGACCCGTCCAGGGTGTACTCCGCCCCTCGCACAGTGATTGCTGGACATGGGCACCAGTGACCCCCGTGACCCAAAATGGAATAAGCGGGTAAAGATAATGGATGGATGGATGGATTATCAGGTCCAAAAACCACAACATCTGTCTTGACTGAGTTTTAAAGCAGAAAATCATGGGTCATTATGTCTTTAAGACATGATTTTAATCTAAGTAATGGATTGGATTCAGCATAACAATGTAACTTTATCCCATGCTGTTTAATAACTTTACCTAATGGAAGCATACATAAAGTAAAGATTATTGGTCCAAGTACTGAACCCTGAGGAACTCCATGAGCAACTTTGGTAGATTAAGAAAATTCATCATTTACATTTACAAACTGGAATCTATAAAATAGTATGAAAACCATTTTTAGAGCTTTTCCTGTAATCCAATATCATATTCAAGCCCCTGTAGTAATATATATATATATATATATATATATATATATATATAATCAACTGTGTCAAATACAGCACTGAGATCTAACAGGACCAGTGGACACCTGTCCATTGCCTGAGGCCATGAGAATATCATTTATAACTTTCACCAGTGCTGTTTCTGTGCTATGATGAGCTCTAAACCCAGATTGAAACTTTTCAAACAGATTATTCTATTATTATAATAATTATCCTGCAACTATGTTCTCTAGATTTTTTTAGATGAATGTTAGATTAGATATACTGTAGGTCTATACTATGCCAGAATTCCTGAATCAAGATTAGATTTCTTAAGTAAGGGTTTAATTACAGCAACCTTAAAGCTCTGTGGTACGAAACCATTATTAAGCAGATCCAAAATATGGATATTAATTAGGGGAAATACCTCTTTAAATAGTCTGGTTGGGATGAGATCTAGCACGGTTTGGATTAAGATATTGATTCTGACAATTCAGATAGCTCAACAGAACATACACAATCCAAACATAAATCTGGTTCTATAGTGACATTTCTAAATTTGCCTCATCTGACGAGGAATTGGAGGCAATAGAAGGATCGTTTAAATTCATCCATCCAGCTTCTTCCATTTTGGGTCACGGGGGTCGCCGGTGCCCATGTCTAGCAATCACTGTGTGAGGGGCGGGGTACACACTGGACAGGTCATAAGTCCATCACAAGGCCACAGAGACAAACAAGGGATCGTTTAAATTTTCTTCACAATTGAAATCATTTTATTTATAAATAATCTCATTAACTCTCCTGCTGCCCTTGGGTCAAAATGACCCACGAAGCCTCCAGCTTAAAACTGAGGACTTATGGGTCGTTCTGACCCAAGAGCAGCAGGAGGGTTAGGTCATCACTGCTTGTAGCTGTAGGGATACAGGTCCTTCTAAAAAAAATAGCATATTGTGATAAAGGTCATTATTTTCCATAATGTAATGATAAAAATGAAACTTTCATATATTTCCGATTCATTGCACACCAACTGAAATATTTCAGGTCTTTAATTGTTTTAATACTGATGATTATGGCATACAGCTCATGAAAACCCAAAATGCCTGTCCCAAAAAATTAGCATATTTCATCCCACCAATGAAAGACAAGTGTTTTTAATACAAAAAACGCCAACCTTCAATTAATCATGTTCAGTTATGCACTCAATACTTGGTCGGGAATCCTTTTGCATGAATGACTGCTTCAATGCGGCGTGGCATGGAGGCAATCAGCCTGTGGCACTGCTGAGGTGTTCTGGAGGCCCAGGATGCTTCAATAGCGGCCTTAAGCTCATCCAGAGTGTTGGGGCTTGCGTCTCTCAACTTTCTCTTCACAATATCCCACAGGTTCTCTATGGGGTTCAGGTCAGGAGAGTTGGCAGGCCAATTGAGCACAGTAATACCATGGTCAGTAAACCATTTACCAGTGGTTTTGGCACTGTGAGCAGGTGCCAGGTCGTGCTGAAAAATGAAATCTTCATCTCCATAAAGCTTTTCAGCAGATGGAAGCATGAAGTGCTCCAAAATCTCCTGATAGCCAGCTGCATTGACCCTGTGCTTGATAAAACACAGTGGACCAACACCAGCAGCCTGGGCCGGATTTTAGCAGGGGCTTACAGGGGCTGCAGCCTGGGGCACCGGCATTTCGAGGGCCCCGAAGGATGTTTTATGTTTTTGTGAATGGACAGTGTCAGAATTTAATCAATGACTATGATGATTTTGACAGCACCGATGAAAAATGTTCCAATTTGTTCTGGCAAACGTCCATCTTGAATGATTGCTTGTTATTGGTCCACTTTTGACGCATCTTACACATTGGGGAGGAGCGTCAGGGAATATTATTTTACAATGGCGGACAACAGAAAATATGACAGCGGAGTGCAGAAAAGAAGGAAGAGAAAAGAAAAAGAGCATCGCGACAAAGAGTCGACAAACAAAATGCCTAAACTGACAGGCTGACTGAAAGAACTTTGGGGCTGTAAAATAATTTGAAAACAAACGTGGTCTTTTTTTAAAGTTTATCTGCTAAATTAAAGTAAAAATTTAAATGATTGTAGATACAAAACAAAGATTTTGCATGTCTGCATTATGAGACAGGCTCAAAGTTTCTAACTTTTCAGGGTTGAGTATTGTTTTCTTATTTGGGTTACATGGTTTGCGTTTGAGTAAATGTAGGTCGTGTTTGTGGTTCTAGTTCCTCCAAATAAGATGAATGCAGAAGTGTCATTAATAAATGGAAATCTGTATTTTGTTCTTCATATTTTTCAATATGTTCTCTGTACAAACCTTGGTCTAGAAGATGAAAATTGTTCATTTGCACCCACCTCTGCTTTTATTGAGAACAGGGGGCTGTAAAAAATCATAGAATATGAAAAAAAACTAGAATATGATGCAAGCATCATATTCTAGTTTCAACCCCAACATGTGGTTTAGTCTTTCTAGAAAAGAGTTCAGAGTTGTTTGTAGTTTGTGACAACTGGCTTATTAAAGTTGTAAGTTGTGCAAACTTATTGTTCGGTCATTTTCTGCTCATCCTCTAAAACAAAACAAACACATACAATATATATATATATATATATATATATATATATATATAT
>NC_056504.1:31344235-31346716 GCF_014905685.2 Nematolebias whitei
GGGGGGGCCCCATGAGCCGAGGAGGCCACAGATCAGAATCTAGACCACATCAGCTTCTGTTTGTCCCTGATAGACAGCTTCCACCAAACTCCTTGACTCATGTTGAAATCATGTGGTCATATGAAACCTGTGGGCTGAAAATCCAAAGAACTTCATTCACAGACAAACTCTTAGGTGAAATTGCAAGGGAAGGTTGGACTAAATGCAAAACCTGAAGCAGAATGTTTTTGAAAACATATCACACGACTGATTATTGCATCATTCGGCTGCTGTTTGGGTGGAGAGCCACTGATGGGGTTTGTAGCCATCACCATATTCCACATTAACAGACCTGCACAGTAAATAAATGCATCACAGCAGGGGAAAGTTGTGTAAAAATAAAGTTAACAAACAATAAAAACGCAGCATTAATTAATTTAAAAGCTCACAAAGCCTCAAATTATCGTCCAGTGCTGATTTTCCAAGATGATCCTCTGTGTGTTTCTTGCAGGATGGCTGAATCTCGCTTTAACAACCCTTATTTTTGGCCTCCACCTCCTGCCATGCCGGGCCAGGTGAGCATCTCTGAGATTCGCACGTGCACAAGCTTACAGAATGATTTTCCTCTAAATGTTTCTTGAAATTTTGCTTTATAATTGTCTTACTGCAACGAGTTTAACGAGCAGCGTCTCACAAAATTATCTCTATTTTGTTGCTATGCAACCTTGAAATGTAACTGGATTTTTTTATTTGAATAAAATCAATATTTGTACAAAAATAATTCAGATTCATGCAATTAAATGGGGAAAACATTATTAATTCCAATATAAAATAGACAAATGGTGCGTTCATACAGCTTGTTTTCAACCCCTAAATCCAAATACTGCATGGAGACACCATCTGCTGCACTTCCAGCATCAAGTCTCTTCAGGTTGGTCTCCATGAGCTTTGTCCATCTAACCACTGGAGTTTGGTTCATTCTTCATGACCAACCTGCACCAGCTCCTTCAGGTTGTTGAGGCGCTGCTTGTGTCCAACAAACTTTAAATCAAAGCAGAGATTCTCAGTTGGACTGAGGTCTGGGTTGGACTAAACTGGTCCCAATGCTCCCAACAAGTTCCCTTCAAGCATTTTTCAGTATTTTGCTCCATCCATCTTTAACTCCGACTAATTACTCCATTAATGTAAAACATCCCCACAGCATGATTCTGCCACCACCGTGCTTCACTGTAGGGTTGTTGTTCTCATCATGATGTGAGGTGTTGTCCTTGATCACCTAAAAGTTTGAGTTTGATCTCATTTGACCACAGCACCTTCTACAACATGTTTAGGAAGAAAATCCAAACAGTCCAGCTTTATTTTATTTTTTAACAAACATCTCCTGGTCCAGCTCTGTGCAGCTCATATAGATCCTCCCATCTCTGCAGAAGAGCTCCATCAGGGTTGTTAATTACTTTACCTGGTCTGTGAGTTTTCCTTGGTCTTCATGATGTCTCCTGCTTGGTATCAGCCCTCATTACTCAGAGGTGTTGGACTGGTGTTGATTCTGGAGGCTGTTATAACAAGTACAGTTCATTTACCAGGTTTAAATCATTTACTAGTACTGAAGTATCTTTTTAATTAAAATAACTGATGTAATAGTTGGGGCTTCAAAAGGAAAAAAAAAGGGGGTGAATACATATGCAATCACCTCTTTTGAGTTTTATGTACAAACCGGATTCCAAAAAAGTTGGGACACTAAACAAATTGTGAATAAAAACTGAATGCAAAATGTGGAGGTGGCAAATGTCAATATTTTATTTGTAATATAACATAGATGACAGATCAAAAGTTTAATCTGAGTAAATGTAACATTTTAAAGGAAAAATTTGTTGATTCAAAATTTCACAGTGTCAATAAATCCCAAAAAAGTTGGGACAAGTAGCAATAAGTGGCTGGAAAAAGGAAATTGAGCATAAAACGAACAGCTGAAAGACCAATTAACACTAATTAGGTCAATTGACAACATGATTGGGTATAAAAAGAGCTTATCAGAGTGTCAGTGTCTCTCAGAAGCCAAGATGGTAAGAGGATCACCAATTCCACCATTGTTGAGCAGATAGATAGCGCGGCAATACCAGAATGGTGTTACCCAGCGTAAAATAGCAAAGACTTTTAAGTTATCATCATCAACCGTGCATAACATCATCAAAAGATTCAGAGAATCTGGAACAATCGCTGTGCAAAAGGGTCAAGGCCGTAAAACTCTACTGGATGCTCGTGATCTCCGGGCTCTTAAACGTCACTGCACCTCAAACAGGAATGCCACTGTCAAGGAAATAACAGAATGGGCTCAGGAATACTTCCAGAAACCATTGTCAGTGAACACAATCCACCGTGCTATCCGCCGTTGCCAGCTGAAACTCTACAGTGCAAAGAGGAAGCCATTTCTAAGCAAGCTCCACAAGCTCAGACATTTGCACTGGGCCAGGGGTCATTTAAAATGGAGTGTGGCAAAATGGA
>NC_056504.1:31346816-31350050 GCF_014905685.2 Nematolebias whitei
ATCTTTCACCTATAGAGAACATTTGGCGCATCATAAAGAGGAAGGTGTGACAAAGAAGGCCCAAGACGATTGAACAGTTAGAGGCCTGTATTAGACATGAATGGGAGAGCATTCCTATTTCTAAACTTGAGAAACTGGTCTCCTCTGTCCCCAGACGTCTGTTGAGTGTTGTAAGAAGAAGGGGGGATGTCACACAGTGGTAAAAATGGACTTGTCCCAACTTTTTTGGGATTAGTTGACACCATGAAATTTGGAAACAACAGATTTTTCCCTTAAAATGATACATTCTCTCAGTTTAAACTTTTGATCTGTGATTTGAGTTCTATTCTGAATAAAATATTAGATGTTGGCACCTCCACATCATTGCATTCAGTTTTTATTCACATTTTGTTTAGTGTCCCAACTTTTTTGGAATCCGGTTTGTATTTAAATTTTTTTTAAATAATTCCTTGTTTATCTTTATTAATTTTGAGTGTTTTGTATTCATCTTGCTTTTAATTAAAAAAATAATAATCTTAACTAAATCCAAGGTTGTAAGGCAACAAAATAAAACCATTTCAGAGAGAGGTGAAAACATTCACATGTCCCATATCCAGCTGTTTTAGTAGCACAGAAACACGTTGCCCGTCACCTGCAACAGTTGCTATTTTGGTAACTTGTTACCAGATTGTTTGATGCCCAGCTCCTGTAAATGTTGGTATCAACTAAAAAAAAAAGGGAAGGCAGTTTGTATTTTGACTTTTTAAATAGAAAAACAAACTATACTGATTCAAAGCCAATGCCATCGCTTCCCACAAAACATGAACTTGTTATCTTTTATCAGCTGCTAACTTTAGAATAAAGCATATAACCAGCTGGAAAAAAAACAAACAAACAAAAAAACATTCTCACTGCAACAAACTCTTAGTCCAGTTCAGGAAACATAAGAAAAGGTTTGACCACAACCATGGTCTGGTATGTAAAATATAAATGCAAACAAATATAATAAATATCTTTTGAGTTTAACCACCTTTATTTACAGAACATTGCAGACATTGAGGTAAATGTTGATATAAAAATGTTATTGTTATGAAAAAATAAATACAACTGCTTATTTGTAACTTTTATTAATGTACCAAAATAGTTATGATAGCTTATGATTGTTTTCTAAGCTGTTAATTGTTTTTTTGTACTCATCAACTTAAGGTCTCCTATGTGGTATTTTTCATATTTTAAATGGGGACGCAGGTCTGAACTTCAGGCTGGCTAGTTTAACCCCCAGACCTTTGTACTGAGGAGCTTTGCAGAATATAATTAATCTAAATCATCTGTAAGTGAATCCTTCCTTTAAATTAAAGTTATTTATTGATGCTTATATAACATGAACCGTCTAATATGACTGATCTAAAATGTTAAAACATATATTTTTTTTCATAAAAAATCAAAACAAAACATTGATTGCGAATTTCCGACACCTCGTTGTTTTTTACGTTTAGTACCTTGCTGATCCTTTCTCCCTTAAGGGGAAAGTTCAGATCTATTGAAATTACTCCTATACAAAGGTTATAAACAATTAGTATCTTACTTGTTGCAGATAGCTTTTTGACTTTTGATGAGGTCTTAGCAAGGCTAAAACTATAGAAGATTACTGGTGTAGCAACATAAAAACCGTCCAATGTCAAATATTCTATAGCAGTTCATACAAAAGCTGTTTTATAAACCATTATTACACAGTTACTTCAGCAAAAATATTAGGATATTCTTGCAGCAAGTGACCCAAGTGGCACCAAAAAGGCTACATCTAGAACAATTTACTTTAAATAAACAGTTGTTCTTTTATTTTAAGATCACACAAACTAAAGGTTTAGCTAGAAACAAGGCATTTTAAACCAGCTTTTATCTTTTAAGCATGCTAAAGTGTTGGCTACAATGTCAGCTATGAGCCACTAGAGGGAGCCCTCGCCCCACAGAGAGACACTGAACTGAAGCGATGATGGCTGTTCTGTCACTAATGTTGTTTCCCGGCTGTCAGCTGGATAATCTAGTCTTGATCAATAAAATCAAGGAGCAGCTGATGGCGGAGAAGATCCGGCCGCCACATCTGCCTGCTGCTTCGGCCGCTTCCCAGCAGCCTTTGCTCGCCCCTTCCAGCCAGGCTGAAGGAAATCAAAATGGGATGTCCAAAACACAGCAGATGTCGGCCCTTCACAGTCTCGGCTCCTCTCAGCCTGATATCGCCCTGCACGCCCGCCCTGCATCCAGCTCCGTCACAGGTACCAGTTGTTACTGCCAAAACAACGCACTAAAGTGATAACAACACTCCATCCGCCATAAGATGTAGATCGAGGTTTAAACACTCGTTTTTGTATTTATTTTTCCAACAGGTCGTATTCTTGGAGATGTAAACTTGAACTTGGATGACAAGGCAGCCATAAAAGCCAGAGGACTGTGGGAAGACTGGCACCTACGTCAGCTCATAGACCATCCCTCCAGAGCAAATCACGTCTCAGGTGAACACACAGTTCTTAGTATTTCTGTTGTGCAAACAGAGGAACACAGAGGCTGCCTCGCTCTAATCCACAGGGAGTGGGCTTCATCCATCATCAGCCTCACAGACCTGCTGTGCATCATGATCAGCAGTGAAAAATATAGCAACAAAACAGCTGAGCAGCATCACTCTGAGGTTTGCTTAATGCGATTATAGTCTGCTGCTGAAGCTGAAGGCGGAGCGATAATGTTATCATTCTTTCCTCTGTGTTTGTGCATTTGTCTGAACTATTAGCAAAATATCTCATGAGTTGCTGAACAGATTTAAATGGAAACTCAGAAAGTAATCAATGAATTAACATCTATGGTTAATTCTACGTGTCAGCTTGATTCAATATGGCCACAACAGCAAACAAATCTTAGCCATCATTAAAATGATTATAAATAAGTTAGTTTTTCATGTAAGTTAATTTATTCACAGTTCAAGCACCATGTTTGTGTAAATAGGAAACTAACCAGGTCAACCAAAACCTAACTTTGTTGATTAAACACAAAAAGATGACATTGGTTTCATGGGATCTCTGATGCCAAAACTTATTGTTAGACTTGATCAACTATTTTCTGTCAAATCCATTTAGTTTGCAAATATTCTGCTCAGAGAATAAATCTGAAACAGTGCAAGTGTTTATGGTTTTGCGTAAAAAGTATTATATACCACTTTATACCATACCATACCATACCATACCATACCATACCATACCATACCAT
>NC_056504.1:31350060-31353481 GCF_014905685.2 Nematolebias whitei
ATACCATACCATACCATACCATACCATACCATACCATACCATACCATACCATACCATACCATACCATACCATACCATACCGTACCACTTTATTTATAAAGTGCTTAAAACAGCAAATACATAGATCCAAATAAGTAAGGATAGAACTAAATGGCTAACTTTATATAATACAGTAGTCCCTTGTTTATGGCTGGGGTTTGGTTCCCAGCCTCCCTGCCAAGGGCGTCAGAAGCATCCGTAATGTGTGTGCGTGTGTGTGTGTGTGTGTGTGTGTGTGGGGGGGGGGGGGCACAATGATGTGTGTAGGTGTGCGTGTGTGCACGTGCACGAGCATGTGTGCACGCATAAAAAAAAAAGGTGTTCACTGAGTGTGGCTGAGTGGTTGGAGCAGTTGTCCTCCAATGCGAGAGTTGGGGGTTCGAATCCATCAGCAGTCACATGCTGAAGTGTCCCTGGGCAAGACACTGAACCCCTCATTGTCTCTGATGTGTGTCCCATCAGTGTATGAATGTGATAAAGATAAATAAAATATAATAAAAACAGTGCAGAGCATAATTCAGTGTGTGCTAAAAGCCAGGGAGTAAAAACGTGTTTTTAAAAGAGTTTTAAAACTGGACAGTGAAGGGGCTTGTCTGATGGGAAGAGGAAGATCGTTCCACAGTCTTGGAGCAGCAACAGAAAAAGCTCTGTCCCCTCTGAGCCTCCGCTTAGACCTCGGCACCTCCAGGAGCAGCTGATCAGCTGATCTGAGGCACCGAGCAGGACAGTATGGGTGAAGCAGCTCAGAGAGGTAGGATGGAGCAAGACAATTTAAACTTATAAAAAACAAATAAGATAATCTTAAAATGAACTCTAAAATGAACAGGCAGCCAGTGGAGTGAAGCCAGAGTGGGGGTGATGTGCTCCCTCTTTTGAACTCCAGTTAGAAGCCGAGCAGCAGTGTTCTGGACCAAAAAGGGATGAGCATTATACATTTCTTCAAGAAATGCTATGCTGTTAATTTGTAAAGCATTCAAAAGAAACTCCTCAGAAGACAACTTCAGTAAATTGTAATAAAGTAGAATATATTGAGTAATCTTCTCCACTTCTGTGCCCATCAGGTGTGGCGCTGGCATCCAGGACAGGAAACCTCAGCACATCAGAGATCATAACCCCCACAACCCCCACCTCCAGCAGCCACAGCCGGCTCGGTGGAGCTCCCACCCCACACCTGCTCTCAGGGTTAGCCAGCGGCCACGGGGTTGAGCACGGGAAAAGCAACGGTGGCCTCGTGGGACTCCTCGGCCCACCTCCAAAGGTGGAGCGAGGGCGGAAGAAGATCAAGGCTGAGAACGGTTCTTCACTTTTGGTTGTGCCATACCCGATCCTCGCCTCGGGAAACGAGCAGTCCTGTGTCGCCATCACCCCAAAACAAGGGAAAACCTACAGGTAGAACAAATGCTTTTCACAACTACCGGTACTAATAATTTTCCCTAAGTGCAAAAAATTTGTTGTGGTTGTAGTTGATAGTCATTCACAACACATAGTCTAAGAACTAACAGCTTTGGTTGGCTCTTTGTGTAGTCGCCTCTGTTATACTGTTAGCACAAGATTTCATGAACAACTGGATGGTTTTCAACGAACCTTTCATAATGTATTTATTGAATGTACAACTAACTGACACTCAAATTGGAGCTAACCCAATTTAAGATGGCAGACAACACTCACAAAAACAAAAATGACTATAAATCAGTCAGTTTTACAGATATTGTATGAAAAATCTGTGTGGTTGTATCTGAGTTTTTTTTTAATATCAAATATTAATACTGTGACACCAGACAATATTGCATGAGATCATGGAACACTTCATTGTCAACGTTTGACCGAAATGGTCACAACTTTGTTGTTTCTCTTAGTTTAGTACCCTTGCATGAAAGGCGGTGGGCGGTCTGCATTCCTTCAAGGAATGCCAGGCCTAAGGTTTATAAAACAGGTCGTTACCAAAAGATTGGCTGAGTTCAGACAAGTTCAAAATCAGCTACAACATGGAAATCCAACCAGTTGCGCAAACCAATAAACCAACAGGTGAGGTTGACAGTCCTGTCTTTTGTATCAGCAAACAATGGAAACAGTGGGTGTATGCAGAGGTAACGAGTGACAGGACAAAGGTGAGCCAAGAACAATACAAACACGGCTTTGACGGTAAACAGAAAACAAAACCTTTTTGTTTGAAAGTCATTCTGAAGTATAACTGCTGCATGCCTATTATAGCAACTTACACATGATTTTTTTTTTCATGCATATACTGTTACTTAGTTATTACCGTTTTCCAAATATAAAAGATGACACTGAAGCTGCTGGCAGAAACCTGCCTGCTGCACAGCAGCAGTTTAGCTGAAAGTGGTGCAATTTGACAGGTCAAACCATAAGAGTGCACCTTTAACAGACTGTTTAACTTGTTCAAGGCTATATAAACACTGTTTTAGGGACATGTTTGCCTACATGGGTCATTTGGACTGAATCATACCATGAATCAGTAGACTGACAACATTCATGCCAAACTGCAGCTCATTTATTTTATTCACAAAGAGTATGTGAAGACAGTCCTTGTTGAAGATTAGATGTTGACCTTTTTTCAACACGCACTCTGTCAGGTGAAGATTGTAAGAAGCTTCTGAAGGAGGAAGTTGGATCTAATTAGCATACCATGTTCAATCTCAAAATTTGTGTTTGTTTAAAAAAAAGCATCTTTATGAAAATAATTTTTCAGATTAGAGAGTATGACCTTTGACGTTTTGAACCACTTTGGCCATTGCTGCCTCAGAGGAGTTGACGGGGGAGAGGGCGGACTCCAGAAACCATCTTATCACCAGCAAACTGGTTGGCCCACCATGTGAGTGTGCTACTTATGGGACTGAGTTTGTTTTGGATCCTCGGACTGAAGTCCTTTGGATGAAGGCCGAAACGTTTCAACAAAATAAGAAACTGTCCAGAGGACCTGACTGAACTTTGTTGAATTTTCCAGATTGTTCTTGTGTTTTAATTCCCAAATAAATAGGTTCACACCCTCAAACTGGCATTGACTGGTGTCAACGCACACAAATCTTCAAAACCACCCCAAACACAGGAAATAATATAAGAAAAAACATAATTTTTTATTGACAGACAGGCGGATGTTTTGTTTTGCACTCGAGGTCAAGAAAAAGTCCACTACAGTAGTTCCTCACTTATCACGGGGGATCCGTACCCTGAAGACCCACAATAAGTGAAAAACCGCAAAGTAGGAATAGTAGTACAAGTAAGAAGTAGCGTTTATTTTAGTATATATGTATATGTATATATATATATGTATGTATGTATGTATGTATGTATGTATATATATATATATATATATATATATGTATATATATACATATATATGTATATATATACATATATATATA
>NC_056504.1:31353581-31355701 GCF_014905685.2 Nematolebias whitei
ACTGCTGTTCACAAACGCTCTCCATCCAACCTCACTGAGCTCGAGCTGTTTTGCAAGAAAGAATGAGCAAGAATTTCAGTGTCTCCATGTGCAAAACTGATAGAGACAAACCCCAAGAGACTTGCAGCTGGAACTGCAGCAAAAGGCGGTGCTACAAAGTATTAACGCAAGGGGGGCGAATAATATTGTGTAGTGCTGTTCTGGTTAAAACAGACAAATTCCCTCACACATCTCTCTGTAGATAAACTTCATCTTTCCATCTTTAAAATTCTTCTATCTGCTAAAAATCATTACGGATATTTTTAGAAATGTCTGAAGCAAAGTTATACTCCCCCCTCCTGTGGTTGACGTTGTACTACTGGAAGTGAGAACAATCGCTGCATTGTTTACTTCCTGTAAAACTGATTAATAAGCTGTTGTTATTTTCAATTCTTGCCAATTAATGTAAATGTGTGATGTGTTAAACTTGATTCTGTTAATAAATGACCCACTGTCGTTGGTGAGTCAAAGATAATTAACGTCTCACGTCCACATTTTATTAAATTCAGATGCACGTTATTATACAGTCCAGAAAAATGAAAGAATCCGTTTAATTTATGAATATATCAGGATATGTTCTTACTACAATTGCACGCCCCACTTTTCAGTTTTTTATTTGTTAAAAAAGTTTGACACATCCAATAAATTTCATTCCACTTCACAATTGTGTCCCACTTGTTGTTGATTCTTCACAAAAAATTAAAAATGTATATGTTTGAAGCCTGAAATATGGCAAAAGGTTGAAAAGTTCAAGGGGGCCGAATACTTTCGCAAGGCACTGTAAATACAAGATATTCAGTAACAAAAAGAGAACTGTTGATGATCCATTTAAAATTGAGGGTGTTGAGATTTGTAGAGTTAATGAGATGAAATTTTTGGGTGTAATCATTAATGAACAGCTAACATGGAAAACTCACAAATTCTGTAAGAATAAAAATAGCTAAATTTATTGCAGTACTATACAAAGTCAGGGACTTATTAAATGATAAAGCTCTGTATATGTTGTGTAACACAATCACTGTTCCACATTTAATCTATTGCACTGATATTTGGTGGAAAGCGTGTAAAACATTTACAAAGCCCATGTTTACTTTACAGAAAAGAGCTGTAAAAATTATCACTAGAAAGCATTACAGTCACCCATCAAGCACATTATTTTATCAACTGAAGTTATTGAAGTTCCACGATTTGGTAGATTATAGTATTTTATCAGTTATGTATAGGGCTCAAAATAACACATTACCGTTAAATATCCAAAGAAATTTTGTTAAAAGACAAAGTTGTTATAATCTTAAGGGGATAGAGATATTTGTCAAACCAAAATTCAGAACTAGTCTGAAGGGAAGGTCTACCTCAATTCAAGGAGTTGGATTGTGGAATGGTCTAGAGAGTGATGTTAAAAATGCCAAGTCAATGTGTACATTTAAGAAAAAGATCAAAACTGGATTGTTAAAAAATATATATGAAGTAGCTTAGTGTGTATTGTATTAGTTAGAAAAATTAGAAAGAGTTATTTGTTTTGTTCTGTTACTTGAAGATTATTATCATTGAACAAATTGTTTGAAAAAAGGGGCAGATATAAGATTTTCTTCTTTCTGCTGCCGTTCATTTTAAATTTCTTGTATTTTTTTTTATAATTTATGGAATTTTTTTTTTTTTTTTTTAAATGAATAAACTTTATACCATACCATTATACCAATGAAACATTCTGTAAAGATCTTTGCAGACTCTGTTGAGCTTAAAAATTTGAATAGTTGATCATTTGCCATTTACTTTCAGTAGTGGCTCTATTCCAAGCTTCATCTGGGCGACCAATCTTCTCCTTCAGTCTCTACGGCTGAACTTGGGCAGTCTACTTTTCAGCCATTTGTATCTGTGAGATGACTCAGTCTGTTGATATTCACCTTCTTGTTGTTGCTTGCCATCAGGACACTATTCTGTCTTGTTAGACAGAATAGTCAACAAATCAAAAAACGCTCAATACAAAAACAACTGGACTTTATTTGTAACAGAAGACGTTTCGTTCCTCATCCGAGGAGCTTTCTCAATTCAAACAGCAGTGAGTGAGAGATTCAGGTTAT
>NC_056504.1:31355801-31362315 GCF_014905685.2 Nematolebias whitei
GTGTGTGTGTGTGTGTGTGTATATATATATATATATATATATATATATATATTTATACCTGCTGAAACTCTGGCACAACAAATTCCTGCAGGATCAACAACGTTCTATCTTATCTCATCTTACATTTATGTCGTTTTAAATAATGTTTTTTTTCTGTCTTCAAAACAAATGAATAACATTAACTGCTCTGATTATTAAAATATTACTCTGCTATTTACATGAACAGGACTAGAATCATCATTTAATCAGAGAATAATTTGCAAAATAATTTCATATGAAATTAAAATTTTCACAAGCGCTTGAGATTCTTTAATTAATTCTTCAAAATCATCAAATATGATTTTAAGGTCACCCCAAATCTTAATGGTACAAAATAATACTTTGGAAAAAGTAAATGAGAAAACTAATAACTTCTTTGAACATTTACAAACCAGAGAACAATGCAGTCAAAATATTTTTGTAACCTCATTACTTACTTTAAATATTTTACAATGAACAAAATGATAAATAAGCAAGTTTAAAAATGATTTTGGGAAAATGTAAAAGTTTAATTACAGGGAAAATAGAGTAAAAATCACAAGAAGAGCTAATTGTTGATTGGCCAACCTTTTTAACAATGTTTGGATGACTTCAGATTTTCTCATTCGCTCTTTAAGTTGCCCTCTGAAATTTAATAATTTTTCCAACTGTACATTACTTTAAAAAAATGCTTCAAATGTCTGGTTCCTCATAACGTCACTGTTACTTTAAGTCAAACTGCACTTCAGAATTCACATCCATGACAGAAAAGAGTGCTGCTTTTTTAAGGTCTTGATTGTGAGATAGTAAATATCCTCAACAATAAATGAGGATGCAAAGTAGTTTTTGAGTAGTCAGTCTAGCTAAAATGGGCAAATTCAAAGAACTAACAAGGCAATCGAGGCAGTCTACACATTTAAAAAATTTTTAACATAGGCACCTGGTAGTGACAGGAAAAGTTGTTTCTTAACGTTGCTCTTCCAGTCGAGGTGCTTCTTGTGACAGAACACCTATCATCCATTCATTCGCTATTAAAAACATAAGTTTGTGGATGTGGTGGTTTGAATGCTCCAAGAAAAATATAAAAATGACTGGACAAATTTGAAGAATGTTTTTGCTTAAAATGCCCAGCCTTAAAATAAAATCTTGCATTCCTGGTGAACATCAGGTATGTAAATATGTCAGACCAACTATTTTGACACCCGAAGCTCTAATAAATTTGTAGAAAAGCCAAGACTTTATTGAATCAATACTGAGATCCCACAGCCTAGAATTCTCATATTACCCTTTTATTAATGACCTAAGAGTGAACTTGAACCATACAAAATTATTTAAATGTGTTGCTCCACAAAAGCCTGAAGCTACGAATAAGAACATGCACAAGGATCAACAACCTATCGTTGTTTGCATTCTCTGCACTATAAATGATTTCTAGCAAGTACAAAAGGAGAAGAAAAAAAAAAAAAGCCAGGACACAAACGGTGTCTCTCTGCCTGTATCGACTTCAACAGATCTCATTATCACAGAGGAGGAAGTTCTCTGAATCGATTGATGACTGTGATCAGCAGCTTTTACAACTGGTTGTTGCATCACATCTAAATGAGCAAAAAGAACAGATGGGAGGGAGCAGTTAAGAAGTAATGACTGTTAAACATGATAACATTAGTCAAATATATATAAATATATTTAGATATTAGTGGATGAACAGTGAAACCACCGTGTTAGCTGCCAAAGTGACAGCCACAGTTTCAAATAGAACTGCAGCCAACGTCTACGCGAGCCTGTAGGCCACTAGAGGAAGTGATAGAAGCCTCAGGCCTTTTTATATACTGCACTGGAGTCAGCACTTCACTCAGCTCAGTGTGGGGACAGCAGCTCCTGCCAAAATGTATCCATGCCAAGGCCTGCCAGCTTGCTCTCCCCACCCACTCTAAGGGCCAGAGCGTGAGCGGTGGGGTGCCAGTAGGCGGGTGCAAGGTGAGGCTGGTGGGCGGTTGGCCAGGCTGGAACTTCCTGACACTGGAACCCGCCTCACAGCAGGATCAAACTAGCAGCCGAGTGAATCACTACCTCTCCCACAAACTGGAGTGTCGGGCCAGAGCGCAGCCACTTTTGGTGTCGCTACAACAAAGAAGGAATTCAGGCTTGAACAAAACTTTTAAAAATTCAGCTACGAAAGCTATTAACTCGGACTTAAATATTTGCCAAGGTTAAACTGTGACTGACCAAGAATCAGTGTAAATTAAGAACTGGAAAATAGTCAACAATACTGTCATACGAGTCAGTTGGTGCTACTAAAAATTTCTGCATGCTCTTAAAATTTAAATGCTTGCTGTATAGTGCAATAATGATATAGGCTAACAGATCAGATGAACATATCAGCGTATCAGTATGAGCACCAAAGTAATTTTATACTTTCAGATATTGCAAACCTAAGCTTGAGGTGTTAGATGGGGCCGAAGGTACAAATGCTTATATCTACTCATTCTTATTCCAATAAGCAAAAGTAGCAAGGATTTTCTGAGCTGTGGCAAGTCACTAGTCAGAAGCAGGAACATTATCTCCAGAGTAAATAATGTCCTGGAGGACCAGTGGCTACCCAAATCGCTTTTCTGAAAAATAGCAAGCTGCTCTAGGCTACTATTATTAAGCCTCAGATCCAATGGGAAGTTGAACCTTTGATCTGTTTAGGATACAACGTATTTGCATTTTATAATGAGATCAAAGCTAGGTCCAGGGTCTTTGCAGAAGGCAGCTCTGTGCCCCAACTCTGCACACTCAACTACCTATACACCAAAGCTATCAAGATCATGTAAGAGCTATGAACTTGAGTGAAAATGCAGAGCAGGATTTACAGTTTGTTGGTTAATCAACAATCATCTACATTGTCTTACATTTAATTTTATTCTCCTGTACACAGACGCAAATAAAAAATAAAAAAAATCATGCCAGTAGCAACAATCTTTCCAACAGTTCAAGTTCAAGAGCAGACCTTTCAAGCATTTTTAAACTGGTTGAGAATTGCTACAGATTTTTTTTTTTTGGCATTCTTCACCTGCAAGAAATGCAGAGGGGAATTTACACACTTCACCTGAAGTGAGCCCACAAGGAGCCGAGAGAAGGTTTGAGATGAGCGTGGGGGGTCAATTTCAGAGTTCATTTTCCAAACAAAAAAAGCCCCTCCACTCCTTGTTACAAAAAAAGAAAAGGAAAAAAAAAAAAAAGAAATTGCACATACTCAATGTTTTTATTTCAGCCAGGATGAAAAGCTTTTAACATTTTCTGACAGCAAAACCTTAGTTGAAGCTTGGAGTAGAACTGTAGACACTGCCATACAATATTGTTCAATTTTAATTTACAGTTCTGGCCTTGGAAGGGGGGGGGGGGGGGGGGGGGGTTCAAATTTGAAAAAGAAATCACAGTTTTGGTTTTGCTAAATGTTCAAGTACTTCAAGTCAGTGACCAGTCCTAAACTAAACACACCTAAACTGTGAAATACTTGAAATAAGTAGTTAACCATATAGTTCCCGTTTTTATTTAAAATTTGGGGGGGGGGGGGGGGGGTGTTGTAGTGTAAAATTTGGAAAGCTTTTTTTTAAGTATTTACAATTAAAGATAAATATTTGGGGAAAAAATCCCAGCATGTAAGAAAAGTCTGTTTAGTATTACAAGTCTCATCGTTGCCTAAAATACTGATAGAAAGAAATCTGTGCTCTTTGAGTGTGTGGAGAAGAATGTTCTTGAGATTAACTTTTAATCTCGTAGTCATCTGGGTCATCTTCTGTTGCCTCTAATAGCATTGAAACTGAAGAAACAGAGCTACAAATATTTATTGTGACAAAGAGGACACACCATATTGCATTATAGAAAATAGCTGCAAGCATGTGCTTCTAGGATAAATGCGTTCAGAACTCCTAGCGTGTGAAATATATATTAGGTAATCTGGCAGCCTTTCAAAATGGCATGCTTTACATGAAAGGAACTGAAGCACACAGAAGCTGCAGATTCGAGCTGAATCACGCACAAAACTGCTTAGACAATCCTGCGAAACATGAATCAAAAGTGCCTCTGAAAGCCAGAGGGTGTGAGGAAAATCACCAACTAATTGCTGGCTCATAGATGCCTAGCATATATTCTAGACTTTTGAAGACCGTGCACTTTTTTTAACCTTGATGAATTTTCTGCTTTTATTGACAGCACTTATTTATATTTCTTAAATGTGGAGGCTAATGAGTTGTATTGAGATGATTAAATGAGTTGCAAGTGCCCAGATTAGCCTGGTCTCATCTCACAGACACAGTTTGGATTATCATACAGAGCAGACGCATGTGTGTGCTGAGTCTCAAATTGCTGCGACTGACATCTCCAGGGGAACAGAAGAGTGATGACTATATCCGACCTACATTCACCCCACCTCGACACTCTTGCTTTCAACTAATTACACAGACATTCATGTTTGCAAGGTCAGGCTTTAGGTGCATTTACTGCATAAATACTGATATTACTGCTAGCATATACAGTGAGGAAAATAAGTATTTGAACACCCTGCGACTTTGCAAGTTCTCCCACTTAGAAATCATGGAGGGGTCTGAAATTTTCATCTTAGGTGCATGTCCATTGTGAGAGACAATCTAAAAAAAAATTATTATTATTATTTTTTTTTTTTTATCGGAAATCACAATGTATGATTTTTAAAAATAATTTATTTGTGTGTTACTACTGCAAATAAGTATTTGAACACCTGCTGCCGCTGAGAAACAGAGTTTGAGCCACTCCTTGGTTCTCCTGGCTGTGGAAGATCCAGCCACCACCCATCTTCAATGCTGTAACTGAGGGAAGGAGGTTGTTCCCCAAAATCTTACAATACATGGCCCCGGTCATCCTCTCCTTAATACAGTGCAGTCATCCTGCCCCATGTGCAGAAAAACACCCTCAAAGCATGATGCTTCCACCCCAATGCTTCACAGTAGGGATGGTGTTATTGGGATGGTACTCATTATTCGTCCTCCAAACACGGCGAGTGGAATTAAGACCAAAAAGTTCTATTTTGGTCTCATCTGACAACATAACTTTCTCCCATGGCTCCTGTGGATCATCCAAATGGTCATGGTCAAACTTAAGACGGGCCTGGACGGGTGCTGGGGAACCTTCCATGCCATGCATGATTTTAAAACTATGACGTCTTAGTGTATTACCCACAGTAACCTTGGAAACAGTGGTGCCAGCTCTCTTCAGATCATTGACCAGCTCCTCCCGTGTAGTTCTGGGATGATTCCTCACCTTTCATAGGATCACTGATACACCATGAGGTGAGATCTTGCATGGAGCCCCAGTCCGAGGGAGATTGACAGTCATGTTTAGCTTCTTCCATTTTCTAATAATTGCTCCAACAGTTGATCTTTTTTCACCAAGCTGCTTGGCAATTGTCCCGTAGTCCTTTCCAGCCTTGTGGAGGTCTACAATTTTGTCTCTGGTGTCTTTGGACAGCTCTTTGGTCTTAGCCATGTTAGTAGTTGGAGTCTTACTGATTATGTGGGTGGACAGGTGTCTTTATGCAGCTACCAACCTCAAACAGGTGCTTCTAATTTAGAATAATAAGTGGAGTGGAGGTGGACTTTTTAGAGGCGGACTAACAGGTCTATGAGGAACAGAATTGTTGCTGATTGTCAGGGGTTCAAATACTTATTTGAAGCAGTAACACACAAATTATTAATATATTTTTTTAAATATTACATTGTGATTTCCAGATTTTTATTTTTTAAAGATTATGTCTCTCACAGTGGACATGCACCTAAAATGAAAATTTCAGACCCCTCCATGATTTCTAAGTGGGAGAACTTGCAAAGTCACAGGGTGTTCAAATACTTATTTTCCTCACTGTATATACACACACACACACCTTCACATACACCCAAGCTGTAAGTGACTTCCAGACGACTTGGAAAGAAACATTTCACCCCAGGCTTTTGAACAGGCTCATATAAAAATATCAGTTGTCTAATGGGATGCAAATATTTCTCAACGCACAAAAACTTTAGAAACAAACCTAAAGCTACTGGACCTCGTTCAAAAGCCTCAAGCATGGGAACACTCAATAGATTTAATTCAGATATCTTAAGCAAAAACATTTTATGCATATTTTCACATTTTATTCATTTAGTTCTCAGAAAGAAAATAAACACTAACAGGGAAAACACACTATTAAGAAAAAAAAAACAAAAAAACATTTATATATATATATATATATATACACATATATATACATATATACGTACGTATACGTATATACACACGTGCATATATACGTATACGTATATACACACGTGCATGTATACGTATATACACACGTGCATATATACGTATACGTATATACACACACGTGCATATATACGTATACGTATATACACACACGTGCATATATACGTATACGTATACACACACACACGTGCATATATACTTATACGTATACACACACACACGTGTATATATACTTATA
>NC_056504.1:31362415-31370108 GCF_014905685.2 Nematolebias whitei
GTTACTCATTTAATTGTTTTGGCACTAATATTGTACAACTATCTTTAAATTAAAATACTTACATTAATGTGATGTCTCCACAACTGCATAAAAAGTGCAGGAAAGTGTGCAACATCAGCTCCGTCAGTATCATTGTACAGCGTTTTGTCCATACAGGTAGATATGCTGCAAAAGTACTTGAACATGACAAATGTTGGGGTTTAACGATATTGTGGTCATAACTTTCCCTCGCTGTACAGGAGGCTACAACAGCTAAATGCATCTGTCTGATAATGTATGTGCTGTTTAGAAAGATGCCATATTAAAGAGCTTTATTTATATTTTTAATTATTTGAATTGCACTTCAAAAATATGCATGTTAGGCTGATTGGTAACTCTAAATTGTAAATTGGTAACTCTAAAAATCCTAGGTGTGTGAGAGAGTGAATGGTTGTTTCTCGTTTGTGTCCATGTGCCCCTGTGATGGATTTGCGACCTGTCCAAGGCGGCCCCCGCCTCTCCCACGGTGATGGCTGTACATGGGCACCAGTGACCCCCACGACCTGAAAAGGAAGAAGCGGGTAAAGATAATGGATGGGATGGATGAAATGCACTTCTGCAGAATAATATTGAGTCCCTGAGGCTGAATGGGAATAATTTGTCCAAATAAAGGTTGAATGAATACTAATAAATACATTTTCCTGCACTTTTGATGGAGTTGTGAAGATTTATCTTCAGTGAAACGTGAGTGGATAGTTACCGTATTGGTCCTGGGCCCCCCAAAAATGTTGCTGGTCCAAGACTGAAACCAATGTTTCAGTCCTGGACCAGCAGATGCAGACTGTGCCTTATGTGTATGATTAAAGAGCATGAATGGAGACTGATGTTACTGTACACAACTTGTGGCTGGCTGCCTCATTCCCAATTGAGCAGGCTTGATCGGCAATATGCAGAAAAGGAGCAATAGGCTGGAAGGTAGACTTCTATTTCCCAGTTTATTACCTGTATATAGATATATTTAAACTGAATTCTGTGAGGCGTAAATTTTTCTCGGGATGCGGTCCCGTGTTTGTTACTTTATATTTACGTGTCTATGGCCCGTTTAAGATGCCTGCGTTTGTTTGCTGGCTGTGTCTGGGGCCCAAAGTGAAGCTCTTTCTGTCAGACGAGTGAAGCTCTGCAGAAGCAGCCACTGGGAGTTCTGTTTCATCTCCTTTCATACTGCACTGAAGCAGACATGCAAATCCGCTGTAATGAGCGCAGCCTGTGCGTCGGTGGTGGTGGTGGGTGGGGTAGTAGAGAGGGGAAAGGGGGATGAACTTACAAATTTAAACTCCAGAAAGGGAAGGTGCAGGAAAAGGAGAGATGCAGACAGGCTTGCCTGATAAAAGAGCAGAAGAATTTAATAAGAGGTTTAGGAGAGGGTTATGTCATGAGCGTTGCAAGTAACAGAAAGTCTCACTCAAATGAAACATTTGTAGCCTCCTGTGGTGGCTCTCGTCTCCTCACTGTTGAATTACAGAAGTAAAGATGCAAATGGTGCCACATTAATTAGCCTTATCTTTTACACCACCAAGATATGGTGGAAACACCACAGTCTAATCATCATCACTGCTGGAAAATGTAATTAGGCTTTTGTGTGGCTTCTGTTAAAAGTTTAGCTTTCTAAAATGCTTGTTTTGGATAGTGAAGCATGGCAGCAAACAGGATTTTGTCAAAGGAAAAAGTTTTTTTTTTTCTGTCACTAAATGGTTTACTACAGTACTTGGACTTTAAAGCTGGGTAAATTTAGTAATGTTGATTGATGTGCAGCAAGAATACTTAAGCTGCTCTCCTTACAGCAATCTGTTGTGTGTTTTTAAGTTTCTTCAGTCCATAGGTCCTCAGAGGATTGGCATGTCTTCATTTTTATTGTTCACCACCACTTAAGATTTGTGATGAACTCTGCAGCTCAATCAGAAAGTAACAGACACTTGGTTAAAGCTGAGACCTTTTATATCACCAGGTTTTTACCCCACTGTAGGGCACAATGACAGGTGCATCTAAAAAAAATTAGAACATTGTAAGAAAGTTAAATATTCTGTCAATCACTTCAGAAATTGAAACTCCTATATTATTCATTCATTGAAATATTTCAAGCCTTTATTGTAGTTTTGATGATTATGACTTACAAATAATGATAAACCAAAATTCAGTGTCTCAGAAAATTAGAACATTGTGAAGAGGTTCAATATTGTAAACTCATGATGTCACACCCTAATCAGCTGATTAACTCCTGGACATGAGCTACAAATGTTTCATTCCTCAAGTCCAGCCACTCCTGAACCAGAGATGATGTCAGCAGTGTCTTACCTGCTGAGAAGAAAAATAACTGGACTGTTGCTCAGTGGTCCAATGTCCTCTTTTCAGATGAAAGTAAATTTTCATGTCATTTAGAAATCAAGGTCCCAATGAATCTAAATAATGAGTTTCGCTTTCTGAAATGATTGACAACAAATATTGAAACATTTCACATGATTTTAACTTTTTCACAATATTCTAATTTTTTGAGATGCACGTTTTAATAAATCCATTTAGATTCAGAATCTGTTAGCTGCTGGATCCAGCAGTCAGAACCTAACTTGGAAAACTGCAACTTTTACTCTTTTTTTGTTGATACATTCTGTCACTTATTTTTGTGTATATATATATATATATATTTTATATTGTGCGTGGCAGTGCGACATTTTATTGACAGGTTCATTTTACACCATTATGGTAAATGTTTGCAAACCAAAGATAAATGCATTAAAAATCAATTGTGTGGCACACCATTCATTCCCTTCCCATCTTTTCTCAGTGGGAAAGCATTTCAAACCTTTGTCTATTGCTGTAGAAGTCTATGCTGTACGATTTCTGGATCTGGCTCCAACTCCTCATATACTGACGATCTGTCAGGAACCTGCAAGATTTTGAAAGACCATCTGTTCTCAAACCTGTTTTCCCAGTTTTGGTGGCCAGACTGAACTAGGCCAGTATAAGAAATGAGAGAACATACCTCCCTTTAGAATAAATTCTTTGTTGTGTCCAAGTTTAATTTAGGTGGCAAAATTCAACTTTTTTTTCCCCCACTGAGCTCAAATTCAATTTACTATACATACTAGGGCTTGGTTTCTTTTAGGTTATCTGAAATTGACCAAATGTCAGGCCAAATTCAACAACATGAGAGCATTTTAATTTTAAACGGTATTAATATTTAAAAATATTCTTCTAGAAATTTGTGGTATTGATGTTCATGTAAGTTGATTCTTGCATTTTGTATGTGAATAATGTGAACGCACAATTGGTTAATAGGCCAGACAAAGATTTGACCAGTTGTTACGTCCCCATGTCTAGGGTATCAAGGGTGTAACATAAAATGTGTCTAGAAAAAAGATGTAGTTGATTGATTTTTAAAAAGTGGGTTTATTACAACAAAAAAAATATTCCACAGACAAATACTCTTTGACCCAACAAAAATATACTAAAGTGGGTCAAATGCTGCTGCAACAATTAAATAAAAACCAAACAAGTCAGTCTAGTCCAGACTCAAAACAACCCAAACAAAACAACATTAAAAGGTTCACCAAAAACTTTCCAAGTACAAGTGGAATCACCCAGTCAAACTCAGCATCATGCTGCTAAGCTGAGCAGAAAGGGATCAGGAGTACATAATACTCTAAAGTTGCCCAAACAGTCCTCAAAAAAGTTACAACAACCAAAAATGGGAGTCAGCTGTACAAAACTTCTGTCTAAAACTGTCCCCAAAACAATCCTCAAAAGGATACAACAAAGTAGGGATCAGCTACACAAAAACCTCTACCTAAAGCTGCCCCATTGAAGGAATGATCCCAGGAGCCTTTAATAGGGTGCAGGTGGACCTCATCATCATCTGATTGGTGTAGCAATCTCCTGCTGGTCCAATGGGGTTGCTGTTCTGCAGCCTCATGGCAGCCAATCAGCTGAGTGTGCTGCCACACCTGAATCTGCATAAACAAAAAAGAGAGACTACACAGACTCTAGAGGCCAGGGGCCGTAACACCAGTTCTAGTGTCTTATTTAGAAATGGTTAATGCCAGCTCATCCTGGCTAATGTAGAAATGTCAACAACCCACACAGCATCTTCATCTTCCTCCTTGAAAACAAGAGTTCTCCAGTGGAAATACCAGTCAATTTTACAAGAGTAGAACAGCCTTGCTTCCTCCAGCCTCCTGTCTGACAACACACTGATTGCTGCCTTTTTTTTTCACATTGAAGGGAGTTCCTGTGTTTCTACAGGATTTAATCTGTTGGAGAGAGTACTGGGTGTGGACGTCATTGGAGTTCCTCAGTATCTGGGCTGGCTTTGGCCTTTTTTTTCTCACCGACATGAAATCTACAGTATTTCTCAATCACAGTGTGCCGAGTAGTCAACCAGCATAATTTAGCAGCAGATTATTGAGCAATCTCTCAGCATTTAGTTTAAAAGTTCAACATGCTAGTATATATCAATACCTGAGCTAATACACCTGCATCCACCCTCATTTGCCCCACTCTGGGCCCTAGAGCAAGACCCTTAACCCCCACCATCTGCTCCCCCTGGCACCCTAGATAGCATCTCTCTGTTCCACACAGAGGGCTGTGGTAGTTCGGTGGTCTGTGGTTGCGTCAGGAAGGGCATCCAGCATAAAAACAATTGCAAAGTCTTCGTGCGACTTAGTTCATTGTGGAGACCCTTGAAGAAGGGAGCAACTCAAAGAGGGGGGAAATAAAACTTGATCTAAATTTTATTGTATAGCGTGCAGATTCAGATCTCATGGTTCAGTTTTTTGTTACGATGTCCAGTGGCCTCGCTTGTTTCGTTATTTTTAGTCGCTAGTCAATGTGACTGGAAAAATCTAAAGTTTTGAAGCTTTTGTTTGCATCTGAGACATCCTCAAACCATATAGAAAAATGTGCTTTTTAATAACCTTATTTAAAGGCATAAAAAATACATGTGATCATTTGCTTAGATTATGTTTAGTAGCAGAAACTATTTTAACTAATGTAAAACGAAAATAATTTTAAAGGGTTGAAGTTTATTTCATATTGTGGATCATTCCTTATTCAGTTGTAATATTCATTAAAAAATACTAGGGATGCACAATATTATCGGCATGGTATCGGCATCGGCCGATATTGGTATTAAAGTTCAATATCGAACACTGGCCATTCCACCAAAATAACTCACCAATATAAAATACGCTGTTTTTATATGAGAACCCAATGACAAGTAGGGATGCACCGATCCACTTTTTTTCCCACTTCTGATACCGATACCTGAGGTTTAGTGTCGGCTGATCTGATTCCGATTTGATACAGAACAACTGTGCTGAATTAACAAAAATGGCTAAATCATGTCATCTGGACCCATTTCTGAAACGGGTCCGGATGACATGATTTAGCCATTTTTGTTGTCTACCTGGATGATTGAGCTTACTAACCCAGTGCGGAATTAACTCAAAACATTTGTTTGTTTGTTTTTAAACACAGACATGAATGTACTGAATTACAAATTTATTGAAAACACTGCACCAGTACAGCACACTTAAACACATCAAGTGCTTCACAAGCTTGGTCAAACATGCAAAAACAACACAACTTTAATTTGTTCTGTCAGTACAATTATAACATCCAATGTAAAATAAATAATAATAAAGATACTGAAACTGACAAGAATAAAGATTGACTACTTTAGTCGAACATGAAAAAAAATAAACTTCAACAAACCTTTCAAATGGTTCAGGAATCAGTGTGACGTCACTCAGAGCACAAAGCATAGAATTAGAGTGAATAGATCTGACCAGTCATGGATCGGTCACATTGTCACCGATACCCGATCTAGAACTTTTTCGATGTCTGTACCAATACGATATTTGTGTCTGATCGGTGCATCTCTAGTGACAAGTATGCCTTCAGCGGCAGCACAACGTGATTATGTCATGCGCGCCTACCTGATCTCATGGCGGAGAGGAAAATTCAAAATATCAGGTGTGGAAGTTTTTTTTTCGTTGGTGAAGATGTTGGAGTCTGAAGATTTTTGGACTATGTTGAGCCTCACTACATTGTCTCCAGTCGGAGATATTTTTCCAATGCAACCTTACCCGAGTTACAAGCAGTCATTTCCGACGTCATTGAGAAGCTAACAGTCGATAGCACTTGGGTGAGTTTTAACACAGACATGGTCTTGTTAGCCCTGTTAGCATGATTAGTCTTGCGGCACAATGGATAGAAAAACTTTGAACTTAAAAAGTCTGTCCTTCATGCACAAGAGTGCAGAGGATCCCACACTGCAGTTAGGAACCTGGAACAAGCCTCCACAAGTGAGACAGCATCACAGGTGACTAATGCTACTAAATAATATTTAACACTTTTCATTTGATATAAATTAAAGTGCTATGCATATGGCTGTTACTGAATCACCAGCTCTTACAGCTGTTACACAATTTTTGTAGCAAATAGACCTAAATAAGAGGGCTATGTTCTGACAAAGGAAAGTATATAAAATATCTGTATCGGTATCTCTTAGCGGCCAAATAAGTTTTGACATATTGGCATATCGGAGATCGGCCAAAAATCCAATATTGTGCATCCCAAAAAAATACTCTTACTGTGTACAGTACACCCATTTTTCTGTTATTATAAACTTTCCAGGTTTGTGATGACTTGTTGTGAATCTCTTAATTGTCAGTAGGTATTTTATCTGCAGGGCTTAAAACAGCAATGAGTGATACCATGTTCTTTTCCATTCACACCCAAATAAATATCAACTTTGTCTCCAAGAAATCAAATCAATTGAAATTGTGACGAAGCATGGTGCAGGGAACAGGTATGGACACTGAGAGCTCGTCAGTTCAGAATAAAAAGTTTCTGGTCAGTTAATCCCACTGATGGTGTAGACAGCTGGGGGTTTATGTTGTACTCCACTTCTCTGTTCTTAATCAGCAGTAGATGAAAACTAAACTGCGTCAAAATTACTAAAGAAGTCATCTGGAGAATGCCCAAAATTTGTATTTGATTGTGTAAACACAGACAATTCCTTGTGACACAAGACCACATTGGTTAAATTCTACAGCTAATATAAATTATTTCATGCTGCATTCTGCAGCACTGTTAAATTCTTACGTTGAGCCATGTGTCTCCTTAGGTATTTGATTGTTTTTATTAGGAGTCATTTTGACTTTTTTATTTTTACAAACGGCACAAAGACAGGTTTATGACTTGCAAAGCGCTATATGTGATTATTTGAAAGCATAGTTCAATGTGTGGAAATGCCTTTTTTTATTGTAATTGTTGCTAGACTAAAAAATAAAAACAAAATACTGAGCTGAGGAAGGGCAAAGTTTTCAGGTTAAGCCAGAAATGGTTAATGGTATGTATTAGTCCCTATTGTTCTTAGCTTTAAGTTGTGTTTCAGATTCTCCTGTTCATATACATGCACTCTTTACTATTAACGTTACAACATTTTTCAGTCAGGCCATCTGGACAGTTTCTTTTTTTTTGTGCTGAAATGTTTCGCCTTCGATCCGGAAGGCTTCATCAGTCAAGGAAACGTGCAACAAAACTGATTATTCCACCAACAGCTTACGCCAAAGTGGAACAAACCAGTTCTGCTTGTGATAAGATGGTCTCTTTGGTATGCCCCTCCTCCATTGCCGGCCCTCTTCCTTGTTGACAG
>NC_056504.1:31370208-31374686 GCF_014905685.2 Nematolebias whitei
AATACCTAAGGATTATATAAAAATAAAAATATAAATATTTTTTTTTTTTTTTTTTTTACTTCAGGAATAAATTTGAAAAACATAATTTCTTTAAATTGTTCGTCATTTCACTTTTAGTGTGGTTCAAGTTGGGTTCTTTTATTCGGGATGACTCAGTTGGTGAAAGCAGCTTGTCATGTGCCATGCAACATGAGTCACTATGGAAGAGAAGGGCAGAGAGCACAATACAAACAAGATCCTAACCTGACCTGTTCCTGATGACCACAGAACTTACTTTAGCCAGAGAACAACAAGCTTTGATAGAGATGGTCATTCAAAGTTAAAATAAATGTTTCAAAGTTAAACATACCTACATCATTCATGTTTATTATGAACTTGACTCTACAAATGTAACCACAAACAATCCAGTTCTGCAGTTTGAAATGCATTTACTGTTACAGAAAGCAGTGACAAGGAGAACCCTTCCGTATATAGACCCATGAGTCACAACTGGCTCTGACTCATACATAAATTATGCTTTACCAAGTAGACAAATAAAATAAGCAGAAATTAAAATGGGGAACTTTTTAGTAAGAGTCAAGACTTTCATATCCATATTCATATACAAATTTGGAGTCAACACATACAGTATGTCATAAAAATCAGCTACTACTTCACAATATCCTGAACATACGTATTTAACTGACAGGAAGTATAAGCTGAGCTAAATCAGACTCAAGGGTATCGATTTAAAACTGTCACACAAAACACAAAGGTTTTGAAACAGAAGGAGCATCGTTAAATTTAATCTGTTTGCAGAATTCGACCAGCTGTTATAGGAAATCAAGCACAGCCACAAAAAACAACCTGCAGCTCAACATGCAACACCTTTTACAGTTTCATCCTTTCCAATATACTGTCATTCATAGTTCTTGTAAAGTTACAAATATTTTCTTGTACCATTTTCAGAGTGTAACAAGACAAAGCTATTGAACAATATAAACAAAGAAAAGGAAGCCACCAAAAATTGTGTTAATATGCACGTCAATATGATGCTTGAGTTGCATGCAGAATACTGTATTCATATTTATGTTTATGCTACAGCACAAACTGACCAATGACATGCATAACATTACATTCTCCTACTCTAGTGTGTCAGATCCACGCAACGCCTTCATTATATCATTATCTCTCAAAACGCACAGAGCGCTTGGGTTTCTCCCTGACCCCAAACTCATGTTCTCTTTTTACCCACAGTCATCCTGTTCTGCACCGACTCTGCTGGAGCTGGAGGCGGCAGTGCGATACATGATGCCGATAAAGCTCCAGCAGGACACCATACTGTGATTAAGGTGTCCACATGCCTGAGATCAGAATAATCCACAAAGCTTAGCTAGATGGTTGATTGATTACTTTATATGACTTTTATAAGTTAATGTGATAAGAAAATACAACTTGTAAGCAGTGACTAATTCAGAATAAAGTTTTATAGTCTTTTCCTTAGAAGCAGATTCTCAAGTTTTATCTGATCCCATGTACAATATTTCAGTTCCAATTTTCTTTTATGCTCGGCGTATGGCTGCAGGCCACTCTCCTTTTATTCAATTACCACTCCATACTGTAAGGGACAGATTGTACCTTTATTTCAGATCAAAAATTATAGGTTGTTCGAAAAGAGCAATTTAAAGGAATCCATAAATGAAGCTTTTTTTTTTATTGCATGCATAAAACATAATTCATTTGCTTTTAGCTTCAACCCTATTCTGGTAAAGAAAATTAGCTTATGATGTACTCAACCTAATCACGTCTGTTTTTGAAGTACAACAGTGAACCCTCTGTCACTTTTTGTGTCAGTTTTGCCAAAAGTACAACCTGTCAGTACATCCAATTACCATAACATGTCCATATAAAGCGATTCAATATTGACAATAATTTGAACATCTGGAAAGGCACCCAGCATGTTACTAAACCACAAATATGTTTCTTAATTAAAAACCATACATGAGGTTTCATGTTAAGTGATTTGTGGTGCTGTAGTAAATTTTTGCAGTGACAGATTTTGTGCTAAAACCAGTAACAAAGAAGGTCAACCAACACCAGCACCACAACCATCAATCAACATATTTGCCTCTGTTCAGTAAAAACATGATAATAAACCACAATGTCATAAAATATGGTTATATGGCAGACTGATAAGGAAGAGATTACAAGTACTGTGACAGAGGAATTTATAGTATGGACTTGAGAAAAGGAAGAATTCCTTAAAAACAAAAAGTTTGATGAAATAAATTCAAAATATTAGAGTGGCAGTCAAAAAATTCTCCACTGGGACTTTTAAACACAAGAAAATAATTAGAAAAATAAAATAAGAATTTGTGAACGGACGAGATAAAAAGGTTTTAAAAGGGCTGTCATTTTGGCTTATTTAATGGGGATTATCAGGCATAAACCCAAGCTGCAATCAGTATTAACCAAAGAGTTCATAATTTGTTCCTCTCCAATTATTGTCACTTTTGTCAGTGCATCATTTTGACTCCCTGTGAGAGGACTCTCACAAAAAGGCAAAAATCAGAGTAATGCGAGCTGCCAGCAGAACTTAGCTGGAGTGTGGCGGGGGCATACGGTGCACATTAAGTCATTAAAGCCCCAATGCTTACAGTCCCTCCCTAACCCCCCATGGTACATGCCAGCAACTCCCTTTTAGACGTTGCACTGCCTTTTGCATCTTAATAAGTTGGGAGAAACTAAAAGCGAAGGCAAGGCGGTCTTTTAAAAGGAAGCAGTATAAATGACTGAACACGCACCCTACGGCAGGCATGCCGGGGGGTTTCCAGGGGTTGGTGCAAGCAGGGCCAATTGTGTCAAGATGAAGGCGGCAGAGTAAAACAAAACTGACAAATCAAAGAAGCCAAGCCCTGCAGAAGGGGAAAGAGCAATCAGGACAACACATTCAACAGCACAGCTCGTTTCTGCATCAACGACAAACAACGCAACCTAAAAACTGCAATTAGCAATTAAAATGAAAAGTCCATGTGCTGTAAAGCTGCATCACTTCCAAATCAAAATCCAGCGTAAACCATCTCCGTAATACTATGGCCTTTGATTACATGTTTTTATCCTTCCAGTGGAAGACAACTGTAAAGTGGCATTTGTGAAACTGATCCTTACAGAAACTTTATCACTTGTCCTAATCCATATAATATACAAAAGCAACTGTTCAAACTTTGCCTTTAAAGAACGGCCAAATCTATCATTAATAAAATAAACAGTAGGCGTTCAGGCAACTTTCACTAGATGCAAATGCTTTGTCTACATGGGGAAACCATAATCTCCGTCAACGTTGATAAACCAGGAATAAGCAAATACAAAACAAGACAATTGTAGTGGAATTATGAAAGCACCTTAACCTTTTTTTTTTTAGTTGGTAGAAATAAAAACACTGAAACCGTTAAGTTAGTTCTAATGAAATATTAGCACTAAACTGTTTACTGTGGATCTTTGCTTGTGATAATAAAGGAATCCTCTAAGGTGGCTATAATGCTGATACAGCCTTTATCTGCTTGAATCCAAAAATTAGTGTATTAAGTGCATTTTAATTGACTTATATTTAATCTGCAAACTGTCTTGCAAATGAAAAAAGATCTGCTGGTGCTCATAGAAGACATTAAAAGTAGGTCACACAGTCTCCTGTGAGTCATACGTTTTGGCAAGAGACCAAGGAGAGCAGGTATATGAGAGACAGAACTGGAGCTGAGAGGCCTGGAGGTTTACAGCATTTGAAAAGTTTTAAAAGATAATCAAGATCAACTTAAAATGTTGCTTTACTGTGGCGGAATGCAATACTAAATTTAAAAAGAATGCAACCTTTGTTGTTACATTTTTAATTGCAGCCAAAATTTATGCTGCAACCTCACATTGCAGTAAGGTTTTCAGAAGGACATGCATCTTCCTACTCCATCTTTAAGCTTTACTCCTTTAAGATATATTTATCACATATAAGGTGTAGCCTTGGTTTTCTTTCATAACTGAGGGCCCAAGCTTGGCTCCCAGGGCCTCAGAACCTTGGAAGAGCTGCTGACTCACAGGGTCAGACTTTGGCCTGAGATTTCCAAGCACTTATTGTGTAAAGTTAGTGACTAAGCCTGATCAAAGTTGTTGGCCAAACAGTCACATAGAAGAAAAACAGGGTTTGAAGCAGCTACAGCGCAAACAGTATATTTAAGACCCTATGACCAACACAGTGATACTTTCTTAATTACATTAAGCAACTGGCACAGACCATGTCGCCTCTGCCAATGAGTCCCTCCTCCTGTTAACCTCTCCGCCCTCTCATTCATCCACCCTAAGGGAGAGGCATGCAGGCCAGAGGAAGTATGACTCATCGGAGTAACAAGATGCATTCTTCTGAATTCTCCATAGACATGTTGTTTGCAACGTGAAGAGCATGTGGAGAGAAAGAAAAGTAAAAACAAAATTAAACTAATCAAGAAATGGCTCAT
>NC_056504.1:31374786-31379664 GCF_014905685.2 Nematolebias whitei
AGAGTTTAGAAACATTGTTTAGAATATTACAAGAGTGTGGGAAGGATTTAAAACGCCTTATATATATATATATATACACACACACAACTTGTTTTTCACTTATCACGGGACTTCAGGATATGGATCCCCCGCGATAAACGAGGGACTACTGTATTTCAAAGCAGCTTGACAGAAAGAAGCCCCCGCATCAAGCAAAGCAAAGCACCAGCAGGAAAGTCTAAATTACCTGCAATGAATTGAGTGAAAGGACAGTAATGCAGGTTTTTCATCATGTTTAAAGGTTTGACCTGATTCTAGCTGTTTAGTACAGTATATAATATGGGCTGTTCCAGAGGGAACGATGAAAAAATTCTTTGAAGTAAAGTAAAATACAAAAATAACTTAAAGGGTGTCGGGGTAATTAGCGTTGTTACCAAGATATACCAGCAAAAGATGCCCTGATGCATCAGTTGTGTTTGTACCTCCAGAGGTCAGACTCGGGGTTCCCGACCTTCCATCTGTTCCAGATGATGCAAAGATAAAATGTTCAGCTCTGTAAAGATCAGCTCTTTCATTTTGGTAGCTATAGTTTGTTTTTTATTTATTTTAAAAGTAACTTTCACTACTTAAACATTTAATATGCGTTTACATTTGTGCAGGATTTCACTCTTGCTCTCCAACCAGCCATGGCTTATCTGCTCATATTCATCACTTTGCTGCACTTGGTCAGCTTGGCCATGCTCTTCGTTGCCACTCTGGAAAAGGTGAGACCCGAGTGCAGGACTTGTGTTTTCCCTCATCTTGACACTAGATGTCACTGTTCTGCACTATGTCTTTTTCTTCCTGCAGTCCTGGTGGGTTTGGACCGATTCAGAAATCACTGACCTCTGGAACAACTGCTTCTACGATAACACCACAAAAATTTGGGTGTGTGCCTCTACAACTGAAACAGGTACATTTTAAAAGTATTGATAATGTTTTCTTTCTTGTTACATGCTACATTGCGTTTTATTATACTGTATATTTGAATCTGTCTGTTATCGCAGACTGGCTGCAGTCCGTCCAGGCCCTCATGATCCTGTCTATGGTCTTCTCCTGCATATCCTTCCTGGTTTTTCTGGGTCAGCTGTTCCTCTTGTCCAGAGGGAGCCTCTTCTACTTCACAGGCCTCTGCCAGGCCTTTGCAGGTTATTTAAAGGCCTTTTTCTTTAAGGGACGCCTATTGTGAAAAGAGATTTTTTGGAGTTACTATCAGTTTCTCACACTGCAGTAGACAGAAGTCAGACAATAACAGTTTAGGGAACCAGAGAAAAGTCTATAATGTCAAGTCAACTTTATTTATTAAGCACATTTAAAATAAGCAGCTGTTACCAAAGTGCTTAACAATAAAGTACGGCAGTAATTTAATGAAAAAATAATACCAAAAATTAATTTAAAGAATCAAAAGAAAAACATAAAAACACAAAAAAATAAAATACTAAAAGCCAGAGAAAACAGGTGTGTTTTCAGGAGAGATTTAAAAACAGGAATTGAAGTGGCCTGTCTAATTTTAGGGGCAGATTGTTCCAAAATTTAGGGCCCACGACTGAAAAATAGAGTTGCATTCGAGCCCCAAAAATCCGATCCGTCCCTGTCCCAGTCCGTAGCCATCATTTCCAACCCCCACCCGATCCGACGAATTAACAGTAATTACAAATCCGCACCTGAAAAAAAACACTGACATTTTAAATTATGCTTTGACAGCTTATATAGCTATTAAAGGTCGGCAGATGCGCGCGGCTGAATAAAAGGGGGTAGAAGATCAGAGCTGAGGGGGTGTTTGTCTTTTCATGGCCATCAAAGCACATTAAATCTCTGCTTCTGCCTGCATTCTGCATTATTCAGACAAGGACCCTGCTCTGACATGTTGGATATTTTGTGATCTCACCTGTTTGGGTTGTTGACTCCGCGTGTCCGCTGAGTGCAGCGGCTGAATGAACATCCATTTGGGCTGATGGATCGCTGGCAGTAGTCCATCTGAAGCTTAACTGAACTTTTTACCTCTTTCAAGGCTGGTCAGCGTGCGATCAAATGGCCGCATGTGTGCGGCTGGTGATTATATGGCAAGCCACGTTGTCATATAATTGGTTCGTCAGCCGCACGCGTCCGCTGACGCAATCAAAAGCTCAACACTGACCCGGCCCTAATCTGGGTCGGGCAGGGCCAGACTCCGGGTTCAGGTTAGAAATGACAGCTCTACTGAAAAAGCCCGATCTCTTCTGAGCTTCAACCTGGTTTTTGATACAACCAAAAGCAGCTGGTTGGATGATCTTAATGCCTGAGAAGGAACATACAGTATGGTTGAAATAACTCACAGAGGATCAAATGGCATCAAATTTAGCCTTCTATGGTCATTTACACAAAGTTCAATTTTTTTTACTCAGAAGGCTGCATTGGTCAAGAATTCTTTGCAAAAATGTTTCTCTGTGAAAAGTGCTGCAAGTATAATTGAGCAGTAAAACTATCTACTATAAAAGTAAACTAGTGTAAAAATCATAAAAACGGCATTTGAATATACCAGTACAAAATGTTTGGTTTTACATCATGTTTGCATTAGACAATTTTCTGTAACATCTCAAAACAAAAAAGAAGAAACCGTCCAGATGATCTGACTGAACAATGTTTGATTAAAAAGAAAAAAATCCCATGCTCATTGATTTTTATACCTGGATTGATGATTATTAACTATGGTGATTTTCAGTAATATTCTGTTTGCCAAAGTTGGTTCTAGAAGAACATTACTAGTAAAAGATTTCAGATGTACATGATCTTAGATACTAGTAATTATAAACTTTAGTATTAATAACCATTGTATGATTTATAAAACAATGGTTGCATGAATCACTATGAATTTTCGGAAATTGTTTTTTGTTTTTTTAAGATGACAAAAATCCACTTTGGAGTCTGAATAGTTATTAGTTTGACTAGTCCATGACATTTCGTTTGGAATTCTCCAAAATGTGATTGTTCAGATTCCTATCTATTGCAGGTAAGACACTGACCATTGAAAACAACAGAGCCACAGTTAAAAATATAAAAGCTATTGCTTTAAAACAGTGTGTTAAAGTCTACATCAAACATTTTTTTTTAACTTTAAAGTTTTTGATTATTAAAAAAAATCCTATTTTTAAGGTTTTCTGTTATTCTTTGGGTTTTCAGATGTTACTTTAATCTCATAAACCAATCACTAGCCTTCTGGTCTTGCATCAATGCTTGATTCAAAAGGTACTTGTGTAAAATATAATGATGCAGATGTGCATTTCTGCTCAATAAAAAAGCAACAAATTGCCAGACTCAACTGTATTCAGGCACTGTAGTTAAAACTCTTTCATTTGTGTCTCTGCAGGTTTTACAGCCTTTTCTGCATGCCTCATCTTCACCTTCCACAGGAAGGAGATTTTAGGCAAGTCCAAAGATCTGAGCAGAGGACGATTTGGTTACTGTTTCATCCTGGCTTGGCTGAGTGTTCCTCTTCTTCTTCTCAGTGGAGCATTATATGCCCATTTGCGCAAAAAGCAGTGAAGGAAATAAAGTAATGAAATACTTGTATTTTAGCTTTTGCCCGGGTAAGCGGAACATTAAACGATCTTTGTAACATCTCAGTTCTACAGCAAACAGACAGTTATGGTGTCACCTGATTTCATAATGTGCCACAGGATGACTTAGAAAAGCATTAGCTAAAATAAACTTATTCTTTGTTTTTGATAGTTACGAGGAAATCATATTACTTGTTTTTAATATAAATGTGCTAATTGTTGCCATTGTTCAGCTGTACTGAAGAGGATTTTTATAAACACTGTTTGGAGTTTTTCCATCGTGTGCAGTGCTTAATTTGAGCCGGATCCTGCTGGAACAAGATCTGGGAACTCTCTTATTTTGACAGGTTGCGTTCCGGTAACTGTTTGCTTAGATCCGACTTGGATCCGGTAACTCTCAGGCTTACTAATAAAGTCATGAACAAATATGACTGCCTTGAACGGAAAAAAACTTATATGGGATATGTAAACTGAAAATAAATACATAAACACTAATTTTAAACACAACAGCATACAATCTGCCTCTTCAAGTAGCATTTCCACGTCCACGCTTAAAAAAAATCTACGCCCCTAAAAGAGTGGTGGGGGTGAGTGCCAAACTAACCAGGCAGTCGTACGTGGGCAGGATTCCACAGGCAGCAACCTGGAGGTTTCACATGTGGATTTGGACAACAACGAGTAGGGACAGAGTTGGCCGATACTGATCAATGCCTTTCAAGTCGGGCTTGGAACCAAACCAGACTTACTTGATGGTTCCGTGCTTGACAGAAGTGGAGTGTTTACAAATGTAGGTAAACGTAGATGTTTAACAACCCATTAAAATCCAACAATTTTCAGTCAGGTCATCTGGACAGTTTCTTTTTTTTTTGTGTGTGCTGAAAGGTTTCACCTTCCATCCAGAAGGCTTCATCAGTCAAGGAAACAAACAACACAAAACTGATTCTTCCCCCAACAGCTTACTCCAAAGTGGAACAAACCAGTTATGTTGGTGCTAAGATGGTCTCTTTGCCACGCCCCTCCTCCGGTGCCAGCCCTCTCCCTTGTCGACAGTCATGTCAAACTGGATCAAAACCAAAGTCCATGCTCAATAATCCAGGTATACCTAAAAAAGTTAAATCTGGTCCTCTGGACATTCAAAAAAACAAAACAAAGCAAAACAACAAAAAAATGTAGAAATGTTTCGTCTCTCATCCGAGAGACTTCCTCAGTCTGAGGTGCTGTATTCAGCTCAGTCTCTTAAATAGCACCTTCTTAGAGTGGATCAACCAGTTTTGCTGCTGACAACCAAAACCAGCTGATCACATGCTCAAGAAGGACCATCAGC
>NC_056504.1:31379764-31394563 GCF_014905685.2 Nematolebias whitei
TGTATATACACGTGTATATATACATATACGTATATGTATATACACGTGTATATATACATATACGTATATGTATATATACGTATATGTATATGTATATATACGTATATGTATATGTATATATACCTGTGACGTAGGCTATTGCCCATGAATGCAGCTCCAAACTGCTTTTTTCAGTTTCCTGAGCTGTACAACATCCTGGTTAGAGTGATGTGGTTTTTCACACTTTTTATCTGAGGGTATTTCTACTGTTGCAACCCACAGAACAGAATCTGACGATCTGTGCAAGCTATTACTAAACTAGAAAGTGCTTTAAGAGCGTCAGTTTCCACCAACGCTGACTAATTTTACTACCTACACTCTTACTAAAAATGTCATTCAAATTACGTCAATCTATATTACACCTGACAGTAAAAAGAAACTTACTCCATTCAGAATCCAATATATTTGAGAGAAATAATGGGGGACCTCCTAAATAATGATAAAAAAAGAGTGCTTTGGTAAATTATGATGCAAATATTCTTTATATGATTCACTATTAAAAACAAATAATCACAAAGCCAATTTGAATAATGTTAATTATTCCAGCCTTTATCTAATTGCAAATCTTATCTTTTGTTATCCCATTTCCAAACCTCAAAGTCATGGATGGGTCTTAACATAATGTTTGACCACTAAAAAGCAAAAACATGCCAAAAGTGCAATAACCAAACTTTGATTAATAAATACAACTTCTTCCTTTGTTTTGAATCTACAGTTAAAATAAGTAACTAAGTTGGAATAGCGTAGTGTCTCTGTGAGAAGAATCAGTTTACTTCTCACTTAAGTCACCTACGTTAAAAAATATAAAAATTGTATGGATGTCAATTTAAAATTGAATGCTGTCTACAGTTATTAAAGTTTTTCTACTCAATCCCACCCTGAGATTTATAAGAAATAAAAAGTCAATACTAAAATGAGTTCACTTTTGTCCATTTCAAGCCACACCATCCTTGAACATTTTTCCTCATTGTTGCTCTCTGATAAAAGGTAACATTTTGCTTTTTAGGTTTGGCAAAAAGTGCCATATACTTTGCGGCTCCATTTGTTAAACTCAAATACAGTAAAAAAAATAATCCGGCAACATTGCGATAAGGTCTTTAAAATAAGATTTGGTACTGAATTTAACAGTTCACTGTACACAAAGGTAGGTGGTACACATAAAAGAGCTGAAACCAGTGTGCCTGTAACTCAAATCAAGACAGCACATGTGCTGCAGTGTTACTGACAACTAAATAAGTAATGATGAAGGTAAAAGAGGAAACAGTAGTTGCAAAATGAAACAATTTCCTTACAAAAGGCCTTTCCACAAAAGCTAAAATCAATCCATTTAAAATAACACATGATTTCTCATCTCATCCTCACCTACACGCACACACAAACACACGCACATACCTCCATGCTGCCTGGGCACACACCAGATCTTGTCACCCAAGGAAATGGGCTTCATACATCTTGTCTGACTGCAATAAAGCAGTGCCTAAGATTCTATTTCCAATAAACGCCGACTGATTGGAAAACTCATTCTAATATCAATTTCCATCTGGGCCCTTTAAAAGGCAATCAGCATAGCTTCATCTCGATATATCATGAGCTCCTTGAGATGATGACACAGCACTGGCTTTCTCCTTCTGCATAATGGCCTTCTCCTATCAAAGCATCTGCAATGAATAATACCACCCATGAATGGGCTATTTAGTCTGTGTTCGTGCAGATAGGGGCCACTTGTCTGAATATTAATCCTGGGTTTTACACTTCATATGGTTCTCTCAGGGCTGCGGCATTTTTCATTCAGAGGAGCAAGACACTTAGTGTGATTTGGTGCACTCATAGTTTTACTTTAAGCTTTCTAGGATGTGACAATGGCAATAACTAAAAAAATTGAACTTTGTTTGAGATGCCAAGCACAAACTAAAAAAGGATTTAAAAGATAATTAATTCAAACTCTTCTAAGCATGTTCTCATTTGCTCATCATTGATGAGGTCAGCAATTAAAATTATTATAAATAATAATTTTGCTTTGACTAGCAATAAAATACAAATATTGTATTTGGTTTAACAAAAAGAAATACTTGCCAACTTGTTGTAAATCAATTTGTCTGTTAGCCCTTCACGGATTAAAAAAAAAACAAGAATGGCATAGGGTCTGTTCACATTTGTCACCAATTTCTGTCCTTAGCTATCCGATTGCAATCAGATAATGCTAAATATAGGTCTGAACTCTTAATCTGCACTGAAAATGTTTGCACTCAATTCACCTCTGGAGGTGGTTTGGACCAGTTGTATCTGCACATGATTGGTCTGTCTAAACAGCAATCATCCTGATCTTCAATGTAGGACCACCTGCTAAATTGACATGACCCAAAACAGACAGTTGAGCAGACATCTATGAGAAAGCCTGTTCACAAACCAGAATATTATTAATTGATAATTAAATGACAATTCTTGGGAATATTCTGAAGATACTACATTCATATTCAAAATTTTACTAAATATTTAAATGCAATATTTATCAGTACCCTTTTAAATTAAAAAATGTTTTGTGTTTTTTTTTTTTTTCAGGATTTTTTAAATTAAAGAGGATTACAGGATGTGGTGTATTTTTCCAGGTTCAAATCTACACACATCAACACAGCTCTGTGAAGTCACTAATAATTTGGATCTTTTATTTTTCTTATTTTGCATCTGTTAGGTAATTAAGTCTATTATAAGATAACCCAACAAAAAAAAAAAAAAAAAACAGATTCAAATGGCTAGTTGTAGTAATGTCAAAATACTATAGTTCAGATGTCTGAATATTTTGAATTTCTTTACAGAAAAATCATGTTTGTTGCTCACTGACTGCACTAGGTGTGATGTGACTGTGTATATCTGAATACAGTATTTTGAGCTGCTTGTAAACAGCCTCATAAGCCCATATTACTGTAATCCACAAATATGTGATTCTGCACATTCTTTAAGTTAAACTACAACCTGTAATTATTACTTCTGCATTTGAATGAACTTGAACATTTTCAATCTGCATAATTACTAGCGTAGATCAGTTTTGTCCTTACCTTCCAGCCACTGCCCGCCTCCCTGTAATAAGGAAAGTTATCACAGATCCACTGGTAGATCTCACTCAACGTCATCTTCTTCTTTGGCGAGCTGTTGATAGCAAACGTGATGAGACTGGCGTAGCTGTACGGAGGCTTGCCATCCTTTTGCTGCTGCACTTCTTCTTGATCCAATGTGGTGTTGTGATCCAGAAGAGTGTTCTTCTTGCCCATGCCGGGCCCGTGGGTATTCTGAGCGTCACTTTTGCGGATGGCTGCTTGCATGGTCAACTGAGGAAGCCAATCCATGGAGGTCAGGCTGCTCTCCAGCTCCGACGTCATGGTGACGGCAGGCTGGGCAGGAGAGAATGAGGTAAGAATGGGGAAGCTGAAAGTGGCAGTTGAAGAAGGTGCCTGATGACTTGACTGAAAGTGCTCCAAATGTGGGAACAGACAAACTTGGGGAAGAAACCAGGACTCCTATAGCTCAGGACATTAGCATCGCATCTTCTGAGTGCCTAGAGACACAAGAGAGAGACAGGCTTTTATTAGTCAAAAATATTTTCCACATTTCATGTTAACTTGGGAAACGAGCAAATGGATAACACTGCAGTTAAAGAAAAAGGCAATAAACCAGTTTTGTCAAGTTTCCACAACATTAAACAAATGTATTTACAAATTATCCTTATATTCTGTGCTACAGATCACAAACCCACCACTTTCTCCACCACTTGCTGCTCTCAAAGCTGACTCATAGCTGCGACTCCATCTGCACAGACAAAGTAAATGCCAGGCAATTGTTTTCACAACTGCCAGCCAAATGGGGGAAAGGCTCAGGAGGAATTCCGACACACTTGAAGTGAGTGAGCCCCTTCTATTTCCTTCCCTGTTGCCTGCTTGATGTTTTGCTTCGGCTAAACGGCGCTTCGGTCACAAACAAACCAGCTATACGGTAGTCATTTTGCAAACTGTCCTCTGTGAGATGTGTGTCAGTATGCTGTGCAGAACGCAGCCAGCAACAACCTGTCTCACTGTCCCTTTCGGCACACGGCCATCCCAGTCTTAAAATAGATGAGCTGCGCAGAAAGGCCAAAAGTTACAAACACAAGAGAATACAAGAATGTATGGGGGTTACAAACAGTGGTGGCACTTCAGGCTGTCTGAAAGAAGGGGTAACAGTAGAGTTTGAGGAATCCACTTTAAGTTGTGGGATTGTTACACTTGACTAAACATGCTCACTATTTGTGTGTGTGCACATGCGTGCGTGCATGTGTGCATGCACGTATGTCTGCTAGAGCATGTGCAAACCTGAGTTTGCAGGGAATCAAAACATTCTTGATAGCATTCCACAGGTCAAATAAGAAATGTTTCAAATAGTTGTGTGCAAAGTGTAATTGTGCTCAACCAGTACTATCATAACAGTAAATTCTTAAAATGCATTTAATTTTAATTGAATACGTTCTGATTCCCTACATGTTTTAGCATATATTGAGGAAAAAACTCCAAATAAATAAATTTGCAAAAGGTGCCAAGAATGCACTCCGAGTTGTTATGTTTTGTATCTTAACAACTTTGCAGATGAAGTCATATTAAAAGCGTCAGCAAGTAACGGAGGTAACTCCAAACTGTGTTGGCAGACAAGAATGAGAACTCACAGCCAACTGTTTCATATTTGAGATTTGGCAATGCTCATGCTTAAGATCTAAGATTACACAATCTATCAATCTTGAAAGCAACCATAGCAATCTTTCCACCTTATTGATTGCTACTTTGTCTGTTACGAACAGTGTTCACATAGAAGATGGGTAGATAGTTGCTGCACTCTGCTCAAAGCTTTTGATCGCACATCCATCAGGAAAATCCAAACAAGAACTGGTTTAAAATTTATTTTTGGTAATTTCTAAAAAAAAAAAAAAAAAAAAACTTATTCCAGACATTACTCTGGCCTCACAGAGGTCCAAAACCTGATTCCTCACGTAAATAACTTTCACATTTAAATAGTTAAGCATGATGATATACATTTTAAAGTGTGATATGTATCAGCAGAAACACTTTCAGCATAACAGGAATGGATCTAATTATTTTAAAAAGTTCGAGAACTTTCTCAATACTTTCCCTTTATTAAAACGGTCTTAAATAATTAGTTGTCATTTGGTACCAATGGGAGTTATGTATAAACCTCAGCCTCATACTTGTAATGTCATGCAATACATAAGTTACATTTACTGCATTTACTCAAGTTTTAAACACCTTGTTATCAGTAAAAAGCAAACTGCAAAAAAATAAAAATAATTAATAACTAAAAAACCTGATGCCGTAGAAATAAAAATGGGATTCGCAAATGAGGCAAAATCTTTTGGCATCAGTCCGACAGAAGCGGTTTCTGGTAGTTCTTTTCAATTGATCTCTCACAGTGGGGGCCTGCAAGTGCCCAGTAACCAATTCAAGATCTATCAGTGTAGACAAGCAAAGCGGAAGATGGCGGCTTTTTGCAAAAATAAACAGAGTTCAGAGAAAGGAAAATACCACATTTGAAAGCAGGAGATCATTAATGGCAAAACTCATTTGTCCCAAATCCTCCTAGTTGAGTTTCATGAATTAATTTGAGGAAAACCACATTTACTTCTCTCCATGATTTATAGACCTGATGGTCAAAATGTGCAACTGATAGAAGGACAGCAGCTTTGGTCAGTATGAATTCATCAGAGCAAGAATTGGGTGGGGGTGATTGTGTCTTGTCAGTAATAAGCATATTTTAAAAGACAGCTGGTTTGATATACATTTCATCATACTTTTACTAAACCCTGGCTAACTAAAGAGTTATGAATTATTGTTTTTTTTAGTTTGAAAAGCAAATTAAAACTTCCTTAAAAAAATGCCTGTTTAGACTTAACAAATCAGACTGAAACAGTGCAATGACAAATTGACAGACTTACACAAACATGGTATAGAAACAAAAAATACATGTGCATTTTTTGCTTTTACTTAATTTTGGTTCAGTCCAAAACAACTTTGTGAATTAATGATTCTCATAATTACACAATGACAAGCAGTCCACCCCATTATCTTTAAAGTTCATGTACCGGTAATCAATAAAAACAAAGCAAAAAAAAGGTTCTACAAAATGACTGGTATAAAATGGAACAAGCAAGGAAAAAGCAAAGAGAGATTTCTGAAAGTAATGAGATTGAAACGAGGTTTGATGAAAAGCACTGTGTCTGTCTGATTTACAGATGCACATTTGATGTCATTTGACCCTTCATGCTAATGATCCAGCTGCTAGATAATCTGCAAGGCCAAGATGGTGTCTTAATTAGAGAACCTTGTGCGTTGGTAGTAATGATAAGGTGTAACCCAAGTAGGCAGTTAGAAGGCTCCCCTGCTGCCTTCATTACTCAGTCTGTGGGGCAGTCGTAGCTGGAACAGGCCCAGGCCTGCTGCTACATTAGGACAGCCCATTCGATTACGGTCATCAAGGGGTCTGTGGGTGGGCAACGAATTGCCCAGGAGGCAGGTAAGATGGCAATAAAAGATGGAACAGACAGAAAAATTGTTGTAAAGGATGCTGTTTATCAGACATCATAAGTAGAAACGTTTTGCATGAAAAAGGTCTAAGGGAAGAGCATGGGTCCATGAGAACAGACTGATGACACAGAAAACACTTTTATTCAGTGCCAGGAAAATATGTTGCACCATTGATATCATCAACAGAAAGAAGCCTTAATTTGTTTTAAGAATAGAGCTGTTAAGAGTGTTTTCAAGGCCTAAAAAAATTAATCATCAAATGTATTCTCTATTCAACACTCGGTTTCTTTATCCTCCATGGATTAATGGCAGATTTGGTTCTGAATGAAGAAGAAAAACGAATAGGCTTTTGAAACATCTTAATTTCACAAGTTCTTGACAGAAATTATCAACAGTACAGCTGCCAACAAAGCACTGACAACAAATCGGTGCTCACGTTTTGTGTTACAGTCACTAAGTGGTTCCATCAGACTGACAGCGTGGTTATTTTCCATGTGCCAGGTTCTCCTTTATTTGAGAAATCCCATTGAGGCATTGAGCTGGGTAACAACCAGGGATTACTCAACACAGTACAGAAGATTACGTCAACTTCATGTTAAGCAAGTATGTACAGAAATGCAAGTCAGCAAGTGCGTCATAAAATCAGTACAGTTCCCCCTCTCAACTACTGCAAAATTGATGTCTGTACTTAGCAAGTGTTTAAAATTTTAGTATGCCTAACAATGCATGGCCCAGGGTGAAATTAATATTTCAACTGTAGTATAACTACAGTGAGTGCCACTTACATTTCTTTAACATTTAATATAACATTAACTAAAAAAAATTATTTCAACAAAGAGAGCTGTAACTGTTTATATCATGAACACAAAGTGATTATTGGACAGCTGAATAACATCTAAATTGTTTAAACTCTGATATCCAAACTGTGAAAATACATTTCGAGTCTTGTTGTCTTTCTATTACGACTTGTTTTTTTTTTTAATGATGTTTTTACCCCGTTAAAACATCCATGTGGTATTTGTAAAAGCAGATAATGATCAAAAAAGGTTTGCCAGGGGTCTGACAGGGGTTTCACCCCTGATAATGCGAATGAAGAAAAAAGAAAGAATGGAAAGAAAGAAGGGGTGTGGTTATATGTAAACAATTATTCTGATTCAGTAGAGAAAAGAAAAATTACATGAATTCATTTTTAAAACTTGAGAAAGAGAAGAAAATGATTCTGCAGTTAAAAAGCAAATGCACATTTAAAAATCTTTTGTACCCTACTGAATGACAGAAAACATGGCCCCCACATAAAAACCACCAGCTGAAGGAAAAAAATTAATTGTTTTTAATTACAGCAAAGGTGAGTATTATATCCAAAAAAGCTATATTGTATCTTTGCAATGGATACAAATAAAGATTGCCAAAAAAAATAATTAAAAATGATCCAAATTGCATTTGGCAAAAAGGTGAAACTAAAACCCATTTTTTACATAGAAAGATGACTTCCACAGTAATTAATGGCACTGGTTGCAAATCAGGTAAGGGGTTTTCATTTTGTTATTTCATCAACAAAAAATGTCAGGACAATGACAGCCAATACTGGTATGATTCTATACAATGAAATACAATATATTTCACTAAAAATTTGTCTTGGACTCAAAGTGCACAACAATACACACATACGTACTGTAGCTCCCCCATTCAATAAACCATACTATACACCATCAAAGTTCATTGTCAATAATCCAGGTTAAAAAAATTCAGCAAAGTTAAGTCAGGTCCTCTGGACAGTTTCTTTTTGTTGAAATGTTTTGTCATTCATCCAAAGGACTTACTCAGTCTGAGGGGCCACAAAAAAACTCAGTCCCATAAGCAGCACACTCACATAGTGGGCCAACCAGTTTGATGGTGACAAGATGGTTTCTGGAGTCCACCTTCTCCTCTGTCGACTCCTCTCAGGCAACCGTGGCCAGAGTGGTTCAAAACAACAAAGTTCATGCTCAATAATCTAGGTAAAAAAATCCAACAAAATCAGGTTGCAACATTTCAACAAAAATAAAACGTCCAGACGACCTGACTGAACTTTGTTGCATACTACACACCCCTTTGGTAGTGAAAAAAAAAAAAACTACTGGTAAATTTGAATATATATTTTTCAATATTACAAAGTAAAAATACAATATTTATACTGAAACCAAAATTTATACTAAAAATATTTGTTTCCAGAATCAAAAGTAGATTAAATGTTTTATTATATTACAGTTGCAAGAAATTGTTTTAGAAAATGAAAAACTGAAAAGATTTAACATATACTCCAAGTTTGGAAAGTGATACCCATCTCAAAATATCAGTTTAAAATTCCCTATGCATGTTCTTTATAACATCTCAGAATTCCTTTTATATATCTGAAACACCAATACAACAGCTGAAATCAACATATTTCCAATGTTTGTAACACTAACCCATTCTAAGCCATTTTTTTACATAGAACATCTAACTGCCTACTTAGAACAACTTCCCCTCAAATACCTGCACAATAATGCCATCATTTCCTCTCTTAGAAAAGAGTAGGCTGTTCAGCTCACATTCGCACTCCCACTTGCAGACAGAGGACTGTTGATACGTACCAGGCCAGCACTCCTGCATTTATCTGCAATTTCTGCAAATAATCCTCTTTTACTGCAGTCATGCATCCGTCAAGAGTAACACTCCAGCAGCGTGTGCCTGCTCTGTCACAGGGAAACAACTATTAAGGCCTGTGATGACTGTGCTGCCATGTTTGCTTCTTCAGAACTGCAGACACGATGAGTGATGTATTAAAAACAATGTCGCTACAATTTAAACAGGCCACAATAAATATTTGCACTACTGATTGTTAAATGCTGCCCAGACTCCAGCGAGTGTCGAGAGATACAGAAGGAAGAGCAAGAGTTCATTATGACAAGGATCTTATAGTGCAACGTTAAGTTGGCAAAAGGGAGGGGAAATCACGAAGCATGCTCCTTCTGTTATGCCTGAAGATTTGGCCCATGCAGTCATAACAACAACAGTGATGTAACCTGGTAACAAGCTTTTGGCATGAGTACTCTCAACCGAAACCTGGGTCATACCTTCGTTGGCTTTATATCTCAAATGGGAGAAGCCCTTGTTTTCCTAGTGATAGCAAAGAGTATAAACAAAAAAGGGGTGGCAACTCTGTTCACCTGCCCTTCAGTCAAAAGAGATTCCTCACTTTTTCCACCCCTGCAGGCAAAGGACTTATTTTAAGATCTTGCGCACTAAAATAGCAGTGTGCTTCAGTTGTGTTTGCACGTGAACTCTGCAATAGTCCAGAAAACTAAACTAAGCCTCTTTTTCACTTCAAAACTAAAATCAGGTAACAGTAATGCAAAGGCAACAGCTTCTAACGTCAGTCTTCCTTCTCAATTAAAGGCTTAATGGTTATGCTGAAGCCCATCCCCAGGAAGAAAGCATTAATAACCCAGTCCTTGCTTGCATTTGTAGGACATGTCAATTATCGCTTCACTGCTCACACCGTTGAGCACATTGTTCAGCTTACTGCACCGAACAAGAGTCAGCCGCCGCCATCTGAGGCCTTTTATCGCTTACAGAATATGCAAGAGTGCATATGCTTTATATTGTGCGAGTGTTATTAGCAAGCTACATTTTGATCAATTAGTTTTTAAGATGCAAGCTGGCAGACAGCAATCTCTGCTGTTCTTTTAAAAATGTTCTTTGAAAATAAGGTATGCTCCTTATGCTCCCTTACTCCCTCAATCCCCCTTCGCCCGAGGTTAAAGTCCATAATTATTCTGCCAATCAATCTGGTGTGCAACTGTGTCTGTGGGGCAGTTAAATGCTGAGGAGAGATAGGTGTCAACAAACGCTGAGATTCTTTAAACACATTCTCTCAAAAAACAAAAGGCAAGAGAAGAAAGCTTAGTTTTACAAGCCAATGCCAAACCAAAGGAATATGAATATAAAGACAAAAAGCGCCCAGCTGCAGATAGACAAGCAGACGACACATAGGGACAGTTCAGAGTTCAAAAAGATCTGGTAGCTGTCTGTGGATCAACTGAGCTGCTTCGGGCTGTTTGAAGCTACAGAATGAGTAACAAGGTTTGTAACCCCAGAATTTACACATGGACAAACAAACAACAAAATAAAAGGAATGTGAATGGATGCAGCAGTGACACAGAGACATGGTCCAAGCAGTCAACTGTGTTTAGTGTTAACATGGATTTGACATGGACGTATAGATAAATACAGACAGATAGGAGTCTAGACGTCTGAGGAAAGCACACGTCTTCAGTTTGTTGCGCAATCTGTAAAGTCAATGCAAAATAAAAAAAAAGATGCATACTCATCCAAATAACGCTGCAGTAATTGAATAAGCCTTTGTGTGAATCAGAAGTAATCCAGGGGGATCAGTCTTACTATCTCTAACAGCTTGCATGTGAGGTGGCCTTTATTTTGGAGGTGGCAGGGGTGCCTTGACACCAACCATGTGAACCCAATTACCCCAGTCCCACAGCCTGGGGGCTCGCATTAACAAAGTCCCTCTGGGAGGTTGACTCCATGCCAGCCTGGCAGCCGGCAAGATCCTGCTGCTGAATCACAACTAGACCACTTAAGGAACTGGCAGGCCAAGCGCTTTGTGGCATTCTTGTTCTCATCTTCAGCGGTTAGATCCAGAGTTTTTTGTTTTTTTAAAGAGATGGTCCCATCTTTCTTAAAGATGAATGTTAAATACTGAGCAAATATTTCAGCTGTGTGGGTGGGGGACATAAGTAAAATATTCCACTTTCTTAAAAGAAAAGCAGGAAGTTATGAGTAGAGTACTACTTATTTAATTTAATTTAAAAGGCAGAAATTATGTAAACTAAGATAAACATTTAATGAAGCAAAACAAGCTCTCCAAGAGGACATTCGCTACTAAAGCCAAATGTATTTCTAATCAAGTCACCCCAATATCAGCATTACAAGACTTAAGAACAGAAAGTGACTTGCCACTAAGTTTTATGAAATTCAGAATGAATATTTTTGTAATTTGCCAACACTTACAAACCTCCACCTCAGGTTATGCCTTAATAGATTGGATTACTTATTTAGTCAGATTTTTGACAACATTATTTACCATTATTCAATTATAATATGACATATTTTGGGGCAAAATTTATTATTTTAAATTTTTTTTTTTCTAATTTGCTTTTGAGATTGTAAAATGTCTTTGAAATCACAATTCCAGTTTAAAAACATAGAGAAATTTATTCACTTGGGACTTTACAAATAATTAAGAATTTTATCTTGAAAAATGACTTTCACTAAACTAAATCAGCCTTGAGGGACAAGCATGTTAATCTTTTTTTATTTTTTTAATCATTCTCATTACATAAAAAAACCCTTAAGTGTAATGAATGGCACACATTTAACAGTCTATGGTGAGGCGTGAGGGACTTTTTTTGTTTTCTAACTGAACTCAAAGTGACATAGTTCAGTGTGCACTCACCGTACTCAGCTTAGAGGAAACACGTATGAGCACATTTTCATATGCAACAAAGATGTGCTCAATAAGAAACCATGCTAGAACTACTGAAGCATGAGTTAAGGAAATTACCTGAGTGGGCAATGCATGCTTTGAGAGTGCCACAGCTCAGAATTCAGGTCATGAATTTCAAATTGAAAGACATCGGATCAGCATTTGCAGGTCTAGCACTGGAGTTGAGAGAAAAAACTGGCAATGTAAGTGAAAAAGAGTACTCCCATTTAGAACAGCAAAGCAAAGTAAAGAAATAACAACTACATTTGAATACAGATGAAACTGATTAGGTTTTATAAGTCCGCTGTGCATTCCCTGATTTTTTTTCTTCTTTCGGCTGCTCCCTTCTTCAGGGGCTGCCACAGTGAACCAATTCGCACGAAGACTTGACAGTTATTTTTTTGCTGGATGCCCTTCCTGACACAACCACAGACCACTGAGCTACCATAGCCCTCTGAGTGGAGCAGAGGGCTGCCATCTAGGGCACCAGGGGGAGCAGGTGGGTTAAGGGATCAGAGTGGGGCAAATGAGGGTGGAGGCAGGTGTGGGTGCTTCACCATTTCCACCCACATTTTTTGACATCGGTTCAGGGAGTTGAACCGGTGACCTTCCGATCACAGGTTCACCTTCTCTAACCTCTGCTCCACCATTCCTCCATAACATTCATACATTCCTCTCAAGTAAAGCCTCAAATTGTCTTTATTTAGAATGGCACTGGAGCTGGAGTTATAATTAAAACCATTTTACTTTTTAATCAATATTCAATCTCTGAGAAATAATTAACAGCATATTAAAGAGTTTACTGCCTGACAGAGCTGGATGCCTCTACATCATTAAGCTGTTGAAGCGCTGCTCTTTGACTCCTCATGTCCCATTTCAGTGGTTTACTGCACCTCTATAGAAGTTTTTTTTAAATGCTCTTGCAGCCGCAGTGCACCTGCAGATAATAACACAGGCCACTGAAAACATGCGGCATGTGACAAACTCTCTCAATTTCATAAAGAGATTTTTTTACAGGTTAAACATAAGCAATAGGAACATGTGTGGACATGTGTCTAGCAGATCTAAGGCATTTTGAGCTCTACTGAATACAAAAGCATTTAAAAAAATAAAAAAATGAAGGGTTTCACAGTGTATCTAAACACCTTGTGCTTGGGTGTTCAAGTTGGCCACCTGCAGTTTGATCCCAAGCACCTCAACTTGCCACAGCGTCCTTGAGCATGGCATTAGTCTTATTCCAATATCCACTTAACTTTTCTCAAATTTAACTTACATTTTCACTGGTCTTTAAAAAGTAGAAAATAGGAGGAAAAAATGTGATGTAATAAAAAGCTTAATTATAATAGTGACTCAAAATGAAAAATGAGTGCCACACCTCCCACACGACTGTTACTGAATAATACTTTATTTGATCTAAGACATTCCTATTTGTACCATTCCCAAAATATACATATTTTAGAAAACAAAAAAGGTGCAAAAGCCATAAAAGATATGTAAATGTTATGTTGATGGTGTACCAAAATAAAAACTACCTCCACAAACATGCAATACTCTGTACATAACCATAAATTTCTAGAAGTTCTAGAGTTGTTCTAAGTTCTAGAATTGCGCCGCTCCAGGTGGCTGCATGTTGGAGCAGCTCTGTTACTTTCATTCTGAGATTTTGCTTTTGGAAACTTTAATTCCTCTTTTTCTAGATGCAAATCACATTTTTTTGGATGATTGTTTCCTCTGGTATCAGATGCTGTGAAGCTGGAAGGATTTTTACTGTAACTTTTTTTTTTTAGTTTAAGACATTTGTTACCATGCGTAACCATGGCAACAAGGCAGTTTTCTACAACCAACATTAGTTGATGAACATCTCAAAAGCTCAAATAATATCTCAACTACAGCCCCAAATATCAAATGAGTTGAAAAGGACGTTCTGTGGACGCATTCTCATCTACCTGCCAGCTGTGCTCAAGTGCCTGACCACAGAGATCCTGGAACTAGCAGGAAACACGGCTCATGACAGCGGAAGGACAGGATCGTCCCTCAGCACCTACAGCTGGCTGTCCGCAGCAACGAGGAGCTCGGCAGACTGCTGGGAGGAGTGACCATCGCTCTGGGAGGAGTTCAGCCTGGCATTCAGGCGGTCCTACAGCCCGGGGGAACCGAGAGGCCAGCCGAGTCTGGGTGGACGGATCGGACGGCATCTGCAGCCAGTTTCTTAGGATCCACTGTGGGATGAACCTTTACAAGAGATCCTTCCTGCCTACAGCCATCAGTGTCTATAACATCTCTTAATGAAATGAGGATAATGAGTTACAACAACAAATAATTTCCCTTTGGGATTAATAAAGTATTTTTGAATTGAATTGAAATATGAATAGCCAGATCATCTAAGGCATGGGTGTCCAAAGTGCAGCCCGAGGACCATTTCTGGCCCTTGGAGTGATTTTGTGCAGCCCACAGCTGCAGTTTAAGAATAGTATCATTTTGACCAGCAGGCTTAAGAGGTCGATGCAGACTTTCTGCAAATTTGTTGTTAATCTTTTTTATATAATATTTAGGTTCAACAGCAAAACAGATGAAAAACAATCTTCTCAAAATAAGCAATATTAAGCAAAATACAAAACTTTGGTTATAATAAAGTCCATGCTCAATAATCCAGGTATAAAATCCAACATTTTTCAGTCA
>NC_056504.1:31404563-31448848 GCF_014905685.2 Nematolebias whitei
TATATCTGCATGCACTAGTAGGATGTGAATGGTGAGGTAGGAGTGAGTTATCACATTTGGGTTTCCTGGTCCAGATAGATCAACATTTCCTACAAATAAATCCACAGAGGGAATCCTTGGCTTCTGTTGTGGGATTTCTGAATCACAGATGAAAACTCCAAGTACATCATCTAATATTAATCCGTCAGGTTTCACACACACAAAAAAAAGCAACAAATGACGATAGCAAAGGGGGGATTTTGACATGCACTTTCTGCTGAGCTTGCAGAGAATAATGAGGCATAACCAGGAGGCGGGGGTCGGGGGTGGGGGGTGCTAAGTCATTGGGTCTGCTCCTTCCAAAATGACCCCACATTTGCAGAACTTGGCACTCACCACTACAGAACACAAGCCTCAAACACAACATTACACAGTTACTCCAACTTCTACATGAAGTTATTTCTGGAACAGCCAACATTAACATAGTCTGAAATCACAACAATTGAAGTTTTACAAGTAAGAAAGCCTCACCATCGAAACAAGCCCAACAACACAGGACTGCAGAAATGCATCCCGATTCATGATTTCATGATAAATAATCCATCCCACACCACCAGTTTTCTGTGAGACTAAATAAGATGCAACCACAAGCATTATACTCAAGACTTTACATACCAACTTTAAAAGCAGTTTTAGGACTGTGGACACCATTAAAGATGACCGTCACTGTTCTAACACACACTGAAGCACACCATTCAAACATGTTTGATTATATGCCACTTTTGTGGCATGCAGTTTCTTTCTTGACATAAATGTTGTAATAAAACACAGTACTGGTAATAAAACTTAAAGGGATAATCATCTCTGCAGGTGAAGTTAAGTCAATTCAGTTTTGTTGCAATGATTGTGAATTTGAGATTCACAGGACATGTTTCCAATTTATTTGAATCAATGATCAGAAGTATCTTGTTTTCATTTTTAATACTCTATCACAGCTCAAGAACACACAATGTGCATTATATTCCTTGTGCTTGCTAATAAACTCTTAACAAAACTCATCACATATGCCCGATTAAGGGCCGAATGTTTACATTTTTAAATATCCTCACACAAAAAAAATCCCTTTTCATACTAGACACATCATGTGTGAGCTCCTCCTGGTACTTTTCCATAACTTCGATAAATGATGCGTATACATTACTACATTTGTAATAGATTTAGTAACATATACGTATCACTTTCAGCAAGGAACAATTGGGAATTTTTGTAGTCACGTTAACAAACCAACAGCCACAGAGCCAGCAGGTTCATTTGACATATGAGCAGCTGCTCAAAAGAAACTGCTCTATTAAATTTTTATAAAGCACATTTCAAATTTTTCAACATGGTTTCTAGCATGATAAAAAAACAGAAAACAGCATTTTCCCAGCTTCTGAACCAAAGGATCAGAGACGAAATGTTTCTACAATTTTTTTGTTTCGATAATTTTGAATGTCCAGAGGACCAGATTTAACTTTTTTTTTATTTTTCTACCTGGATTACTGAGCATGCATCAAGAGATTTGTACCTAAATGCACATCTTGTTTTTGTTTTGTTAGATTTTTATATTAATAAATTTATCTGCTTTTTGCACTAACATGATGCATTAACAATTGTCAAGTCTTCAACAATTGTGATCTTAATGTTATTCTGAATATGAATAATGAAAACTCTTACACTTACAGGTTTTGCTATCATGGAGCAGCCTTAATGCAGATGAATCTGCACCACTTGGTCACCGTTAGTGCCACATTCAGTAAAATAAATAAAAATTAAATTGACCATGCAGCCACCACTTCAACACTGCAACATATGCAGCATCTCTTCTTTTTAATTGTAAGTGAATCTTGCAAATGCTTGAGCAGCCAATGTAATTATCAAAACCTATGCAAAATACCATTATGAAAGCTCCACATTTATTACTTAGGCTGTGTCAGCTTAGAAAGCTCTCTTACTGCACACAGAATAAAGGTCTCCCGAGAGTGTGAATCATAAGAATAAATCCCTTTCACTGATGGCAAAAACAATCACCGATTCCAAGAACCTACCAGCTCTCAAGGACAAAAAATATATATATATATATATTTTCTTTGATGTATTCAAAAATTCAAGGAACTTATACTGTATTTACATAGGATTTATCCAGTCTTCAGCATCCAAAATATCAAAATGGCTCACAGACTACCAGTACTTAAAAATAATTTTATTAAAAAATTCATCACATTGGGCAATATGTTCCCTGTACTACAACAACCTGAATTTTCCACAAACTCAGTTCTTCATGTACTCCCGATCAGCAAATAATATGTCTGAATAACCTAAAAAAAAAATTAAAAAAAATCACAAAACACCAAAAGCTGGGATTTAGATGCCTTCTAGCCACTTCGGTGTGATTTCAGAATGGGCAAAAGTGGCATGGGGGACTGAAGCCAACTCACCCCTTATGCATCTTTGTGTTGCGAAGTGAGGCAGCCAGAGTTGAAACGGTCGACATGTGGAAAAGGTAAGTTGGCTTTGTGGCTCAATAATGTGATTAAATGCTCACATATGGTCTGTGCGACTACCTAGTCCCAAGCTTAAACAATATGAACAGATTTTTTACAGAGGGAAGATTGACGATTATGCACAACAACTTGGCATTTAATTTAAAACAATAGTTAATACAAAAAGAATTGCTAAACTGAGTTAATTCCCATGTTTTAAAAATGAAATGAGGCAAACGTCTTTTGGACATTTATTGTGTTGTGCTCCATGTCAATGCAGCCAAGATCTACGCCACACCTCTTAGTTCTGCAATGCTCCATTTCTAAAAGCAATGAAGGATGTCAGTGATTTATGCATTTTGACCACCTTTATTAGATTAAAGGCAGCATGAAGATGGACTGCTTTTGCAGTCATTTCAGGGAACTGTTTTGTAAAAGACCTGAAAGAGACCAAAATGCCACTAAAGTAAATACACTGCCATTTCCCCCTACCCGTTTGTCCTATAGTCAAACTTACCCAGCAAGCTTTGCTGTGGCTTATTACAGTAGTCCACCATGTGAAGAGATGGTCCCTGATTAGTCAGACTGGGAAAAACGACAGATACACTTTTAGATAAAACAAGCATCTGTGCAAATGTTCCAATAATGTAAGGCAACAAGGCAGATGAATTAAATATAACAAGATTCCCGGAATTATTTCTACATAACACTCACAGCCAAGACATAAGCTGGACTAGCTCACTGACAAAATCAACTCTATAGACTGGGGGAGGTCAGATGAGGAGAACTAGACAGTATATTGCTGGGTGAATAAAAAATGAAAGTCTGGTGCTTCAGTAAACTCGCTCTCTCATATCCCATGAGGAGGACGGGTGGTGAAGAGATGGGGTAGGTTTAACGGTGGGGTAGAGGCTTGTTTGGAAACTGAACCAGTGCTGCATTCCCACATCCACCCGTATCCAGCAAGAGGCTCTTTAAAAATTCATTAATTTACAGCAAAAATAGATTAAAGCACCCAGCTGAGCAAAACTAAAAATTTGGCTCCTGAATAACATTAATGATAAAACATCTCGCTCAAGCCCAAGGGGTTTTGCCTGGAGAAACTGTTCTGGCTTTTCCACCTTACAGCATCTTGAGAATAATTTGCTTTCAATCAAAACAAAAAAAATTGCATTTCTAATTGTCATTTTTAATTACACTTTTCTTCAGATGGAAAAAAAAAAAAAAAAAAAAGAGCCAAGTGAAACTCTGCAAAAACTAATTAAAATCCATCCAAGGATACACCATTCCCATGATGCCATGCCAATGCCATTCTATTCACCATTTGATATTGCAGCTACAGAGACTCAATGACAGCTGCTCCAGGCCCTCAACGAAAGAAAGCCTAAAACTGCAGTTACAGTAATTGCTCTGGCCAGCACTAAATGAGGTTCACTTAAGTGCAATTATCCCCTTCTGATCTCTCAGATAAAGAGACTTCTTTAACATGGAGAAGTGGGCTCACACAATGTGACTGCAAACAAGATTCAAATTGGAATCAGGGAGGCATTTCCAGCAGATGAATTGGCTTCATAGCTCATCTGCATTCTAGTGATGCAAAGTGTTACTAATGAAGACTGAGACATTCCTTTCTAGCCAAAACAGCTTCCAGGAGACCTGAACTTCTTCCTGGGTGTTATCAGAGTGCGTGGAGAACATTTTAACCACATCATTTGGTTATCTAGTCGGAGCCACGTTATATAATGCTTGATAAACCAATGAGGAACAACCCTTTTTATGTGAAAGTCCAAATAGGTGAAGAATAATGGGGGGGAAATATAGGTTATCGATCTAGAACAGTAAGAGATTTAAAGAGTTCTGGATTTAGACAAATAAATCATTGTTAAAAAAAAATATTGGACAAAGATCTTTGACCAATAGCATCACAAGTCCTTATGAATAAATTGCAATCTGCCAATCGGGTAACACAATAGGTTTTCAGCCTCAGGGGTAAGATGTGAGAGTCTAATAGAGGTTGCAACAGAGGTTGCCAGTTGGGTGCCGTCCAACAACACTGCGTGGAGATGAGGGGGGCTTTGATGGCCGTTTTTGTTGCCACAGGCTGAAGGACCACCAGGAGACTGATAACTACACCTCACGGATGGCTATTTGAATAATCACTTCAACAAGGGGGGAAATTAAAAACCCTCTCTGTGAGACCAGCTATGCACAGGACCGCATACAGAATTCCAAATGAGGACCTGTAATAAACAGTACAAAAACTACCGGTGTTCTAAATTCATTTAATAATGCTACATTCATGACCAGTGACAAATATTCAACTTACTAATTATACACCACAAGCTGAGGATTGTCTGTGACACAATGACATGTCAATATTTTGTGTTAGGCATTGTTTTGTAAAGATAATAAAAAAGGTAATTTAAGCTCCATTAGTTGTGTACCACATAAGCCAAACATCAATCATCAACAATTTATGCCTAAACCCAACTTTGATTTATAGTTTTGCTGCCAACCAGAAATAACAGTCTGCTTCTTAAGGACCAGTATTCAGTTCCTTTAGGCACCCCACTGGCCCTGACAAGTTCACCGATTTTACCAGAAGCAATAAAGTAACAAAAAAGATCAAACCTCGACACGCAACACAATAAGATCTTTAAAAAAAACATGACAGCTACTTTTCAATCTACTGAGAGAAGCCGTTTTCTAAGAACAACGCAGGAAGAAACCACCAAAAGCAGTATCACGTCCTCCCATTCACATCAACAGGTTTGCTTAGTATGAAAGTATCACCATCTAATCTGTGCATGTTTTCCTTTAACTTACAAGCTCCATTACAGGATTAAACCTGGTTAAGAATATTTTTACAGAAAGTCAAAGTCTAAAAAGCTTTAACCTGGAAACAACAACAACTAAATACCGTACCTTTCTGGTTTTAAACCGTAAGCCTCCAGTATACTGCCGCGTATGTCCGTTCACGCGTATGTTCGCGTGTATGGTACGCAGAGGGTTCAGACATGATACTTCAGCGTACACCCCGAGCAGCTGCAGAGCAGCTTCACAGACAAGGGGCGTTTACCTTCGGGACAAATTGAGGTCGCCGATTGGTCATTTGCTGACACGCCCACTTGATTGACTGACAGGTCAGAAAAAAGAAAAGCCGCAGCGGTGTTCTGTGTTTAAATGTCGTTAATAAAAAGATCTAAAAATTTTTAAAAAGAGCGCGCTGGTCCTGCAGCCCACACATCAGATCAGCCCACCAGGAAATCTCCAGACCCTCCCGCAGCCATGCTGGACCTGAGTTTAATTTGCTCGTGACAAATTCCTTAATTTCTCACCATTTCAGTCATGGCATCAACGGAGGAGGAAGAGATCACTGCCTCTTGGCAAAAAAAACAAAAGAAAAGGCCAGATCAGGGATGAAGAAGGGGAATTTAATACATTGGTGTCGCATACAAAACAGTCCGTCGCTGGGCAGTTTATTGTGCGACACCGCGTACGCGTTAGTAAAAATTTGAGCTTTGCACGGAGGGTACGCTGGGGGGTACGCACGTACCTCTGCGTACGTACGTGCGTACCTCTGCGTATGGATGTACGCGGCAGTATACTGGGGGCTTTAGACATCTTCAGATTCAAAACAATAAACTTCATATAACAACATAAAATATGCAAATATACTGTTTAATTATTACATTTTCATTTAACCTACAGGTTAGTCTCATTGAGACATGAAGACCTTTTTTTTTTCCCATTCATTCCACCTTTATTTAAACAGATAAGTAACAATGAGCATCGAAGGCTCATTTACAAGTGAGACCTGTTTGGACAGACCATAAATTTAACAGTTAATGTTGTGATTTCTATTGTAAGGAATTTGAAAGTAGGGCTGGACGATATGGCCAAAACTTTTATAGCAATATATTTCTTAATTTTGGTCAATAACAATATAAATCTGATATCAATATAGACAATATAAAGGCCTCAGAAAAACTGTACAAACTGTACAAATAAATTAATGTTCACCTTTTATTTCTATCTAGCCTTCAAAAAAAAAAAAAAAGGAATCGCCAAATAAACATAAACCTCTCAACTTTGTCAGTATTAATAGTTTTAACTTTAAACAACAACAACATAACCTAACAACCCATGCAGCAAATGTCTGTTTGCTGCACGTGTTTCTCTTTTGATACAGCTGGGGGTGTTATTTCAGGGGCACGTTGGCTCAAATTTTATTGTGCTTCATCTTCTGACTTTCAGCATATTTTATTGAGTGAAAACTCTTCAAATGGTGAAACAAGTTCGATGTGTTCCCACTGCTAGTTAGAACGACTCTCCGACATGATTTTGCAGCACACTGAAACCTGCAGTTTATCGGATCTTAGCTAGCCGAACCCCTTCCACACTGCTAAATTAGTCTTTCCTCTCTTATCAATTACGTCATCTGCTTTCTCTTCACTTCTGAAAGCTTGTTCAGTCACATTCTGACGGTCATGGGCACTCATTTTGAAGCGAAAACTTAACGTGTGTTGGAGATTAGCCTAGCCTGCTACCGCCTTCTGGATTCGAGCTTTGCGTAACATCTACATCACCACGCACGTACGTAATTGTGTCGCGGCTTTTGCTGTTTGGGTTGAAACTGAAGCGGATGCTTCAACCCGAAAAGAAAAAGTAATGTGTCAGTGCAACGCTGTAATCATATTGAAATATCTAACTCATATCACCATTAATGAATAAAAGTATATAGTGATATATATCGATATCGAATTATTGTCCAGCCCTATTTGAAAGTAACTAAGAAAGACAAGCTGTATTTTTGGCTATGTCATTCTTGAGTCAGCAAAAAGCAACAGGATGTGACTTCAGCCGTGCTTACTGTTCTACACTTTGTTTTTGGTGAAATCTAAGTTAATTAAGGCTTTAATGAAAATGGATATGCAAAGAATAGAAAGTCATCAAGATTAGTGAAAATATATATGATCTTTTCAACGTTTGTTGTGCAGCGTTTTCATTCGGCTTTTAATATTCAACACGGTACGGGATGGAGTTTCACAAGCTTTAGCTTCTTCATATTCATTTTTCATCTGCATGTTGTTAATGAGATTACTGTTTTGATTGAACAAGTACAATTAAAATATATTTAAACAACAAGTCTACCGTTTGGATTTACCATTAAAATCTCAGTTGTACATGCATTTAAATGTAAAGACCACCAATGACTGAAGCAAATTGGTGCGAAAACTGAGATGCATTTCAGCTTTGATAAGCTTGTAAATACAATTTTTTTTTTATCCATCAGAGAGAGACTTTTGATGGACTTCAGAGAATTATTTCTTGAAACTCATGCGACCAACAAAAACTATAATGGCGAGTTAAACACAAAATGACAGCCTAATGTTCAGAAGGAATGTTACTTTGGCTGTGCTTACCTGGAAGACCATCATAACTAAAACTCCATGTGTTGTCCACAGCTGCATGCACAAATAGCCTCGATCCAGACAGCTCTGCGGGCCTGCTATTTAAAGGATGGGTGATTAAGGAGCAAACCAGATCTGACCTTTGATTGTGGGTGCTGACTAACGCTGTGGGCATTTTGGTAGTTGAAGCATGAGGTCCAAAAGCTTTGAAATATTGAAAAAGAGAGAAAGGGAATTCAGGATTATTTTGCTCACTTTATGGTAACAAGTTTAGTCAAGGGAAAACCTGATGATTTGCTTAAGAGATGGGCCTCGTTGCAAATTAAAAGCAACACTGTGAAACCAGGCATTGAAAACGTGCACAAGGTGACATCGAGCACAGTCAACCATCTAATAAAAGCCACTGGAGTAAACCAAGGACACTTCAAATGAAAAGACCCCAAAACAAATGGATCATGCCTATAACTACTTTGCAAATTCTTGCACTGCAGCCTGTGCTTTCCCATGATAATGTATAACTGGGCGCCACAATAACCTCAAAAGCATGAAATTAACCTGGAAGAGGTTTTGCACTTGTTGATTGTCCAGCCTGCGCGCCGTCATACGAGTCAGCAGAGGAAGCCTCGTCATTTTGTACAGGAATTTATTAGCCGCATGTGAAACAGACGATTTGACAGACGAGAAAACAACAGCTGTGAATCAGAGCACGCAGGAAAGCCAAACGACACTGGGCTCACACGTTACTCTCTCATGCCGAGCCGTCTCACATACCAAACAGCTAGCTTAACGATAGCTGCTGGAGGTTTGGGATAGGTCATTAAATCCTTCCCAGTGCGAAGAAAACACACGCACGCCTAATACTTGAAAAAAGCGCCAACCTTAAGTTAGCTTAAGTTAGCTGCTCAACCGACGCTGGCTAGTAGCTGGCTGTCAAAGTTGCCCTGTCAGTTGTCACCGGTTGCACGGAGCTGCTAGCAAGCTAACGCGAGGCAGAGCTGTCAACTCCGGAGAGTTACAGCAACACGTCCGGAGTGTTCAAACACTGACCACCGGGGAGGATAAGACTGAGCAGTTAGAGAAAACATTAATATATATATATATTTAATATATATGCCCACACGCCCCGCCGCTACAACAAACGGAAAGCTGAGTGTCAAGGGCCTGTTCATCGGGCTCAATCCCCAGAACTTCACTGCAGCTCACTTCCCCCGTCAAAGTCGACCATTTATTGGGCCTCAGTTTAACTTCCATTCCCGTGTAGCTCACTTACTCTGGATGAAAGCAGCTGAGACGGTGGCTCTTCCCGTAAATCCCAACGATTAGTTTCAGAGCAACAGTCTCCCGTTCCGTCCACCTACTCTTCTCGAGATAACGTGTGTCCCCCCCCAGCCCTCTTCCTCCCAGGAGTGTCCTTCGTGTCTTGACGTTGTTGTCCTGTGCAAGGATCTTCTTCGCCGGTGTGCCTGCGGTGCCGTGGCGTACCTCTTCAGCTTCTCCGCCTTCTCGCCAGTTCGAGCCAACATCCGGGCCTCTCCCCCACACCCCTCCCACCTCCGTTCGGGTTAAGTGCCCGGAACTACTTTCACATATAACGACGCACATGAACATTTCCCCCCCTTCCACGCCTGCCGCCACAGAAACTAGCGCGGTAGAACACTCACGCTCGCAATGGAAACGGCACACGTAAATGGCTGCGCCTTGATCAATATATTGATCAGTACAGCTGCTGTATTTAGAGATAATTGTGAGCGAACGTAACTTTAAGTGCCTTCTGAGGTAAAACATAAAAAAACCCTGAATGGACATGTTGGAAGCAGTCAGTGTTAGACCATAAAAATATGAAAAGTAAATGATGACAGTCTGAGCCACCCTCGTGTTATGACAAATTACGTGTCATGACAAATTACGTTATATACTTTTTTTTTATCTAAATGGCAACAAATCATTGACTAAACATTTATCTCATGTCAAGTCTATTTTATTGTCATTTTCATCACGTGATAGTAGTAAGCCTTGTAGCAGAAGAATTAACTTGGTAAAAAATATATCTTTAAGTTTTTGAAAAAGAAAGAAATGGCAACCTGCACTTTACAATGACTTACAGGTTTTAGTATTGTTGGGTGAACTGGGACCCTGTGTACATAATTTCGTTCCAAGACCTGCAGCCAGCCTGCAAATAATTAAGTTATTTATTTGTGGTTTAAATTATCTGCAAATAAATCCAAATATGGTCCATTAATGACCAGAACACACAAACACAGTTTTCAGCAGAAAATACACGTAGCAAATAAACTTTTAAGCACCTGGAAAGCCAGTTTTTACTAATTTTGAAATGTATTAACTTCTATTCACAAAGTAAAGAAGTATTTAAAATGCAGTAGACTATAAAAAATTACACGAACACTCGAACATTTATAATGATAGTTTTATTAGAAACGTTTTTTTTTTCTGATTTTTTTTAGTGAAATATCTGTTGCATTCAGTGTTCTATTACTGTTTCATAAAGAAGAATGACCTCAGTGTGTTTAATTAAAGAGTGTGTGATGACCTTATACTCCACGTTCGGTTCATTACAGTCTTTTCATCTTTCTTGTGATGTAAAAGTTGTTCTTAATGTGATTTATAGGCAAACAATGTTGTATTCATACCATATAACATGTATTAAAAGTAAAATGTTGCTACAATGTGTGTCAGAATTTAATAGAGATTTTAAAAACTTTGTGTATTATTTTCAGGGCAGTGACAAATGACTCATTTGATGGAAAAAAAAAATATCACTGCAGTTTTTTTCATTCTGTATGGAAGGCCTTGATGTAAACACTTATGAAGGAATTGAAGCTGCTTTGAAACAAATGTACAAATAAGAAAATAAACAATTTGAACTCATATGCTTTTTTTTTTTTGTAGCCAACGAATAATATCTGTGGCGTTTGTGTCTGTGTGCATAATATCATGACTTGTTCTATTGTTTGTGTTTTTTATGTGACGTACATTGAAGTTGCACATGAGATATAAACATAAAAATACTATTACCATTATTTAAAATATAAATTTCAGTTCTGCACAGAATCTTCACATTTTTTGTTTGGAAGTCAAATACATTTATTTTTGTAGTAGCATTATCTTCACTTACGGGCATAACTAAATGTATTTGTGTGTATCTGTATGTTGTTATGCTGCTTTAATGAAAATTTAACAGACCTTTAGTTTTTGTCAAACAAGTGGTCTGGAAGTCATCGCTTTTATATTAAATTGCAGCATTCAAACTTGGAAAAGAAAAAAGCAACCTGCTCATATGTCATACCTGTCAATATTACAGGTCTCTCTTGTAAACGAGTACACGTGACTCAATGAGACAAACCTGTATAAATAAAGGTTGAATGAATGAAAAACAATGAATGAGGGGGAAAAAAGGGAGATTGGTTTATTCTACATATACAGTACAACAGCGCTCCCTGTAGGTAAATTATAAAAACTGCAGCTTAAGAAACAAAATGTTGAGCGAAACGATCAATAACAACAATAATAATACTATCTATGGTTGCCACGGCGAGTCTATGGAAAGCCAACCGGGCCAAATACTCGTGAATATTTCACTTGACGGATGACCCTTAAAAAACGCGTAAAGTACGTATTATTTCCGTGTTAAAAACTAGTAAAAAGTTCCCGCTTAATTAACGCGTAAATTATGTGTTAACAACGCGTCAACAACACGTACTTTGCGTGTCTCGCCAATCGGTATTATTTTTTTTACTCTAATTTCAGTACCTTCAACAGCCTGCTGTGCGTGCAGTACTGTTTAGTGCCACAGAGGGCGCTAAAGGCTTCCACATGTGTTTCTGCAAACCAGTCTCGCGCTGTTTCTACTTTCAGGAAGTGCTCAAGTTGTTCAGGAGTACTGACAACAATCCGTAATCTAGAGGACGTTTTACAGGTTTTTCTGTGAGTACATCGTCGTTTTTTTAATTTGTGGTGACCGTTTAATGACAAATAGCAGGCAGCATTTCTTTTTTTTATGAATCTGATATGTCTGTTGCAGTTTCTTTTTTTTGTCTCATTTAAACTAAACCATGAAAGCCCTTTTACAACCACAAGTCTTGTAGCTATTCTGGACTGTGTAGAATATTTATGCAAAGTTTATGTGTATCTGATTTTACAAAACCTCCTCATGAACGCATATTTAGTTGTATTTGTTACATTGGTTATAGGCAGTTAAATAAACAGCTGTTTTTTTTGTAGTCATGGTAGATTTGTTGCAGTCTGTTATGACATTTCCTACTTTGACAACGTAAAGTTTTGTAATTTTAATCAAATACACCATGATTATTCTCCAAATAAATGGTTTTATGGTCTCGTACTTGCTGGCATACATTAAATATCGCAGTATGCATTCTTAAATTTAATTTTTTATAAAAAAAATAAAAGGATCAATTGACTTGAAGCACACCCACTATGAAGATTTAATATCAGAGACTTGTCTAATCAGCCTCAAATTATTTAACTGCTTTAACCACTGGGTCAACTTCTTGTTATGATTCATAATCTGTGGATATGATGCTGCCTCTTCTCTCATCAGGTGATGGCTGAGCCCAGAATATGTTCCATTGATGGAAAGTTAACTGAGGAGTTTGCCATTCCCTCCCACGTTGAGGAGGTCAAGGAGAAGATGGCTGCCTTTGCCAGGTTCCATGCAGAAGCAGGTCGCAGGGTGGTTCTTATCACATCCGGTGGCACCAAAGTTCCTCTGGAGTCCCGCACGGTTCGCTTCCTCGATAATTTCAGCAGCGGCAGACGAGGAGCCGCCTCTGCAGAGTACTTCATAGACTCAGGCTATGCTGTCATTTTCCTACACAGGCATCACTCTCTCTACCCTTACACCCGGATGTTTGTAACCATTAACATGCTGGATGCCCTGCAGTTTATGGGTGGAGGAGAAGGGGCAGCTGGTAATGGTGCTGAAGTCGTGGTTAACCAGCAGGTGCTTCCAAACATTGCAAAAGTATTAAAGCGATATCAGGAAGTGAAAGATGGTGGTCTTCTTCTGCCCATAGAGTTCAACACACTGTCAGAGTATCTCCATTTGCTCAAAGCAGCAGCACAGGCACTCAACTCAATAGGTACCTATTATTAATCATTTACAGGTTGAAGATCAGTTCAGCGCACGTTTAAAACCCGTTTCCAAATGCTTGTTTTCCATTTAGGATCAAAGGCCATGTTTTACTTGGCTGCAGCTGTGTCTGATTTCTACATACCAACATCGGAGATGCCTGAACACAAAATCCAGTCATCCAACGGACCTCTTCAAGTGAGTGAAAAATGGCAATCCCTATAATTGTGGGACAATTAAGATTATTTTAGCTATCATAAAGGAATAGCAAATGTCAGGATTTCCACTACTGTGATCCAGGGGGAAAATTCTTAATGCATCAGAGTCAGAGTTTCTTTATTGTCATTCGCACCTCATGTGGTACATGTGGTGGAGCGAAATTATGTACACAGGGTCCCAGTTACATCCAACAATAAAATGTATAAGAAAAACAGTAATAACATCTAAGATATGAACTAAGAAAAACATCACCTAAATATACACTAAGCACAATGCACAAATACTAATCAACAATGCAAATAACTAAATAAGCATCATCTCCACTTGCTGATGTTCCCATACATTTTCTGTCACATCTGTCAATAACATCTGCTGACTGGATTGCAATGACATAGAAAATATTCATGTCACATTAATATTTAATATGTTTTATTCTTATTTATCAGCATCTAACTCTAAGCATGAGTGGGCTTTCCTACCCACACACTCAAAGTATGTTTTGATGTTTAGATTTAAATACAGATATCAAAGAATTGTAGGACTTTACACATTACTTTGAATACACACAAGTGGAATGGCCCAAAATGGACATCCTAATTGGGTCAATTGCATGTTTAATCCAGGAAGGTTGGCTGTGTGGGTACCTGAAATGTGATTAATGGGGAACACACAAATTGCTGCAAAATAAACAGCTTTAGCTTCACTTTAGTTTGGAAAAAAACTAACATAAGAGCAATTTTCAATAACGCAATGAAGAATCTAGAGAATCCAGTTTTTATACGGTCTATGGTAGACATTCAATGTTTACGTCTTAGTAATGAGTACATTTTAAAGCAAGAATGGGAACCATTTTAGTGTGGACTATGCCAAATAAATTTTCTTTTCCAAACAGATCAGTCTTTTTGCAGAAACACACCTGATATCAGAGGACCAAAGGTTACACCCTTCTTTAATCGATTCAAATCTTTAAAAATATTTTGACTGGTGTTACAAAGCCAGGTTTCCTCATATCTTCCAGAATTTTTATATGAAAAATTAAACGTAATTTGTTCACTGTTTCAGATTAGCATTTATTTATGTACTTTTAGAAAAGTGACTTTTTTTTTATCCTCGGAAAACTGTTCTTTGAAGCACGATTCATTCAAGGAGAACATTTAATTATTTTGAACAGCTCGCCGTTTTTTTTGTGTAAGGTACTAAAAAAATACTAAAATTTTACCTTAAATACTAGTTTTTGACAGGAAATTCCCACCAAAATCCCAACTTTTCATTTCTTTTTAGCTCAGCATGAAGATGGTCCCCAAGATTCTGTCCCCCCTCGTTAAGGACTGGGCACCTCAAGCGTTCGTCACATCCTTTAAACTGGAGACGGATGCATCCATCCTGCTCGACAAGGCGCGCGGGGCTCTGGACACTTACAGGCACCAGGCAGTGGTGGCCAACGTTTTGGACTCCAGACGGGGCTACGTGGTGGTGGTGACTCCTGAAACTCAGGCTGAGCTGATCCTCAGTAAGGAGGACGTGAAGAAGGAGGTGGAGATAGAGGAAAGGATCGTGAGCAACCTGACGTCTGAGCACTCCAAGTTTATGACTCAAGCTGCTTCAGCGAAATGATCTCCCAGAAGTTTGGTTTTAGCGAATCCTCAGCAAAATGTATACATATTTGTTCCGTCTATGAACAAATCATGTAATTTTGTGAGTAAATGTGTCACGAATATCAGAAAGCCTTTTCTGTACGATCACAACACACAAGTTGACAGATTTTAAATTTTTTTTATTGACGTTATCAAAAAAGCGTTTCAAGATTCCACACCTACTGTGCCAAAAGTTTCACTGATATTAAAATATTTAAGTATATAATCAACTGATATTTTTTCACAGGAGAATATTTTAGGAATATCCTTAACTCGCTCCTGGTTACTTGAGTTTGACGCTCTTTTTGACACCAGCACGAATACCAGACATCTCCCCGCTGTATCTCGTCTCCTCCCGACGAGCTTCTCGGACCTGATGAACAAAAACAAAAGGCTCAACACTCAACGACCAGATTGTGGGATAAACATTTGCTATTGTACCAAACAAAGTGCAGTCAGTCTTCAGAGACTTGACGGCATCAACATGATTTAATCAAAGTGTGCGATACAGACCTGGCCCTTTCTGCGGATTTTAGCACGTCTGTACTTTTCTCTGTGCTTAACTCTGGGATTACGGTCGATTTTCTTCCTCTTTGCTGTTAGCCCCTTGTTCTTGGCCATCTGTGGAAATATAAAAAACAGTGTAGTATGCACCGTTTGTAGACCTGCTCTGCTGATGTGCATTAGAGAATGCACACATTCAACAGCAGCCCTGTAACAATTGTGCTCACTACTTATGTGTCAATAATTGTATGCATACAAGTGTTCAAAACTGGTATTTTTATTTTGAATGTATATAAAAACTATTAATTGTTGATCAGTAAATAATCAAAATCACAAAATTGTTTTTTGTTTGTTTATTTTATTAAGTCCTGAGTAAGACTAACTCTGCACTCACTATTAACACAACCACCAGTTTATCACTTCTGTGTGTTTTTACTTTTCTGCCATTTCTCAAGATGATTTTTCAGTGACAAAGATTTTACTTTTACTTTGTGATGCTAAAAATGAGTAATTTTACAAATTGGATAATGTAGAACTCAATTCTGTTGGATTTTTTTCCTCATGTTACCAACCAAGACGACATACAAATACAACCAAAAGTGGTAAATTTAAACCTGTACATGAATCCATGTTGAATGGATTCAGGTTTATTATTGCAGTGAAAAAGCTTCGCTCTTTGCAGAGTCAAATACGGTGGTGCTTCAAAGTTTATGAACCATTTAGAATTTTTTATATTTCTGCATAAATATGACCTAAAACAATCATCAGATTTTCACACAAGTCCTAAAAGTAGATAAAAAGAGAAACCAGTTAAACAAATTAGACAAAAATATTATATTCAGTCATTTATTTATTGAGGAAAATGATCCAATATTACATATTTGCGAGCAGCAAAAGTAAGTGAACCTTTACTTTCAGTACCTGGTGGACCCAAACCATGATACTACCACCACCATGTTTCACAGATGGATCAGGTTCTCATGCAGGAATGCAGTTTTTCTTTCTCCAAGCATAACACTTTTCCTTTAAACCACAAAGTTATATTTTGGTCTCATCAGTCCACAAAACATTCTTCCTATAACCTGGCTTGTCCATGTGATTTTCAGCAAACTGCAGACGAGCAGCAATGCTCTTTCTGGAGAGCAGTGGCTTTCTCATTGAAACACTGCCATGCGCACCATTGTTGTTCAGTGTTCTGATGGTGGACTCATGAAGATGAACATCAGTCAATGTGAGAGGCCTTCAGTTGTTTAGAAGTTACCCTGGGGTCCTTTGTGGCCTCGCAGACTATTCCCTTGCTCTTGGAGTGATCTTTGTTGGTCCCCCACTCCTGGTCCATGGTCTTAGATTTCTTCCATTTATACACAATCTGTCTGACTGTGGATTGGTGGAGTCCAAACTCTACAGATGGTTTTCTAACCTTTTCCAGCCTGATGAGCATCAACAACTCTTTTTCTGAGGTCCTCTCCTTTGTTCCTGCCATGATCCACTTCCACAAACATGTTGTGAAGAGCAGACTTTGATAGATCCCTGTTCTTTAAGGGTGCATTCACACCAGCCCTGTTTAGTCCACTTTAATCGAACTCTAGCTTGTTTTCCTAGAAAGTCCGGTTCATTTAGGGAGGTGTAAACGTGCCATCGAACTCTGTCACGGAACAAAAAGGCGAACTCTGGCCCGGGCTAAAACCTAGGTCTCGGTCCGGAAGAAGCGAACTCCAGCGCGGTTCGAGTGCAGTGTGAATGTAAACAGACCATGACCCGCTCCGCAGGACAAACAAACACGCATTTCTCTGACCTTATATGGAGCCGTCAGCTGCCTTGTGTGAAAAACAATATTCTCCATGGTCTTCTGTCTCATCTTCTGCTCATGCTAAGTCCATTTTTGAAAAATGACAAAATATAACTCCTAAAACTGCTAAAACTTGATGCCACTTTGTTTTTATTTTTATTTACAGAAGACGAAGAAGATGCGTCTTCAGAGGTTTTTGTGTTGTTTCTTTCAGTAGTTCTTGGTGCAGCGCCCCCACAGGTGAGCGGGGGAATGGGTTGGTTCAACAGGTTGACTCGACTGCACAGTGCAGTGTGAATGCAAACGCACCAGCTCAAATGTAAACAAAAGCTCATGAATATTGGTCCCGAACCGAGTCTACCGGACTATCAGGTGTGAAAACGACCTAAATCAAACAGGGTGCCCACTCACACTTGATCATCATCACATTAATTGAAAACACCTGACTCTAATTCACATTCAAACTAACTGCTAATCCTAGAGATTCATATACTTTTACCGCTCACAAATATGTAATATTGGATCATTTCCCTCAATAAATAAATGACCAAATATAATATTTTTGTTTCAATTGTTTAACTGGGTTCTCTATCAACTTTTAGGACTTGTGTGAAACACTGATGATGTTTTAGGTCATATTTATGCAGAAATATAGAAAATTCTTAATAGTTCACAAACTTTCAAGCACCACCGTATTTAAATTTTAAACAAATATTTTCAATAAAATGGGTGGTGTATTTCTAGTTTTAATTATTATGCACAGATTATTGACTCCTGCTTTGTGTGAAAGTTGTCACCCTGTACCTGGTAAGTGATTCCCCTCTTCCCATCTTCATCCAGCTCCTTCATCTCCTCATGGTCCTCCTTCAGCCTTCATGAAAAGAAAAACATTAAAATCCTCATTTCATCACAGCTGCCAACTGTAGGCACGAGTCATACTCACTCCTCAGCTTCTAGGCCTTTGCTCTTCCTCTTCAACTTCATCCGTTCCTCCACTTCTCTGTAGAAGCGCAGAGCAGCTTCTTCGTCCAGGTCAGACTCAGAGTCTTCATCCTCAGGCAGCGTTTCTCCAGAATCCTGCATTTAATGAGCACGTTAACATGTAGATCTTAGTTTTAAAGATAATTTCTGTCCAATAATGTATTTTGGAACTAACTTCATACAGGTACTGAATTAGGATAAACAAAAAGCCCTCACCATGTCCTTTTTACTGGAGATTTTGGTCTTATTTCCATCGGTTGTTTTGCTGCTCCTTTTCTCTTTCTCGTCACCAGCTAGTAGTTTGTGAAACTCTGGAGCTAACTGAGCATCAACTGGACCAAGTTCATTGATGAGCTGCAGGCAGATGTTAAAAATGTACAATTTGTTCTATAATTAATCTGATTTTGATCAAGATTATTTGGGTTCTTGTCCCATAAATTAGCTCTAGTGAGGTCACAATAATGCATGTGAAATCACCAAGGTAAGTTACTGGTAGTGTGAAAGTGTAAAAAAAAAATAAAAAAATTGTAGGGACACATCAAGGTTTTTCTATCATTAACTGTTATTCTTTTGATACTTTGGAAGCAAGACTGACTCTCCATTCACAAAGCTGGACAGTAAGGAACCACATGTTATCATATAAGATGAATAACAAAAACCTGTTATTGTAATTAATTGCACACCTGGTGTTAGGATTTCAGAAAAGCTGAAAGGTCCTTTTGTATGAGAACTTTTCCATCTGACCTGTGAAATAGAACATCTAAAACGTACGCAGGGAGGATTCATCCTCCAGACTTAGAGTGTGAGAAAGACCCCATTGTTTTCAAGGACTCTTCTTTCCATCTCACGGTAGAAATCATTTCTTTAACAAGTTAAATGTCTGAGTTTTCCTGAACAGAATTGAATGTTTTGCTGTAAAAATGGCTAAGTTTATTTACTTTCTAAGCTCAATACTCAGTAATCATGCATAAAGGGAGTTGATATAAAACTGGTGTTCAGAAGTTACAACTGTGTGCATAAGTTCTAATGAAAATGTTTATGGATGAGTAAAAAGCTGCTTAGAAGTTTGATTATTCTGTTATATTGAGAACTTACCAAAGCAGAGTAAATTAGCCATTTAATATTTTTATTAAGGTTTTTAAAATTCACCAGTAACTTGAAAGAAGGTCCACCCTTCTGTCGTGGTTGGCTAGACCATCACATTGTAACGCCTCTAAGTCAAAGAAATTTATTTCTGACATTTTTGGCTTAGAGCAGTCTGAAGGAAGCTTTGAAGAAGTAAGGTCAAACAATTGGATATTTATTGTCAGAAGATCTTTGCCACCAGAAGGAGAAAACGCAGCCCTCCAGGAGCTCATCAACCGACCCCCCTCAGGAGCCAACTTTCGACTCTAGATTTCAGCTGATTTCCAGTGTCGAGGGAAATCCCACCTTCGGCTCATAAGTCATCTCAAGAGTCTGGTAACCCTCCGGGCGGTTGAATTGCAGATCACCTTCCAATCGGTAGGAAAAAGCTGCTCAGATTTTCTCTGCTGGTGTCTGATGTCCCAGATAAGAAGTTGTCCAGTATAAAAATGTCATCATTAATTAGAATTAAGTTCTCCTAAATTGACAAATCACATCTAGCCAAAACACTTCATTTAGCTAACTTTATAGATGATAATTTACTCTGCTTTGTAACCTCATAATTCACCATATTAAAGTTTATAAGATAACTCCATAACCTTGTGTTGTCAAAGTAAAGCCATCATTTCATTCTGCAGCTGTCATCACCATTTGATCACTTATATTCACCAAAATTGATAATAAATCTCAAAAAATTGTACTTTGACTCAAAGCGTTTTTATGACTTTTTTTTAATACGAAAAGAATTCACTAGAGCATTAAACTTGAGTCTGTTTGAATAAATTAATAATTTCTGGCTTCAGAACCGGAAGCCAGTGGTGCCCCTTCAAAATAAAATTACTCATAAAAATTAAATGATCTGAGGACTGTTAATCCTACAATATATAAACATTTGTTTCAAGAAAATCATACTTTCTGCTGAATAACACTTGTGTTAGGTCCACATTTATTTTAATGTTACTACAGTATTTTCCGACGTACACGTCGCACCGCAGTATTAGTCGCATCAGTCCAAATATGTCTAATAAAAGACTTCTATTACTACTGACATTTCATACTCTCAATCACCTTAACTACCTCACTAATAATGTGCAATATAATTGTGAAATACTTGTATTTTTTACTTTCATAGTGCTATTACATCTATATTGCATTACATTTTTTATATTTTTAGTGTGTGTTTTTCTTAAGCATGTTTTTGCACTGAAAAAAGAAGTGGCTCTTAATTTCATTGTACAATGTATAATGACAATAAAGGCATTCTGAATTCTGAATGTAGTCACCTTGTAATTACTGCGGGTTTTTGCAAAAAAAAAATAAATAAATAAATTGCAGGATTTCAATTCACTAGATATCTAAAAATAAATTACAGGTCTATTGTCATCGATTTTCTACAGCTAATCACCAGTTTTATAAGACTTTTAACCTTAAACCTCAAAACACTAAATATTTAGGAACATTTTGGTTTTAATGATAGTTTATGACTCCTTGCTGACCAAATGTAAGAAAGAATAAATAAAATAAAACAAAGTGTCAGACTACGTAAGTTTATCAAATCCAAAAATGAAGTCTGTTAAATGAAAACTCACACTTGCTGAAAACAATTTAATTCATTTTGTTCTTTGTTTTACTGTTCTTCACCGTTTCTCCATCTTTTAAAACAAGTTGGAGTTGTCACATATATTCTGTTTTAGTGGAGTGAACCAAATCGTTTCTCAGGCATTTTCAGCTCCGGGTCAAACATCATTAAACACCACTGTCAGGGCGTGAACTTACGTTTCTGTAGGTTAACAGTCGTTCAATCACAGGGTGGTTGTGTGCAGGGATTCGTTTTGCTTTTAGGACCAAGTAAAAGCTGATGTTTGTGCAGTAACTGTAGCAAGAGAGAAGTGTTCCTCAGTCACAGGGCTGTGATGGTTGAAGCACATTTAGCTACACTTTAATATCAACTTACTTGAGATAAAGTTGCTGTTTAGTCTTAAGATAATCTGCCCCCTTTGGAAGACAAAAACAGCATTTTTAGCTTCACACATGCATGACTGATATAAAACAACAGGTTCACGTGACAAAACATTTCTCCTTTCCTCACAGGGAAAGAAACAAATACAAGTAACTATTAAAAATGCATTTACACATTGAACTTAATAACCCTAAAATACAGATGTGGCTCAAAGGGTTGTTCAAGTATCACATGTCTGGAGTGACTCTGCAGGACAATCTCTGACCCATTAGAGAAAATATTTATTCTGTTCTTTAGTCGAGAGAAAATTAAAACATTTAAAGCAGGCTTCACATGTGCATAGCAAATATCAACACTGTCAGACATCAAATCAACGAGCTACAGGGAAAAATGCACGTTTATTTAGATTTTAAACTGATTCTAAGCAGCTATTTTTCAACTTAAATTCTACATAACGATCAGTAGACTCCATTTGTGAAAAGAAGAGTCCTGTAAACCTACCTCACCTATACCTGAGTGTTTTCATTCATCTTTGTGAGACAGTCTGTTTCTGTTGCATGACAAACAACGACCAGATTGTGGGACAAACATTGGCTATTGTACCAAGTAAAGTGCAAACAGTCTTCAGAGACTGATGGCATCAACGCTGTAGGAAACATGATTTAATCAAAGCGTGTTCAATTCATGGACTGAATTGAAAACCATATCAGTGTTATGATCTAAATCCCCTGACATTTAAACTTCATGTGACCATTTTGAGTCTATCTCCCTGTCTTCTCTGGAGCAGGTCATGTGCAGCATGAAACCATCTGGTTCCCCCTTTGATGTGGTCCCCCCTCGACTACTACAGGAGGTTTTCCCTACTCTGGGTCCTTCTATTCTTGCTATTGTGAATAGCAGTTTATCCACTGGCCTGGTGCCAAAAACCTTTAAACATGCTGTTGTTCAACCTCTCCTGAAAAAAACAAACCTTGACCCCTCAGTCGTTTCCAACTTCCGGCCTGTCTCCAGACTCCCATGTTTCTAAAATACTGGAGAAAATAGTTGAGTCCCAGTTGAAGTGCTTCCTGGAGGGTCACACCATCTTAGAGCTATTCCAATTTGGCTTTAAACCTCTCCACAGCACTGAAATTGCCCTGCTGAAGGTCTTTAATGACATCTTCATATCCACAGATACCAGTAATTCTGTGCTGTTTGTCCTATTGGACCTCACAGCCGCCTTTGACACCATCGACCATGAGATCCTCATTGCTAGGTTAGAGCAGTGGGTGAGCATCACAGGGTCAGCCCTCAATTGGTTCAGAGCCTACCTTGCTGACAGATCCTTTTGTGTCTCCACCAAAGATTTTAGTTCAGCAGCGGCAGAGCTTAAATGGGGGGTACCGCAGGGGTCCATCCTGGGTCCCCTTCTATTTTCTTTATACCTGCTGCCACTTGGTGCTATTTTCCAAAAACACAACATACCCTTTCACTTCTACACCAATGACTGTCAAATTTACATCCCCCAAGACACAATGGTACATGCTCTATTCAACCTCTGCTCGACTGCCTGGCTGACATCAAGGACTGGATGGCTTTAAATTTCTTAAGTTTTAATGAGAAGAAGTCTGAAGTCATGTTGTTCCCTCCCAACGACACGATCACAAACTACTGCATCGATCTTTCCTCCCTAGCCCCGTTAGAGAAACAAAGAGTCACAAATCTGGGAGTAATAATGGACCCTTTCATGAAACTTAACAGTCAGGTAAACATGATTGTTAAATCCTGTTTTTTCCAACTGAGGCGACTCTCTAAGCTGAAGCCCATTTTGTCCAAAGAAAATCTGGAGACAGTAATACACACATTCATTACATCTAGGCTTGATTACTGCAACTCGCTCCTGTTTGGTATCAGTCAGACCTCCATTGCACAACTACAACTGGTCCAGAATGTGGCAGCCCAATTTTTAACCAGTACAGGCAAAAGAGAGCACATTACACCAGTCTTGACCTCCCTGCACTGGCTACCGGTTCACCTTTGAATCCAGTTCAAAATAATCCTATATGTCTACAAATCGCTGAACAGTTCTGCCCCCTCCTATCTCTCTGATTTGCTACAATCGTATGTCCCTCCACATTCTCCGAGGTCAGCAGACCAGTTGCTCCTCACAGTTCCAGGAACTCGCCTTAAGCGCAGGGGTGACAGGGCCTTCTCTGTCGCAGGACCAAGACTTTGGAACGAGTTACCTCTGCTTGTCAGACTGGCCCCCCTCCCTCTCGGTTTTCAAATCCCGCTTAAAAACCCACTACTATTCAATAGCTTTCAACACTAGATGATCTGTGCATGCTTCACACAGGTTAGTCGTTATACAGGTCCTTCTCAAAAAATTAGCATATTGTGATAAAGGTCATTATTTTCCATAATGTAATGATAAAAATGAAACTTTCATATATTTCAGATTCATTGCACACCAACTGAAATATTTCAGGTCTTTAATTGTTTTAATACTGATGATTATGGCATACAGCTCATGAAAACCCAAAATGCCTGTCCCAAAAAATTAGCATATCATGAAAAGGTTCTCTAAACAAGCTATTAACAACCTAACCATCTGAATCAACGACGTAACTCTAAACACCTGCAAAAGATTCCTGAGGCTTTTAAAAACTCCCAGCCTTGTTCATTACTCAAAACCGCAATCATGGGTAAGACTGCCGACCTGACTGCTGTCCAGAAGGCCATCATTGACACCCTCAAGCAAGAGGGTAAGACACAGAAAGAAATTGCTGAATGAATAGGCTGTTCCCAGAGTGCTGTATCAAGGCACCTCAGTGGGAAGTCTGTGGGAAGGGAAAAGTGTGGCAGAAAACGATGCACAACGAGAAGAGGTGACCGGACCCTGAGGATTGTGGAGAAGGGCCGATTCCAGACCTTGGGGGACCTGCGGAAGCAGTGGACTGAGTCTGGAGTAGAAACATCCAGAGCCACCGTGCACAGGCGTGTGCAGGAAATGGGCTACAGGTGCCGCATTCCCCAGGTCAAGCCACTTTTGAACCAGAAACAGCGGCAGAAGCGCCTGACCTGGGCTACAGAGAAGCAGCAATGGACTGTTGTTGCTCAGTGGTCCAAAGTACTTTTTTCGGATGAAAGCAAATTTTGCATGTCATTCGGAAATCAATGTGCCAGAGTCTGGAGGAAGACTGGGGAGAAGGAAATGCCAAAATGTCAGAAGTCCAGTGTGAAGCACCCACAGTCAGTGATGGTCTGGGGTGCCATGTCAGCTGGTCCACTGTGTTTTATCAAGGGCAGGGTCAATGCAGCTAGCTATCAGGAGATTTTGGAGCACTTCATGCTTCCATCTGCTGAAAAGCTTTATGGAGATGAAGATTTCATTTTTCAGCACGACCTGGCACCTGCTCACAGTGCCAAAACCACTGGTAAATGGTTTACTGACCATGGTATTACTGTGCTCAATTGGCCTGCCAACTCTCCTGACCTGAACCCCGTAGAGAACCTGTGGGATATTGTGAAGAGAAAGTTGAGAGACGCAAGACCCAACACTCTGGATGAGCTTAAGGCTGCTATCGAAGCATCCTGGGCCTCCATAACACCTCAGCAGTGCCACAGGCTGATTGCCTCCATGCCACGCCGCATTGAAGCAGTCATTCATGCAAAAGGATTCCTGACCAAGTATTGAGTGCATAACTGAACATGATTATTTGAAGGTTGGTGTTTTTTGTATTAAAAACACTTGTCTTTCATTGGTGGGATGAAATATGCTAATTTTTTGGGACAGGCATTTTGGGTTTTCATGAGCTGTATGCCATAATCATCAGTATTAAAACAATTAAAGGCCTGAAATATTTCAGTTGGTGTGCAATGAATCTGAAATATACGAAAGTTTCATTTTTATCATTACATTATGGAAAATAATGACCTTTATCACAATATGCTAATTTTTTGAGAAGGACCTGTATTTATTATCTGCAATGATTTTGTGTCTTTATTCTGATTTTACTTCAATTTGTATGTTGCTTTGTGCGTTGCCTGTTTTCTGTTTGTACAGCACTTTGGTTGGCCTTGTCACTGTTTTAAGTGCTCTATAAATAAAATGGTATGGTAACAATTTATAATTAAAAAAAAAAAAAAGTTTGCTCCCTTCACAATAAACTTGAGTTTTCACCAACACTAACAGATTTGTTAAAATATAAACTTGTTTAAAAATTCACTAATGAAGAAGATTTACCCCTTTTTGTTGGTGCACCGCTCTGGTCTCTACTAACTTCAGAAACAAATCTGTTCACCAGCTGCTTAATGCCATCTGCTGGTGTTTTACTGCTAAAGCCTCACTCATAGCCTGTCGTAGGTGCTACTACGGCAGTCTGTGGGGAAAAAAAGTTGGCCAAGCCATGCTAGATGTTGAAAATCAAGAAGGCATACACTACATACAGAACCATTACTTCTTGTACATGCCTGAACCAGATCAAGTGCATGGCCAGTAGAGGATTTGTAATGACTAGACATGTTCATTGTACCATTTGTGTCTGAAAGTAAACAAGTACCAACCCCGCTCTCTATTTCAGTGCCACACAAGTCAGAAAAATATCTATGTTCATCAGTTAAAACACGAGGCATGCTGTGGGCTTTTTAAAAAACCCATTGCTCCCACTACATCACAGATAAGTTAGGCATGGTTGTCACATGCTAACTACTTGCATCATAAGTGCAACCTGTACTCCTAGCTAGGGCATTAACAGAGTACTTGAGTAATCTACACATCGATTGCTAGGACATCTATCGAGGTTAAAATGTTACTCGAGTATCCGTAGTGACGTCATATTTTATACCGTCTCTCCTCCTGTTTTCTTCCCTTTTCTCATCTAAGCAAAACATTATTCTGAATAAGAATAAGAGGGCCGTGCTTTTTATAGTAGCAGCTTCGTGCACTCCACCCATCTTCCGGACGACTGTACGTACAGGTTCTCGTTGTATCTCGGTGCAATGATAATAAAGTTTACTCTGATTCTGATTAATGTTACCTCCCCATTTCCTGGTTGAGCTAGGTCATAACATGCAAACGATGTAAAGAAACAACATGTAAAACTTTCCTGTATGAGCTTTAAAGCTGAGAGAAAAAGCACTGGTGGAAAAGTAGTTCCATGCTCTCACCTTTCCTGGTGGGATCTTTCCATCCTTGACCATCTGCATGAGAGGCTTCAGCTCTTCTTTCAGCTCACTAAGCTGCACACAACACACAAAACCAAAAAATTAATCAGTCAGCATAAAAAAAGGTTAATTGTTTCAAGTTATTTCAGATTGCTGCTGGTCTTACCTTTGCCTTTAAGTCCTGAATAAGTTCAAGCAGCTCTGGTGATTCTTTTTTCAAAAGCTTCATTTTTTCTTTCTTAGACATTTGCTTTAAGTCTTTAACAATCCTCTCCTGTTTCTCTGCAGGCTTGCCTTCCTTCTCCTCTACTGCAAACTCCTTCAGAGAAACAGTCACACAAAAAGTCATAAAACATCATAATCTCGTATGGATTTAACTGTATGCACACCAGAGAGATCGATTTAAAGCTACCTGAAAAAAGTTTAAATCGTAATCCTCTTCGCTCAGATTTGCTGCTAATCGTTTCTGGATATTTTTTGCCTCTTCTTCTTCCTCTTGCTCCTCAGCCTCTAAGTCTTCACGTGATTTACCTTCTGCAGTAACCCAAATAAAAAATTCAATATGCAAAGAAAAGGCCCACATGCTTAAAAAAAAAAAAATATCACAGATAAGGCTGGAGATAAAAAAATAATAAAAATCTTACTGATGTCTACATATTCTGAGTCATAGAAAATTTTCTTCTTGGTGCCCCACGCCATCACATTAGGAAGCTCTGAGGGTAGCAAGAGAATACCAGTTAAACGTTTGAGCTCAACTGTAAAACAAGCTTGAAAAAGCCTGATGGCCACACCTTCATCTTTTTTCTCTTCCAAGTCACTTTCCAAATCTGTCCCCTCCTCCTCCTCTTCTTCCTCCTCCTCGTCGTCGTCTTCCGTTTCTGAAATATTGAGAGCCATCACTTCTTCCTGTGTAATTAAGACAAAGTTGAGTTTGGTCTGGAAGCACCTTTATCATCTGAAGTAAAATCACAACAAACCTCATCGTCCAGTTCCTCTTCATCATTCTCCAGCTGAACTCCGCGGGCGAGAAGTTTCTGTGGCACCACAGAGGAAGAAGTTAAAGAACACCAACACCAGCCGCTCACTAAATTGTGGTAGTACAAGTTATGAACTTACAGCGATCTTCTCATCGTGGAACTCGTCAATCTTGTCCTTTATGTATTCAGACGATTTCTGTAAGAGAAACAATTCTATTGCAAATCACAACTTGACATGAAATCAGCGTTACAGTACTGAAACAAACTGGTTAGATGGTTTGTGTTTAAATGGCAGAAGTGTTTGTAACTAGATATAAATAGGAATTTGACTTTTTATCTGACCGAGTTGGAATTGGATTATATAGAAAGTCATGGATTTGAATTGGACCCATTAGCTATTTTGTACAGAAACCTGAGATGACTTTTGCTGATGCAAGTTACTATTTAGTTATTTTAAAAAAAATAAGAAAGTTTCATATGTTCTTTATGCAATATCACATTAGTCCAAAACCATTAATTTCACTAGTTAAAAACACAGTTTGAATAAAAAAACATTTTGTCCCGACTGCGACAAATATCGGGATTATGAAATCTTCAGCCATCTTCTTGTACTGTTAAAAATTAGAGTTCATCTATTATCTAATAATAGTCTAAATAAAAACCTATGTAGCTTCACTGACAATTTAAAAAACAAGAGTCCATTTTGGATGCAAGGTGAAAAGTTTCAGCACAAAAAAAAAAAGAAACTGTCCAGATGAACTGACTGAAAATTGTTGGATTGTATACCTGGATTATTGAGCATGGACTTTGTTGGTTTTGAACCATTTTGACATGACTGTCGACGAGGACCAGCACCAGAGGAGGGGGCGTGCCAAAGAGACCATTTTAGCACCAACAAGACTGGTTTGTTCCACTTTGGAGTAAGCTGTTTGGGGGAATAATCAGTTTTGTGTTGTGTGTTTCCTTGACTGATGAAGCCTTCTGGATGGAAGGTGAAAAGTTTCAGCACAAAAAAGAAACTGTCCAGATGACCTGAATGAAAATTGCTGGAGTCCGTTTTGGTTTCATTAAGTCATAAAAAATAAATTGAAATTATTAAAAAGTTCATGTGCCTAAATATTTTTACAACAAATGAGATTGTTGTTCAAATTCTGTATTTATTTCTCTTTCTATCTGCAGACACCTACAAAAATCAACCTAACAGTGAACAATGACAGATTTTTTATAGGGGAGCGTGACTTTCCTATTAACCACATAAACATTAGTCGTATCAAAAGAGACAAATAAATGTTTTTTGGGTTTTTTTTACCTACATTTAACCAGGTTAGTCAAATTTGCACTGAAAACTACATTTGTTGCAAAAGCTGAAAGAACAGTGCAAATTTTTATTTATTTATTTTTTGTAACAATAAATGTTTCATTTTTACTTCTATGTCATTTTGTTTTTACTACTTTGTTTTTACAACTGGGTACTAGACTTTTTAACAAGCAGACCACAGTTAGTGAGGATCCACAACCTCTCCTCCTCCACCATAACCCTCAGCACTGGCTCTCCTCAGGGATGTGTGTTGAGCCCCCTCCTGTTTACTCTGCTCACGTATGATTGTGCAGCTACCCATCCAGGCTGTCACATTGTAAAGTTTGCAGATGATACAGCGGTGGTGGGATGCATCACAAACAATGATGAGTCCAGCTACAGGCAGGAGGTGGAACACCTGGAGAGCTGGTGCAGAGAGAATAACCTTCACATCAATGTGAAGAAGACAAAGGAGATGATTGTGGACTTCAGAAGGAACAAAAACACCTACACCCCCCTGAACATAAGAGGATCTGCGGTGGAAGTGGTCTCCAGCTACAAGTACTTGGGTGTACACATGAATGACAACCTCAGCTGGAGCAACAACACCACCAGCCTGATTAAGAAAGCTCATCAGAGACTCTACTTCCTCAGACGGCTGAGGCGAGCTGGTCTGGGAAGCTCAGTCCTCACCTCCTTCTACAGGTGTGCAGTGGAGAGCATCCTGTGCTCGAGCATCAATGTGTGGCATGGAGGCTGCACAGCTGCAGAAAGAAAAGCTTTGCAGAGAGTGGTGAAGGCTGCACAGAAATCTGTTGGAGTCAGTCTCCCCACCATCACAGACATCTACACCTCCAGATGCAGGAAGAGGGCCACCTGCATCATGAAGGATCCCACCCACCCAGCACACACACTTTTTGCCCCACTCCCCTCAGGAAGGAGGTTAAGGAGCATTAAGTGTAGAACCACTAGACTGAGGAACAGCTTCTACCCTGAGGCTGTTAGACTCATGAATCTCTAACTAGAATAATCACTGTGAAAAACCATATCATGTTGCTGCTGATCTGTTTCATGTTGCTGCTGATCTGTTTTATGTTGCTGCTGATCTGTTTCACTGTTGATGTGTTCATGCGTGCACATCTGCTCACAGACTCATGTTCATGTTTGTGCTGATGTTCAATGTTTTATGTTATGAGTGCTTAGTGTATATTTAGTTGATGTTTTTCTTAGTTCATATCTTAGATGTTATTACTGTTTTTCTTATACATTTTATTGTTGGATGTAACTGGGACCCTGTGTACATAATTTCGCTCCACCACATGTACCACATGAGGTGCGAATGACAATAAAGAATCTCTGACTCTGACTCTGACTCTGACTCTAAGTGTTCTACATAATTTACCTGATGATGATCGATTGAGTTGATCAATTTTATTCCTAGACACACACCATTTATATAACAACCAAATCCTCCCATATTACATGATGTCATTAGCAAATCTGATTTATTTCTTTATAAACTGATGTGCACTGAAGAGAACTGCTGAAAGGTCAGACAGGTACGCTTGTTTTTGTCACCTTGTCAGGAACCGGCATGTCCTTATATGCTTCAGGGTCATCTTCATCATATGACATGACCTTTTTAGGCCTCTGGACTTTTCTCCTCCTAAACACATTAAAATAAAATGCGCTTAAATTCTTGAGCTGAATAAACAGCAGGCTGTTAACACAATATTACGACAAAATTATTTATCACAACTCATGTCTGTATAATGTATTGACATTTATTATTTGTCTGGTGCGACCTTAAGAAAACAAATAAGACTTTCAATGAATTGCAAAGGGTAAAATTCATGATGAACTAAATATCTCAAACTCACCGTAGCGCTCGAACCATGATGAACCTGGGTCTGTTCGCTAAAAGCCAGAAAATAAAACTTTGAGATGCCTAAACTACCAAAACACGAAATTAATACATGCGGACTTAAATTAAAGTTAACCTAAACGTTCTGCTCGTGTTGGATGTTTTCTAATATTTAAAGCAATCATCCACCATGTGCTTCCGGGTTTGTCTTCTTCTATGGTTTAAATCGTTTCAATCAGTCTGAGCGCCACCTGGTGGACTGGAGTGGATTTCTTTTTATTTCTTGTGCTCTGGACGGATTCTTCTTTGTTGAAACGTTTCATCTTTTATTCAAAAGACTTCTTCAGTTTGGATAAAATACGAAACGTTTCAACAAAGAAGAATCGATCCAAAGAACCTGACTCAACCTTGTTAGATTTATCTGCCTGGATTGATGAGCATGCATCAGGTCATGTCAATGGTCATCCAAGCAAGATCTTTGTAGTTTTAAACAACTATTTTGTTACTTTTTGCAGTTTGTCCTTTACTAGTTTTAAATTTTAGCTAGCTTTTGGTTCTTTTTGGTTCTAGTTACAATTCTACTACTTTCAGGTACCTTTTTGATACTTGCTACTTTAATCTTCAAGTATTGCTGTGGTAGTATTTTCAAGGAACTGTCTTGTAGTTTATTTATTTAATTAATTATTTTGTATATCCAAAACACCATCAAATAAGACATTTTATGTCCAGAGTTTAATGTTTTGAATGACTTAAAAACACTAATAAGCTTTTATAAAGGAGTAAATTGCTCTAAACTGTAGAGCAAAATGTATTGTATAAAATATCCTGATGCATGTACATGCATGATGTATTGTATAAAAGGTATGAAAGTAATAATCAAAAATATTTTTAAATGCACTACTTCTGCTTTAATACATATATTCAAGATGATGAGAGGATATTTAAAGACTGAAACTGTTTTTTGAGAATTACCACAGCTCATGAGATTAAGACACTCAGTATTATTGAAGAGCTAAGATTTATAAATAAATAAAATTCTCTTTGCCATAATTTCTCTCATTAATCAAGACGGAAAAAAACATGTCTCATGTGCTGCATTTAGCAGATTTCCTTACAAAATTAAAAAAAAGTCACACTTAAAATAAATGTATTTTTAACTAATCACTTGAAATAAAACAAGCTGTTCAATAAATAAACCAGGAAGCTGTGCTGTTTGTGAGCAGCATTGATGATTTATTTTATGTACAATAGCATTAAAAGATATGAAGCATCTGTATGCATTCAGTCAGTAAATGAAAGTATTTTTCCTCATAATTCCAGTCAATACAGCAGACGTCCCGAGCTGTTCTTCCTGAGTGACGGAGAATCCTCTCTCGTCATTTGTTCTCTAGTTCTTCGTCCTTGTTGCAACGAGACTTCCACTGAATAATATCAGTGATATAGCTGGAGCTGTGGGTTCTTTCTAAATGTGTGAAGTTTAGGAGAGGTCTGCTCAGAGAAGATTTTACTGCATTGTTCCTCTTCTTCATTAGAGCCAAAGCAGGCGTCATATGATCCGGATCAAGCTGCATGACAAACAGAACATCAGAATATAAAGATCCATTTTCTGTTTAGATAGACAGACAGTATTTTGTTTTTGCATTTAGTGAGAAATACCCTGTTCATCTCTTATAAAGAGAGGGTAATGATGAATTCAGAGTTTTTGACTCACAGATAAAACTTTGACAAAACCAAAGACAAATCTATAAATTTCCAAATAATTAATTTTTTGGTTAAAACACATTTTCTGCTCCGTGTATCGTTCGTTTCTTGTTCTTATTTGTTTATATTTTGTGTGTTATTTGTAATTTTTGCAGTACATTTGTTTAAGATATTAAACCTTTTGTGTGTTTTAAGCTTAGCCAAAGACAAGGGCTACAATTTATTACAATTTATACAAAATATTTGCATCTTTTAACAAGTTTTAAGTTTTGTCGCTTTTCAAATGTATTAAATCGAGCAGTTGTTTATCGTGTTCATCATGTCAAAATAAATCGAATCAGACAAATCAAATTGAATTACAATTAACCCAATAAAGCTGACTGTTGGATAATATGATGGAGTATTAGGGCCACACTAAGAAAAAAAATACATTGGGAGAAAAAAGTAATAAAATTACACGAATGAAGTCGAAATATTACAAGAATAAAGTCTTAGTATTATTAGATAACATATTATTCTCGTAATTTTCGACTTTATTCTCGTACGACTTTATTCTCATATTTTGGCTTTATTCTTGTAATATTTTTATTTTATTCTCATACGACTTCATTCTCGTAATACTAAGACTTTATTCTCATAATGCTATGACTTTATTCTCATAATATTTTGACTTTATTCTTGTAATATTTCAACTTTATTCTCATACAACTTTATTCTCGTAATACTACAACTTTATTCTCATAATGCTATGACTTTATTCTCATAATATTTTGACTTTATTCTTGTACTATTTTGACTTTATTCTCATACAACTTTATACTCGTAATACGACTTTATTTTCATAATATTTCGACTTTATTCTTGTAATATTTCGACTTTATTCTCGTAATATTTAAACTTTATTCTCGTACAACTTTATTCTCATAATACTACAACTTTATTCTTGTAATATTTTGACTTAATTCTCATAATATTTAAACTAAATTCTTGTAATATTTCGACTTTATTCTCATAATATTTCAACTTTAGTTTCATAATATTTCGACTTTATTCTCGTACAGCTTTAGTCTCGTAATACTACAACTTTATTCTTGTAATATTTTGACTTTATTCTTGTACGACTTTATTCTTGTACAACTTTTTTCTGGTAATACTACAACTTTATTCTCATAATACTATGACTTTATTGTTGTAATGTTTCTTTTTCTTAGCGTTGTCCTAGGATAAGGACTCACAAGGAGGTCACTGATCAAAAAGTCCAATTGTAATAACTGCAACATAATTTTTACTTTACATTTACTTCTGCAGTAGTATGATACAATTCAAACTGTCAAACATTGATATTTCCACGTCAATATTTCTGCATCTGACCCAAAACAGTAAAACCGAAGCTCTTTTTCAGGGACATGACAACGTTAAATTCTCTTTTAGTTCAAGTAAAAACCAGAGTTTTCTATTTTCTGTGAATATTATGCAGGATTTGTTTTTCTAAAGTGAAACATTACTTTTGATTTCTTGAATATTGTCAATCTCTGACTACCATACCAACATTTGTTTTAGTTGGAGACACAGGTGAAACTTTTCTACACCCAACTGATAAAAATGCATGTTTTGTGTGGTTTGATAAGGTGAGAGGGACTCCTGCTCACCTCTCAGTACGTTGTTCTGCCACTCATTTACAATAACGAGTCAAATACAGTATCTGTAAGTCAAGTGTAATATCCTCATAAACTCACATTGCCTGGAAACCTTGGTGCTGGTACTTCTGATTCTACTTTGTGATTTAGATTTGCGCTGTAATCGCTCAGATCCATCATGGACTGGGTCCGGTCTGACATCGTGGATTTCACGTTTCTCCTGAGCAGGCCTGTTGGTCCCTGCTTAATCCTCTTCATGATGTCGCTCAGAGAGCTGAAGTTTTCAGTGTTTGACACCTTCAAGATTACAGGTTTCTAGACCAACCAAGAAAGAGAGAAAAACAGTCACCTCACTTTCTCCAGCACTTTTTTATTTACTTGGGTTGCTTTGACATTAAGAGTCCATCACTCACTCTTGAAGATGTTGTGCTTTCCTCAGTAACTGCACCTGTTGTGCTCTCCTCTTCTAAAAATGTCTCCCATTTTAAATGCTGTCTACTCTTAAACGAAGCAGTTGTTGTCTTCAATACTTCATCAACACTTATTGTAGCCCTTTCATAGTCTTCTTCAGAGAATTCTTTGGAGAGTCGTTTCTCGACTTTCCTCTCCATCCTGCAGGAGAAGCAGAGTTTCATTGTAGATGTAACTATTTAAGAACAACATCTTTCTGAGTTTTTATTTCAACTCCCGTCCCAAAGAAGTCGGGATGATGAGTAAATGTAAACCAACTGCAATGATCTGCAAATGTCGTAAACACGTATTTTATTCACAGAGAAACATAGTAAATATCCAACCATCCAACCATCCAGTCATCACCTTGACTCGCTTCTTCCTTTCCTGGTCACAGGTGATGCTGATGCTCAAGACAAAAAAAAAAAAAAAAGAAGAAAAAAAAAGACTAAACAGGAGCAACAAACAGCTGTACAAGGAAGAATTCAATTTACCATATTTTTTGGGCTATAAGGTGCACCGAAAATCCTTTTATTGTCTCAAAAGTCAACAGTGAGCCTTATAATCTGGTGCACCTTATGTATTAATTCTGGTTGTGCTTACTGACCTTGAACTGATTTTATGTGGTACACGGTGCTCAAAAAGCTGTCAAAATGTTTTAGTTTCGCTTAATGTGCCTTACATATGAAAACAGACTCGTTCATTGATATTGCGCCTTATAGTCCGAAAAATACGGTAACAGATGGATAAATCTGTTTTTCTGTGAAAAAGACAAATCACTGTAATGCCACTCGATTGATGTGCTGCTGATTCTCCATGCTGCTGATCTCATTCTCCTGATTTATTTCATGCTGCTGTGTTCATTCATACTCATCTGCTCACTCAGACTCATGTTCGTGCTGCTGTTGTTTGACGTATTGTTTTTGTACTACTAGTGCTTAGTGTATTCTTAGTTTAGCGTATTTCTTAGTTCATATCTTAGATCTTATTACTGTTTTTCTTTTACAATTTATACTTTTGCTGGATGTAACTGGGACCCTACACAATTTCGTTCCACCACATGTACCCAATGCAATGCGAATGACAATAAAGAACCTTGACCTTGATAAGGATTTTACAACTTATTAGGTTAAATGACAATAGATCAGTGGGGGGACTGGGTGGTCCTCCCACTGAGAAAGGCTGAATCTCTCAGAGATGGGCAGAGACAGAACAGTTTTTAAATTATGTTATGCAATAGAAAAATCAGGAAGACTTTGACTGTCCCATCATCTAGAGTTCATATTGTTATCATTGAACCTTTATTTAAACAGATAAATCACATTGAGCCTCGAAGACTCATTTACAAGTGAGACCTGTTCAAAAACAGTTCAAGAGATTCAATAAATCTTTGTTCACAAAAGACAAGAATGAACGTCACTTAAGACGTCTGTAATCTTCATCTATTATGGACTTCACTGCATTTGCTCAGGAACACTTGTCCACAACAGTTCACCTTACCCCCTTCAAGTACTGTGTAATGTTCTGTCATGCACATAAAAACCAGATGTGTACATCATCCAGAAACACTGTCGTTTTCTCTGGGCTCAAATCTCATTTGAAAGGAACAAAACGGAAAAACTGTTCTGTGGTCAGACGAATCAAAACGTTAAATTTGTTTTTGGAAACCGTGACCCTCTACATCCTCTGTCAACTGAAGAGTTCAAAAGCCTGCCTCTCTGATGGTATAGGGGTGCGTTAGTGTCTATGACATGGGCAGCTTGCACATCTGGAAAGGGACCATCAACGCAGAACATTATATAATTTTAAACACATAGAAAAGACTCGGGGTTGTTGATCAGCTAAAATCCTACATCAGACAAGAGTGGGACAACATTCCCCTCCACACCCCAGCAGCTGCTCTCCTCACTTCTTACATCTTTACAGACTGTTGCTAAAAGAAGACTGGCTGATTCAAGGTGGTCAGCTTGGTCCCGTCTTTTTATGTGTTGCTGCAATAAAAATCCAAATTACCTTTTCTTAAAAACATACATTTGATATTCTTACTATGCTCTATTGTGAATAAAACACTGGTTTATTGAGACCCAGAAATAATTTGATATTTTCTACATTTACATAATGTTCCACCTTCTTTAGAATTAGGATTATATATTTTACTCTACCTCATTATTCTTTCAGCCGATGATGTGTTTGATGATAATGACTCTGTATGGCTAATACAATAACACAAATTAGTATTAGAGTTTTCATTAAAAATAAAATGTATCTTTAATTTGTATCATGAGCAACAACAATAAAACAACAACTATAAAAAGACTTGCCTAGAAGTTGTTGAATTATCTTCCAATCTGGCTGGAACTGCAGAGGTGTTCTCATTAATCCTGTAAAATTAAAGAAAATTGCTGTGAAATCATAATTCAAACTTCTTGAGAACTGCATTCAATGTATTATGTAAAGAATTTTTGTTGTTGTGAATTAAAGCGATGGATTGGATTGTTTTACGCACTGATCCAGTAACAGCTAGACAAACTGGGACATCTTTTTATTTGGATTTCATAAAATAAAATAAAAAACTACACTAACCAAAAAAAATTCAAGATGTTATATTAGCTGATTTAAAACCTAAACTTCTGCATGAAATGGTTTGCTTAGTTTGTCACCGTTATCTCAACCAAACAACATGTGTTACAACACAAAATTAAGTGTACTGGTTCTGCTGGTTGGGTCAATTCATGCAATTTTGCACTGCAGTTGAAAACTTTTGAAGTAGGGCTCAGTGGATTAGATGTGAATAGTTAATATCTTACCTGTTAGATAGCTCTTTGAAAGGCCTCATTGGGAGGATAAAGTTTAATTCTGATAGAACTAATGAACTAACAGCTAATCTGAGAGAGATAAACCGAAGTGGATTATCATAGTCCCTTTATGAAACAACACTAATCTCAAACATTTCATAGCGCTTCATGAAAATGCTATTTATAAACCTATGCACCTCCAACAATTTTGAATTACACAGTTATTTATTTAAAAAAAAAAAAAAAAAAAAAAAAACCCTGAGGTTATTTTCTAGTATAGCTGCAGCCTCAGTTTGCTGTTACACTTTTAGTGCAGCTTGGGAATTTAGGGCAAGACTATTATAATAATTCTGCAGGAATAACTGTAATGCAAACTTGACAGCCTAAAAGAAGCAGCTAAATGTAAAAAAAAAAAAAAGTGTTTGCATGAATTGTCATGAAGTCTTGAGATTGGCAGCAGCTATCTACTTTGGTTTTGTGCTCCATTCTAATCAGTTGTTAGTTGATCGATCAATCTGGTCAAATATAAACTCGGTTTCCATCTAGAACAGGTAAGATATTAACTGGTCATAATGTTTACACAGAACCCCAAAAGATCAGAACAATTTATTTTGTTTGCTTCTTTAAATTATAGTATAAAGAGTATAAACTGAAACGCTTAATGCACCTTTAAAAGTTCAAATTGTTTAGTCGAACTCACGCAGATATTACCTTCTTTCATTTTCAAATTGGTGCCCGTTGTAGGTAAATCTTTCCTTGATGACTCTGTCCCTGTTGTCGTTCTGCTCTGTCATTTTCTCAGTCCCTATTTCCTCATTTAGATCAAAAGGACTGTTAGGATTGCTGATGTCTTTATGAACAACACCCATTTCTTCCCAGTCCAGGAGGACATCTTCAGGTGGTGATGGAGGGTTTGTCATCTCAGGCTCCACCAGGAAGTGCTTTGAAAACCTGAAATCGGAAAAGACTGTGGGCTGATGGTAAGGCACATAAAGATGGCCGCTGGCTGGGACTCTGCATGTGTCAGGGGCCGGGACGGAAGCAGCATACAGGATTCTGAACTCCATGTCAAAGGAGTCAACAACTGGTCCTCTCAGAACCGTAATGAGCTGCTGGTGGAGGTGGGCGTCTGTCCAGGTGAGGCTGCAGAGTTCAGCAAAAGCTTGTTAGCTCACATTCATCACTTTATTTAAGAAGAAGAGTTAAAAACAGCACGTGCTTGGTTACCTGTAGCTGCCATGGATCACCGTCTCTAAATCAACCAGAAGGAAGTTGACCTTCATTTCCCCAACCACCATCCTTCCATTTCTCGAGCAGAACGTCTTCCCTCTGAGAACTCTGACCCGCATGTTCTGTCAGACATTAAAAAGGTTAAACTGAAACCGAACATTCGTTTTATCATCCGAGATTATCAGTGTTCAAGAATCTGTGTTGTAATACTTTAAAAAACGTGTTCAGTTTCCTGTACACACGTATCGGACGGCAAAATGAAACATTCTTTCTGGAAAACTGAAGCGTCGTTCTGACTTTTTGTTTGTTATTTTAGAAATAATTAAAGAAGTATGGGCACATGTTAAAGCGGTTGGGGCATTTATTTTAATATTTAATCTTACTTGGGGTTAAAAAAAAAACAAACAAAAAGGTGACCCAGAGTTGTTTCGGTTTTACAGCTGTTGAACATTTGTGGATGTTTTAAGAAGAAAAAAAGGGGGAAAACAAGAATTGTGGCATTGTTGGTGTGGGGAACTTTCATATGCCCAGCAGAGTTTACATTTCATTCTCAATAAGTTCTCAATAAAAAAATAAAATAAAATAAATATCACTGTAAGCCCACTCTAATTGGTGATATATGAATTGCTGCTGATTATCCATACTGCTGATCTCTTGCCTTTAAGCTGCTGTATCATCTGCTCACTACAGACTCATGTTCGAGCTGCTGTTTAATTTACCGTATTATATTACATCATCAGTGTTAAGTGTGTATCTTAGATCTTTAACATATTGTTTAGTGTTTGTTTTTAGCATCAATCTTAGATCCTTATATACTGTTTCTTTTTATATTTAATATTTTTTGCTATTTTTGAGTATAACTGGGACCTTGAGTACACAATTTCGTTCCACCTCATGTACCACATGTGATGCGAATGACAATAAAGAACCTCGAACCTTGAATTTCAAAGGGTTGGGAGTGTCCGTACGGTTGCAGGCTTAATAAACATTTGCCTCTGTGTAATTTTTGATTAACGATATATAATTTAACACTCTGTTCATTAGCAACGCAATTTCAGAGCTGATCCATAAAATGTGTCATTTCAGCAACATCCTTTAATAAAAGTGTGATGCTAAGTTGTTATCAAATCCGAGCAACAATAATGACTATGGTGTTAAAGATGAATAATAAAAATACAAATAAAGAAACAAATGCAAGAAGATGGACGAGCAGCTGAAGAGCAGTAATGATATATGTACCTTGAGACTGATCATCATACTCAAATGAAGCCGCAGTAATAATATATATATTCACCATTTAGTTCTGAAATACCGATAAGCAGCATTTAAGACTGAACAGGCTTTTTCAGTTGCTGAAACCGAAACTGTGGGATAGTTTACTTCTTCATATACAAACCGCTGAGAGTACTGAGACTTTCACATCTTTGCTCAAGATGCATCTTTTTCCCTTAGAGTTTGATTCAAGCAGCACTTGAGATCTATTCAGAGCTGATGGTTTTACGCTGTGTTTCTGCATTTTATTTTAACTTTACTTGTGTTTCCTTAATGACATACAATGTCTTGTGTTTTTTTTATTTGTTTTATTGTTGTTGTTTTCCATTTTTGACTGAATTGTAAAGCACTTTGCTCAACTTCTGTTGTCTTTATGTGCTATTATGAATACAATGACATCAACAGATTAACATAATGACCTCTAAACTGGTGTAAAAACAGAACAATTCACTCGCCGTTTAGAGCAACACTGCAAAATATGCTTTGCTTAAGAAACAAAGAGTGTTGTTTCAGATAATCTGCAGTATTTTGTAGGGAATTTGAACAAGGTGAGCACATTCCCAGCAGTGAAGTTCAGAGAAAGAAATGTGAAGTTATTTGTGTCATGATCAGTGTAGTGCTGACGCCAGAGTGCAGACAGACACGGAGGAACTCAAATGTAAAAAAAATTGAATCTATTAAACAAAAGCTCAATATTAAACAGCGGACATGGCAGCAAGCACTGAGAAAAAAACTGAAATCAGGGAGACACGGAGGAAAACGGAGCATGATGGCCATGGGAAGCACAATTCACGGGCGGGGAAGAAACTGTACACACTGTCAATGAACCTAAACATACCATTTTATTTATAAAGCAATTAAAACAGCAACAGGGCCAACCAAAGTGCCGTACAGTACAGCAAAAACAAAACAAGCAAAGGTCAAAGAATAAAATACACAGATCCAAATAAATAAAGATAAACATTAAATGACCAACATTGTAGAACACAGACAAGTTCAAATCAACTCACACTGTGTCAAAGGTCAGGGAATAAAAGTGTTTTTTAAACAAGACTTAAAAACAGTGAGAGAGGGAGCCTGCCTGACATGCAGTGGTAACTCGTTCCACAGTCTTGGACCTGCAACTGAGAAGACCTGTCACCTCTGAACTTAAGATGAGCCTGGAACCAATAAAATCATCTGGTCTCTGACCTCAGAGAACGCTATGGGACATATGGCTGCAGCAGATCAGCAAGATAAGGGGGCAGAACTGTGCAGAGATTTAAAAACATACAGAAGGATTTTAAAATTAATTTGAAAGTGAACTGGGAGCCAGTGTAGGGAGGCCAGAACTGGAGTCTCTTTTACCTGTACCAGTTAAAAATCGGGCTGCAGCATTTTCAACCAGTTGTAAATTCAATTCAATTCAGTTCAATTCAAAAATACTTTATTAATCCCAAAGGGAAGTTAAATGTTGTTGTAACTCGTTATCCTCGTTTCAGTAAGAGATGTCATAGATACTGATGGCTGTAGGCAGGAAGGATCTTTTGCAAACGTCCGTCCCACAGTGGATCTGAAGAAAATGGTCGCAGATGCCGTCCAATCCGTCCACCCAGACTTGGCTGGCCTCTCGGTTACCATGGGCTGCAGGACTGCCCGAATGCTGGGCAGAACTCCTCCCAGAGAGATGGCCACTCCTCCCAGCAGCCTGCCGAGCTCCTCGTTGCTGTGGACAGCCAGCTGCAGGTGCCAGGGGATGATTCTGGTCCTTCTGCTGTCACGAGCCGTGCTTCCTGCCAGTTCCCGGATTTCAGCAGTCAGGCACTCGAGCACAGCCGGCAGGGAGACGGGAATGCATCTACTGTGCCTTTTTTTTCAACTCATTTGAGATTTGGGCTGTAGCTGAGATATTTTTTGAGATGCTAATCAGCTGCTCCCGGTTGTAAAAACATCTTGTTGTTATGGTTACACATCACAACAAATATCCAAAACTAAAAAAAAGTTTCAGTAAAAATCCTTCCAGCTGCACAGCATCCAATACCATAGGAAACAATCAGCCAAAAAAAAAAAAGTGATTTGCATCCAGAAAAAGAGGAATTAAAGTTTCCAAAAGCAAATCTCAGAATGAATGTAACAGAGCTGCTCCAACATGCAGCCACCTTGATTGGCGTAATTCTAGAACGTGCAAACGTGAATTATAAAAGGTGGAATAGTGGTCTGACTGGTTCCAAATAGAAGCACGTTGCAGTAATCAAGCCTGGATGTTATGACAGCATTACTGTCACTCCCAGATGAGTGACACCTTGTTTCTTCTACTAAAGACAGATAATGACGAACACCTAGGGAACGACAATGAGGAACAGGTGAGGGTGGCATGAGCTGGAGCCGACTACATGGGGGAAGCACACTGGGAAGGCTGAACAGATGATGCAAGAAAACAGATCTAAAAACACAAGAATCTCAAAATCTAATGAACACAGAACACTAATAAAACAGATTCTCACAATCGGAGTGAAAAGCAGCTGGTAAGTTGGCTTCCATGGATTGTTTAATGAACCAATTCAGTTCTAGGGAAACTTGGCAGAAAAGGACAACTCAAGAGTCTGAACGATCCAAAGCACATCCCTCGATCCAGTTGTGTATTTCGAGAGAAAAGAAATTGAAAACTACAACCTGGCAAATTTTATTTGGCTTTATCCAGTACAAACAGAAAAGGGGGAGATGGCATAATAGAACTTTACAAAAAAGAGTAGCCAAACTATTCTGTAATAAAAATACACAGGTTTTTAATTTTTAATCTTAACGGTCTGTTTTCAGTTGCTCATGAAATAAATGATTAAACTCTTAATATAATTGTTACGTTATGAAGTGGTTATATCATTTAACAAAGCTTACATCTGAGTGTATGGAAGTGACTTATGCTGTATAATGTGTTACTATTTGCAAAAGGTTTTGTGCTCCGAGCAGTGGGAATTTGCAATGAATGTATTTAGATATACTTGTTTTCAATCTTGTCCAGGTTTGATTATTTCCTGGTGTCCACATGGAATCAAAGAATCATTTCCATCATCAAATTTAAAGTATTTTAGTACGGAGCCTCAGATTATTAATGCAGTTGTATGTATTTTTTTCAGTTTAGCCACTTTTTGGCTTTCAGGTTTCAGTCAAAAACAGGACACAAATCGAGCACGTCACATAAAAAGAAGGAAAAATATCTTAAATTCAAGGCATCACAAAACAGGCAAAAAAACAACAACAACAACAAAAAAATACTGTAGCGCAGCCGAAATAAATGAAAAATCTGAAGTGGTGTTAAGTTGAAATCAAAACTGTGGCGGGAACAGGACTGAGAGGTTGGGCAGGATTTAACAAAGACAAATGAAAAACTGAAGATGTAAATACAAAAGAAGTTGTTATAAGTGGAAGCTGGTGTGCTGAGAAGAACCAGGAAACGTCTGGGTAAACAACCAAATAAAAAAAACAAGAATACTTTGTTTGCAACACATAATGAACAACAAATATAGTCAAAACAAAAATCCCAATAAAATCAGGACTGTAATAAGAGTTTTAATGTGAACTTATGAGAAAAAAAAGCAAAATCAAGTTCTTTTAATTTGCAGCGTTGTATGAAAATGTTGCACATTTTACACAAGATGATTGGAAAAATTCAAGCTGCCAGTGTTTCATCACAAGTTTAGATATAATAACATTACGTAGGCCTCAAGTGTCAAACTCAAGGCCCACGGGCCAAGAACGGTCACTGGTACGATTTTATCTACAAAGTCCAAAAGATAATTATCACCACATAAGGTGGGCTCTGTTTTGTGTGTGTGTGTGTGTGTGTGTGTATGTCTTTGTTTATGTTACTTTGTAAGGCCCATTTTCCCAATTTATACTACATTGTGAGGACCAACTGTTCCTTATGCCCAGGCCCCATAAGAAGAAGTGCCGTTGCTGGGTTATGGGGTTAGGTTTAGGACTAAGGTATGAATTGAGGATGTGTTAGGTTTAGGTTCTGAAAATTGTTGGATTGTATACCTGGATTATTGAGCATGGAATTTGTTGGTTTTGAACCAGGTTGACATGGCTGTCGATGAGGAAGAGGGCCAGCACCGGAGGAGGGGGCGTGCCAAAGAGACCATCTTAGCACCAACATAACTGGTTTGTTCCACTTTGGAGTAAGCTGTTGGGGGAAGAATCAGTTGTGCTGTGTGTTTTCTTGACTGATGAAGCCTTCTGGATGGAAGGTGAAACATTTCAGCACCAAAAAATAGAAACTGTCAGGATGACCTGACTGAAAATTGTTGGTATGTATACCTGGATTATTAAGCATGGAATTTGTTGTTAGGTTTAGGGTTAGAAGCATAATGTACTGGTAATGGTTAAGTTTAGGGTAAAGGTCAGTGTTGGGCTATAGAAATGAATGAAAATGAATGGAAGTCAGTGCAAAGTCCCTCTAAAGATAGAAAGACAAATTCAAAAAACACCAGCATATAGAAAGACAAACTTGTGTGTGTGTGTTTATGTACCTGTTAGCAAAATATTTCATAAACCAGTTGAATAATTTAAATGAAGCTCCAAATGTAATAAAAGGACAAAGATTTATAACGGATTAATTTGGGAGTCAACCTAATTTAAGATGGTCGTAACAACAAATCATCCATCCATCCATCCATCCATCCATCCATCCATCCATCCATCCAT
>NC_056504.1:31448858-31457362 GCF_014905685.2 Nematolebias whitei
ATCCATCCATCCATCCATCCATCCATCCATCCATCCATCCATCCATCTTTACCCGCTTCTTCCTTTTCGAGTCGCGGGGGTCACTGGTGCCCATATCCAGCTATCACTGTACAAGAGGAAGGAGACACCCTGGACAGGTCTCCAGTCCATCACAGGGACACATAGAGACACATGAGACAAACAACCATTCACTCTCTCACTTACATCTAGAGACAATTTAGAGTTGCCAATCAGCCTAACATGCATGTTTTTGGTCTGTGGGAGGAAACTGGAGTACCTGGGGAATCCCACGCATGCACAGAGAGAACATGCAAACTCCACCCAGAAAAGCCCCTGGCCAGGATTTGAGCCGGTGACCTACTTCCTGAGAGGCGGCAGCTCTACCAACTGTGCCACCGTGCCACCCTTCACAGCAAATCAACATTAGCAAAAAATGGCTACAACTCAGTCAACTTTTTAGACACCGACCTAAAACTTGGAGTGGTAGTAGTTGAGCCTCATGTCTTATCCCATGCACCAGCAGACTGAGTAAGATTCATCTGTTTAAAATGTTGTCATGCAAGTCAGCAGCTCATAGGCATTACTTTAATGTATGCTATATTTTAAAAAGTTAAGCTGGAATTTTTCAGTAACTTGATTTTGACATGGAAATAAAGAGCTCTTGATGAGCTTGCTTTGTGGCTTGAGCTGATGTGCATCAGAACAGAAAGTCTCTTTGAATATATATATTCTTTTTTTCTCTTTTCTCTTAAAATCAGCTGAAGGGCTTGTTTGTTCAGATGATTTGAAATATTGTTAAAAAAATGCAGTACTAAAATTAAAGTCAACTGAAAACAAACAAGATGGCTTCTATTGTTGTGTTTTGTAAATGAGATTTTATTTTCTTTAATCCGTAGGCTGTGTTTTTATCTAATTTTTTATATATTATGTCTTGGTAGAAGATTTTAAAAATATATGCTTTTCCTTATGTCAGCATTTCTGAGCAGTAGCTGCATGGACCTTTTTACTTCATCAGACATTGACATAGATGGTGCATTCAGGACTCAAGAAAGAATCAGTAAAGATGTGCATTATTTCCACCAGACATTTGTTGGTGTTTCAGTCAAAACTATTGTTGCATAATGCCACACAGCTAGCATGCTAAAAAAAAAAATCCATACCTGATTGTTATCAACATGGCAACCATCCATCATCCATCCATTATCTTTACCCGCTTATTCCATTTTTGGGTCACGGGGGTCGCCGGTGCCCATATCCAGCAATCACTGTGCGAGGGGCGGGGTACACCCTGGATGGGTCGCAAGTCCATCACAGGGACACATAGAGACAAACAACCATTCACGCTCTCACTCACACCTAGGGATAATTTAGAGTTACCAATCAGCCTAACATGCATGTTTTTGGTCTGTGGGAGGAAACCGGAGCACCCGGAAAAAAACCACGCATGCACGGAGAGAACATGCAAACTCCACCCAGAAAGGCCCCTGGACCGGGGTTTGAACCAAGGACCTGCTCACTGAGAGGCAGCAGCTATACCAGTTGTGCCACCGTGCTACATGGCAACCAATGAAATATAAAATAATAACATAGATTTTCCTCTATTTCCAAATTGTCGCTCCTCTTAACGATTCATTCTTTTTTTTTCTTCTCATTTGCAAATCAAAATCAGACGAGATTTCCATCACTTGAACCAAACAGACTGCGCTGAATGTTGTGAAACCAGTTCAGCCTCATGTGGCTGAATCAACATTTTACATTCCTAACACGAGCACGCCAAAACAACAGAACGCAGTTGCAGGTTTAAGGGCTGAGTGTGTGGAGAATCAGTGCAGTGTGTTGAGTTTTTAATGATTCATCAAGTGTATGTATCAAAAGATGTCCCTGAGGGTTAGGTGTGAACTCACCGGATGCCTGAGCTTGTGGAGGGTGAAATTCTCCTGAAGGGACCTTTGGTTCAGGACGATGTAGACGGGGACACCTCTGGAGGCAGCAGTGTGTAAATCACCAATTATGGCATTGTCTGTCAGTTTGTCTGTCACAATGCCAACTGCCTGCAAAGCACAAACAAGCCTTTGTGAGCCTAAAACCTTTCTTTCTCATCGATTTGTTCACGATGAAACACTCTGCCAAGAAACTGCACAAGTATAACTGAAGAAAAACCTTTTTATGTGCTCATTCTAAGCAGAGGAATGTTTGTTTTTTCAGCCCTAAATTACCACAATTACTGCAGCAGGTCGCTCCCTGTTTGACCGCACTCTGTCGTCCCACTTTTCTCTTGCAAAGTGACACGAAACAAGCAAAACAACATTGTTTAAATCTTTTGATTTTCTTCCCACATCTAGCTTTTTGGTCAGAAAGTTGGTGGCTGCGACGCACATGTTTCTCACTTACTGCCTAATAAAAATACATTGCTCACAAAATTAAAGGGAGCACTAAAATAACACATCCTAGACCTCAATTAAAAAAAAATTCTCATTGACAAACTTCATTTTTAGAACAGTGGAATTGAGTGAGAAGAATATAACACAAAAATTATCAATGTAAATCAAAATTATTACACAATAATCTGGATTTGGATTCGTACTCAATATGAAAGTGGAAAATAACATGACAGGCTGATTCAACATCAGTGAATATTCCTCAAGAAGATAAGTCTAAATGAAGCTCAGTAGTGTGTGTGGCCTCCATGTGCCTGTATAACCTCCCAACAACGCCTGGTCATGCTCCTGATGAGACGACAGATGTTCTCCTGAGGGATCTCTTCCCAGACCTGGATTAGAGCATCACTTAGCTCCTGAACAGTCTGTGGTGCAATGTGGCCTTGGTGGATTGACCGAAACACGATGTCTCAGAACAGGCAGGCCAGTCCATAACATCAATGCCCTCATCATGCAGGAATTGTTGACACACTTCAGCCACATGAGGCCTAACATTGTCATGCATAAGAAGGAACCCAGGGCCTACTGCACCAGCATATGGTCTCTCAATGGGTCTGAGGATCTCATCCCAGTACCTCATGATAGTCAGAGCACCTCTGGCTAGCACATGGAGGGCTGTGCGGCCATCCAAAGAAATGTCTCCCCACACCATGACTGACCCACCACCAAACCGGTCATGCTGGAGGATGTTGCAGGCACCATAACGTTCTCCACAGTGTCTCCAGACTCTGTCACGTCTGTCACATGTGCTCAGTGTGAACCTGCTTTCATCCGTGAAGAGCACAGGGCGCCAATAGCGAATCTGCCAATTTTGGTGTTCCCTAGCAAACGCCAATCATCCTGCACGGTGTGGGGCTGTAAGCACAGGCCCTATATGTGGACGTTGTGTCCTCATACCAACCTAGTTGATTCTGTTCCTGACAGTTTGAGTGGAAACATGCACATTAGTGGCCTGCTGTAGGTCATTTTGTAAGGCCCTGGCAGTGGACCTCCTGTTCCTCCTTGCACAAAGGATGAGGTAGCGGTCCTGCTGCTGGATCGTAACCCTCCTACGACCCCCTCAATGTCTCCTGGTACCTATTCCATGCTCTGGACACTGTGCTGAGAGACACAGCAAATCTTCTTGCCACCGCTCACATTGATGTTCCATCTTGGATTAGCTGCACTACTTGAGAAACTTCAGTGGGCTGTAAAAACGCCTCATGATGCCTCTATGCGTGACAGCACTGACAAAATGGAAAAGTGACCCAAAAGTTCAACCAAAAAGGACGAGAACAGAGAAATGACCTGTGGTCACCACCTGCAGAATCACTCTTTTATAGGGGTTGTCTTGCTAATTGCCTCTCATTCCAGCTGTTGTGTGTTCCATTTGACAAGCAGCACGTGAAACTGATTCACAATAAGTGTTACTACCGAACTGGTGACATTGATTCCACAAAGGTGTGACGGATTTGGAGTTACATTGTTTTGTTAGGTGTTCCCTTTTTTTTTTTTTGAGCAGTGTGTATGCAAATCATGATCATATGCAATTAATTATTAAATAATGATTACTTTGCATGCAATACTTTATACTTCATGAAGGGAGTTTTAAATGTAAGTGTATTCATTGTCAAGATTTTTGTCTCTTTAAGTACATCTAAACATACTTTGGTTGTTATGGTTTTATAGCAGCAGAATCCATTGAGTAAGATACAATGTAAATCAACAAAATATATACCATATTTTTCGCTGTATAAGTCACACCTTTTTGCATAAATTTACAAGTCCTGTGCCTTATACACCGAAGCGACTAATATACATATGTCCCCATATTTATAATCCAATGTTTGGCTGAGATCTGACGATTTCATTCATTCTGACATGGAAAATATTGAACACTACCATTTTCAGCTGCTAGATGGTCCTCGAGTGATACGGCAAGCCAAGTGTCTCGTTCATAGGTAAAAGTGGATATTAATGAGACACTTGGCTTGCCATATAAAACCACCATCATCTCGCTCAGGAATTCCTGGAGCAAACGTCAAATCAGCTGCACTTCGCTGCACCACCCAGGCGAACTGCAGCTGATTTGACCATTAAAGTGCATTAAGGAAAAATTCAACTGAGACACACCTTTACTATAATGTCAAACAAACAAATAATTGTTTTTAGGAGTTTATCTTGTTAAATTTCGAAGAAATGCACAGCGAGTCCTCCCTCTGCGCACTGCCACTGCCTTGAATCAGCTTTTGAAATGCAGCTGATTTGACCGTTAAAGTGCATTTATTAAGGAAAAGTTAAACTAAGACACACCTTTACTATAATTTTGAACAAACAAATAATTGTTTTTAAGTGTTAATCTTGTTAAAGTCCTCCCGTGCACGCTCCCACGGCCGCCATTTGACAGCCAGTTGATTTTTGGCACAACACCGGCCCACATTTCTGGGTGGTCAGCGGTGACACATAACAAATGCCATTTATACGGTGAAAAGCCTTATTTATGTTTTTTCCACTTTATCAGACATATTTGGACTAATGCGATGTGCAAGTATGGTACTGCAATTTAATATTTGGTATACTCTAATTTGTAAAGAAGTAACTTTATTAAAGAAAGGTCTTTATTGGTGTTTATTGGTGTCTTCCTCTTCTTTATGTACATAGAAATGTGTGTGTTTTATTGTGCTTACTTGTGTTGCATTTTGCAGGTACCGTCTGATGATCTCTCTGACAGGTGGCTCTCCTTCAAGAGGAGGACTGGTGTGGACCATCACCTCCGCCGTCTTCACCGTGGGTGATCTCACTGGCCAGCCGAGCTCCAGGTTTGGGATCGGTGCATCCGAGTGGCAAGGGGCATAAGTGGAACAGAAGTCCTCTGTCTCAAAACTGTTTTCCACTCCATTCTGCTCTTCCACATGCAGCTCCTTGACATGATAGTTCTGAGCCCAGCTTCTTATCTGGCTCACCTCTTCAGGAGATAAGAAGCAGGCGGCGTGCTCCGAGCTGACGGAGCTGTAGAAGGCCTCCGGTCCCCCACTGAGGAGCCTCTCCACAGATTCACGCTCCGTCTCACAGTGCAGGAACTCCGGCGAGGATTTGTCAACTGGCAGGAAAACTACGTTCTCGTTCAGACTCTGTTCGTGAGAGTTGGACATCTTTGTCTCCGTGAATCTGTGCTGCCTTTCAGAGATCCCACTGTTTTAAATCCAGACAATTCAGATCAATGACTCAATCACGTGCTTCTTTCTTTCATCAATGTGGTAAAAAGTCATGCTATTTCCAGGCTGCCAAGAGCTGTCCAGAGTAGATCAAATATTTTGGCATTGACAGCAGACCTTGATGGTTTCTCATTAGTCCTTGCTGATAAAAAGCACATTTTACAATCTGTACAGAGAACATCAGATATCTTGACGTTACCAACAGTTTTGATTGCTTCACTTCAGTCCCTTTTGATAAAAGTTACAGACTCCAGCAGCTTTGATCCAACAAAACAGAAGAAAAGAAACATCTTTAAGTTCAAATATTGGTAAATAGTTTGTTTTCCAGCTTAAAAAAAACGAAACAGTTTCAGCTCACAGCGCTGCTCACCTTCTGCACAGCTTTGTCTCCCAGGTTAAGGTGTAAGCTGTCAGGAGCTGTGGCTCACCAGACGTCCCTCCCGTGTGTGATTTCTATCACACTCCTCCAACTCTTCCACTCCTTCTTTCAGTCATTGTTTTTAGATTCCAGACATTCAGAGCAGCTGACACACTGCTGCCCAGCACAGACACCCTTGTCATCGCCCCAATTATTCTCCTTTGGCTTTTATGCAGCATACATTCAAGCTTCATTGCATACGTCTTGGTTCCAGCACCAACATCACCTACGTGCGTGAGGATGGCATAATGCCGTAGTATCATTTTCAAGTCAAGTTTGCCTCAGAGTTTTCTGTTCAGACTGGTCCAGCCGGACAGGTAGGTTGATGACCAATTTAAAGGAAGCAAGTGCATTCACAGCAGTTCATTTTTTACCTTGTGGGATGTGCATTTGGAAAGTAAACGTCTAGCATTTATTTACTGGAAGGCATTTTGCCAGCTAAGAGGTTTAACCTGAAAAATCTTATCTTGAAAATGATGGATGGGATGAAGCCCTTTTGGTCAAATCTTGATATGCGTTTTCATGCATTATTGTAAAGTCTTGCATGTTCTATTAAATGTTTGCTACTGCCACATCAAATTTGAGCTCAACATCTGTGAAACTGATAGAGATATATAATGTTTCCTAAGGTCAATGTGCATCCAATAGTTTTTAAAAGGTTTCATGAAAATCTGTCCAGTGTATTGAGCCAACACACACAGATGTACACACACTCAAGCAATTATACTTTAATTTGCGGTGGGTAGCAAATATTTGTTACACCTAATACCTTTACGAGCAGATTCCTTTCATTTTAATGCTGGTGTGCCGCTTTTTAATCTGGTGAGTATGCTTTTGCCAAAGTAAACATCTGATCCCACAGATTAGTGATTAAAAAAATCATTTTGTCATCAGACCAATGTTTGTTTTTTCTTCTTAGTAGAGTTGTTCTGATTGATCGGCCACCGGTCATGATCGGCCGATTTCTGTTAAAAAGTATGTGATCGGCTGATACCGATCAATGCCTTTCAGAGCCAATCACAACAACTGATCAGCTTTGCAGCCTGCAGAGGTCTGGTGGTATATATCAGGGTTTATCAGGCAGGAACAAACCCAATAGATGCAGGCAGGGACTCGGACTCAGAAGATACAAAAATAAATATTTTTAATGATAATAAATTAAATAGCTGACGTGGCAGTACACTTACAAAACTGGGGATACAACTCAGGTCAGGACTGGTACACATCAGATCAGGACAAGACAGGGTAGACCCAACGATGACGCGACAAAGAACAAAACTAACAGACAGACTATATACCCAGACAAGACAGGATGTGATTACAAATAGCTGGCATGAGACAAGAGTGAAATTAATTGCATAAATGATGAGACACACAAGGGAGTACAGACAAGTGTAGGGACACATCAAGGTTTTGCTATCATTAACTTTTATTCTTTTGATACTTTGAATTTAAGACTGACTCTCCATCCCCAAAGCTGGACCATATGTGAATCACATGTTATCATATAAGATGAATAACAAAAACCTGTTATTGTAATTAATTGCACACCTGGTGTTAGGATTTCAGAAAAGCTGAAAGGCCCTTTTGTATGAGAACTTTTCCATCTGACCTGTGAAATATAACATCTAAAACGTACGCAGGGAGGATTCATCCTCCAGACTTAGAGTGTGAGAAAGACCCCATTGTTTTCAAGGACTCTTCTTTCCATCTCACGGTAGAAATCATTTCTTTAACAAGTTAAATGTCTGAGTTGTCCTGAACACAATTGAATGTTTTGCTGTAAAAATGGCTAAGTTTATTTACTTTCTAAGCTCAATACTCAGTAATCATGCATAAAGGAAATTGATATAAAACTGGTGTTCAGAAGTTACAACTGTGTGCATAAGTTCTAATGAAAATGTTTATGGATGAGTAAAAAGCTGCTTAGAAGTTAGATTATTCTGTTATATTGAGAATTTACCAAAGCAGAGTAAATTAGCCATTTAATATTTTTATTAAGGTTATTAAAGTTCAACAGTAACTTGAAAGAAGGTCCACCCTTCTGTCGTGATTGGCTAGACCATCACATTGTAACGCCTCTAAGTCAAAGAAATTTATTTCTGACATTTTTGGCTTAGAGCAGTCTGAAGGAAGCTTTGAAGAAGTAAGGTCAAACAATTGGATATTTATTGTCAGAAGATCTTTGCCACCAGAAGGAGAAAACGCAGCCCTCCGGGAGCTCATCAACCGACCCCCCTCAGGAGCCAACTTTCGACTCTAGATTTCAGCTGATTTCCAGTGTCGAGGGAAATCCCACCTTCGGCTCATAAGTCATCTCAAGAGTCTGGTAACCCTCCGGGTGGTTGAATTGCAGATCACCTTCCAATCGGTAGGAAAAAGCTGCTCAGATTTTCTCTGCTGGTGTCTGATGTCCCAGATAAGAAGTTGTCCAGTATAAAAATGTCATCATTA
>NC_056504.1:31462362-31492171 GCF_014905685.2 Nematolebias whitei
ATCCTTCCCACACTCTTGTAATATTCTAAACAATGTTTCTAAACTCTCTAAAAGAGCACAGAATGTCATGTGCTCAGCTCTCTGCCTCCGCTGCTCTCTGCCACCTGCCAGAGCTCTTGGCCACGCCCACTTCTCCGCTGCAGAGAGCAGAGCTCATGATACTTTGCAGGAGGAAGCTTCTCCTTTAGCTGTTGACTGCACACAACTGCAGGAAGAGGGTTTATGGGATGCACACAGGTGCAGCAGGTGTTAAATAATTTTAAATAATTGATTTTAAATTCCATGCCGATCGTGCGTCTCGTCCATCCGTCAGCCAGTTGTGTGTCATGTCCAATCTTACTTCAACAAACCGCAGTAGATCGAGTCCGTGAAAAACGAACCGCGAAGTAGCAAGGGATTACTGTATCATTTATAATTTCTAACCAGGTTGAGTCAGGTCCTCTGGACGGACTCTATAGCATTATAAGAGGTGGACAGTTGAACACGGAGGACACAGTTAACATGGTACCATGCTGTTATTGCAAGTATCACTCAGCTCTTTGTGAATAGCAAACAACCATCAGGGCACTAACGATCAATTGTTAGGCTAATGCTCCTCCTTTTGCATGTGAACAACTAATGCTCACTTGTTACAATCAGTTCACAGCCAACTAGTTTTGGTTGTCACCAGCAAACTGACTGATCCACTAAAAGGTGCTGACTCCGCCTTGTTAGAGTCACATACCTGGATTACTGAGCATGCATCAGAAGATCATTTTATATTTGTGTGTGTTGTTCTTTTCATTATAGTTTTAAATAAAATTAAAAAAATATCTATTGGATAATCGATAACATGGTAAATGACAGAGTACTGTAATCGTGAATAAAGCTTGGAGTAACCTGACACACGAGACTTGTTTCCAACATGCCGTTCCAGACACAGCCTTTCTTTATGCTAAAGTGTCTAAGTGTCTTCAAAGTGTCTTCACATGACAGGATGTTGGTTTACCTCTCCAGGGACATGTGTGTTTGATTTGACACTTTGTCTGGTTTATGTAACAATTCATGTTTTCATTTCTTGCCACATGCAGGTTGTGATCATCACAGACAAAACATCACCGTAAAAGTTTCCACTAAAAATATTTTTTGGGTTTCAGTTTAAGCATTTGAGCACATTTACATGATTTCAAGGCAACAGTTTCATCAGATACGTCAGAAAGTCAGGAACCTAACTTTATTCCAACAGGACTGTGGTGGAGGAAACCCTTACCCTTACAGCTTCAGTGCCTATTTCCAACCCTTTAGCGGTCCCCTGGTGTTTATAGTTGCTGCTTGTCTTTTATTCTGCTCGTCTTCCCTAGTAAACAGTGTAACGAAGAAAAGTGAAGCAGGAATGTGGAGCTGGATATAGGAGGAGTTCTCAACACCCATTTCCTCAAAACCTCCCCCTGAAGTTTGTAATCTTTGCCAGCTCCACACCAGAAATAGCCTCGGCCCTGCTGCAACACTCAAGCTATTCTCCAAAGCTGCAGACATTCAGCGTACACCAACATCACAGAGTAAAATACAACTACAGTGCTGTGCATTCACTCATCTGTTAAAGTATAGGAAGAACATGACCTCCAAGATGAGTTTGCCAAAAATGGGACAGTTGCTCACATTGTTCCTGTTCTTCAAACGTCTTGATGCCCTTCAGCTGCGTGAAAACCCGTTTCCTAAACAAGTCAGCTGAGACAGGAAAGAGCAAATTACTGCTTCAGTTTGGTTGTAGCAGGAGTTCTCTGACCACCCACGATACAACACAAAGTGTTTCAACCTAACAGAATCAGCTCCTTGTCTTTCCATCCACAGAGCTCACATTTTATTTTAAAGAGTTTTCAGTTGAAATTTACTTTTGTTTGCACATCATGTTGATAAGGAACTTCACTCATTTTCTATACACTTCCTTTAAAACTCACAACTACAATATTTTGGGTTCCTCAAAATAGACCATCCCCAAAAAAGAAGCACAATCAGCATCTTTATTGTGCAAGTGTGCCTGGGTACAACCAGAACAGGAAAGTGCAAAAAATGAAAAATTACACAGGTTTTTAGGGCGTGTAGAGTTTTTCCTGAACAAAACCTATACATTTATATAGGCTTGTTTGTATACGGTTTTTATTTGTATAGGTTACGTTAAGTCAGTGGGCAAATAATTTACACACATTGGAAAATGTAATAAAAAACACACTTTGAAACAATTTATTACTGTAAAAATGAATTACAAATATGATTTTGTATTATTCATACCTTTGTGCAAAAGCCCTTATTTTTGGTAGACGATAAAACATTAAGAAAAGAAGAATCAAATTATTAAATATTTACACCCTGTTTCTATTTCTGGTCCAAATTGTTAAGTGTAACTTTTTAGGTTTTAGGTGCACTAATAATAAAAAAATAAAAAAAATAAAAAAAAATTTTTTGGTCAGTGGTGTTATAACAATTTTTAATTTGGAGACCAATTATTATAAAAGGTCATATAATTTTGGACAATTGTTTGGATTGTGGTTTATATTATTAATTGAATGCTCTTTTTTTAACCCTCTTACTGTGTTCCAGTTACTATTTTAGAAGTTTTATAAAGGTTTCTTTGGGATTAGATTTAATTTGTGCCAATAAATTAAAACAAAAGATTAAAGTCTGACAGAAAGTTGTTAGTGGAGGATGCAAAGCAAACTTACAAAAATAACTCGAGGAGAACACGGCAAAGAACTAGACATGGGATAAAATAATGCACAATGCTCAACTGCAGGGGAGTGAAAAGTGGAGTTTCAGCACAAGTATTAAATAACAGAAGCGTTTCTAAAGCACTGTTTGTTGGGCTATGAGTCACATGACCACTGCTGTCCAAAGCTTTCAAAACACTGAAGCTGCGTCACTGTATTGGTGCTGGATCCAAAGGTTTATAAAAGAAGTGACTTCTTGCCACGATTTGTTTTTTGGTGGCCAATTTGCATCAAATGCCCTGAGAGTAACGTGTAGTGAGACGTGGAGCCAACCTTGTTTAGTTTACCGGTTCATGAGCACTTCTACCCACAGAAAAAATGGTTCCAAACTGGTATTATGTTGTAAATCAGATAGTTGTTTTTTTTCTGTTTGTAATGTCAAGAAGTCACAAGCAGCGGGACTTCTTACCATTACAAACAAACACTTGAACAAAAATGATTTATTCATCAAGTAACCTTACCTTTACTCTTTCGCCAACATACAAAAAAAAATAAAAAATGTTCAAAGCACCACAATGACAGAATATTAGACAGATGTGACATGATTATAAACAGCTGTCAACTAAACTTCATCTATTTGTCAACCACAAAGAAGTAGTTCATTTCAGGTTGTAGTTTCTAGCTGTACTTTATATATTGGATCAAGCAGCAGGAGAGCTACACTGTGACAGTAGCTGTTCTGTTCCTTCAGCTCCTGATGCTCAATAATCCAGGTAGATAAATCTATCCAGGTTGAGTCAGGTCCTCTGGACAGATTCTCCTCGTTGAAGCATTTAATCAAAGACTGAAGTCTTCTGGATAAAAGACAAAATGTTTGCACAAAGAAGAGTCCGCCCAGAGGACCTTGAACAAAAAGCAGCAGGCCTCAGTCACATTCTGCTTCTCAGCTCTTGTCCCGTTCACTCTCACCTGTCCACTCTGTTCATCAACTCCTGTCTAAAGAGTCTCCGTTTTCTAGTGATGTCCAAATGAAGCTTTTCTGAAACTTGTTTAAAAAATGGTTTCTTACTAAAACACATTTCACATCTCTTTTCAACACACTCGCCTTTGGCTCCATCTCTTGGCAGGGTCATGCTGAAAGAAAGATGGAGCTTCTTTGTGCACATGACTCAGGTGATTTGTTTCTTTTAAGGCTGTTGTCAAGTTTTGTTTAAGGTTTGTCGGGCTCTTTTCAATTTTTTTTAGGCTGTTTAAAAGTTTATTATGTTGTTTTTAGGTTTCGTTCTGCTGTTTTTAGGTTTTCTTAACCTGTTTTTAAGTTTTTTTTAAGGCTGTTTTAAGGTTGGGTTGTTTTTCTTATTTGGTCCATACTATTCAGCATTTGGTTTGTTTTAAAGAAACTCATTTTACATGCTTTTGGTTCATTTTAGCTTCTTTGAATGAATTAGAGATGTTTGGTTCATTTTTTTCCATCAACAGTTTTTTTTGTTTATCTGCACGATTCAGCTGTTTTAATCTAATTCCAACCTTTGTATGCATTTTTTTTCTTTAGCTTTTTGTGCTTCTTGCAGCTTAATCTTCCAAATTTATAGCTATAGATGTATTTCAAGTAAACTCTAGCTTTTTATGCTTTTGGCAAAGTCATTCAGCAATCACACTGCATTTTCACTGGAAATGCAGTTTTTCTAGTTAAATGTTTGTACAGCTTTTTACTTTGGATAAGTTTACACTGTAACTTATACATATAATCTTAAACCCAAGATTTTTCTGAAGACTACAGTGACTGTGTTCGTCTCTCCACTGAGATCTTCTAGGATGTGCGCAGTGTATCGTAGTATTTTGAGGCCCACATCAGTCTGAACACCTGTATGTCTCGTCTATATCCAAGGTTGGTGGTCCAGCAGTACTCTGGAGAAAGAATCCTGCTTGGTTTGTGTAGCCAAAAGTATTTGTTTAGATGACTCTCATCATGCCACAGAGCCTCCACATTATTTAGTTTGTCCTCCATGATGTCTTTGTAGCAGGAGTCAGTCAAGGACTTTACGTTCTCCCAGGTGCCTCCAAAGACGGCAGCATGATAGTAAAAATCTCCTGTTTCCATGTACGCCTTGGACTTTGGGTTGCGATCGTAGGTACGAAGCTCCTTTGGGGAGCGATAGTATCCAGCATGAAGCAGAGCGACAGAATCTCCAAGAGCCTCAGGACCAAACCTTCCAGTAAAAACCTGATCAACATCAAAACAGAAAACGTGCGTGTAATGGTGGCGAATATCTGACTCTATAGTATCTGATATTATCTTCATTCGCATCATAGAGATGTCCTGCCACCTGCTGTATTTTTCCACTTCGATTACTTTCAGGAGTCGTCGTGGGCCGAGCTCGATGTTTGGCACATTCTCAGGCCTGTCTGTAAACACGTAGTACGACACAGGTAGACCCAACATGAAGTAATGCTCTGATGACATCAGGAAGGCCTCAAGGTAGGCTTCCAAATACCTTTAAGACAAGAGAAAGTTAAGGCTTTATCATCTCATTATAACTGACCAAATTTGTGACCATGGGAAACCAGGATGTGTTCAGAAGTCATAGAATTCATGTGAAAACAAACCTGCCTACAGCGAACACAGTCAAAACGACAGAGGAGCCTTTCATTTTGTGCATCTGGTCATAATGATGAGGGTTAAACATGCCTTCCCAAATGATGGGAGCTCTCCAAGAAGTGCACGTTTGCACGTCATGACGAGACCTGAAACAAGGGAAGCTCATTTAAAGAGTAAATGTGTTTTGGGCAAAACAAAACTAGAAACTTCACCTTTAAACTGCAGAAACATAAACAGTAAATTACAAATAGAGATGTGATTAAACCTGGGCCTGCGTCAGGCCTGGCCCGTGCCAAAATAATGTGCTGAGTGGACAGGCCACGTTGGTGTCAGGCTTTTGAATGTGTCAGCATTCGCGTGCAGCTGACAACCCAATTCGGATCATCGGCCGTGCACGTCTGCCAACTGTTAATAACTATAATAACTACAATATTGTAATATTATAATAACTACAATATTATAATAACTACAATAGTCCGCTGACTCTTGTTAATAAACAAGAAATCTTATATCTTCCTTTCTTTGAAATATATTTTTAAATCATGTCAAACTGATTTACTTACAAAAGCATTAAAAGCTTAATAAAAAATAAATAAATAATAAAAATCCAGGTTCGGGCCTGTAATCACAGCTGGTCAGTTTTGAGTAGAACTCGAATGAAATGAATACATGTTCGGGCCATGTCGGATTTTTTAGGCTCGAATGCAACTCCCCAATTACAAACCAATTTTATTCTGTGAAAATTATCTGTTGACACCCATAATTGAACAAGAGTTTAAACTATTGATGAAAATAAGAACAATGCAAAACATTTTTAAACTTGAACTTAAATACATAATAATTTGTTTAGCGTTAATCAATAATGACTCAAACATAGCAGCTACTCCGCCTAGACCGGTTCTTCTAGGAACATGAAAATTTAAATAATTTAGTGGAGTGGATTCATTTATACTAACAAAATCCTCCTGTTGTAGCCAGGTTTGTCAGACAGAATAAATCAATATGATGATCAATAATCAGATCATTAACTAACAGAGACTTAGAGGAAAGAAATCTGACCTTCAATTATCCATACTTAATGATTTTATTATTTTGTTCTGGTAAAGTAACAGCCTTTACTTTAATTAGGCTTTTTATGATTAAAATTTTTAGAGCTGATTTTTGGTTTATTATTTTGGTTTTAGAATAATGTCCCAATCATATTTGATTGGGACATTATTTGTCCACACAAAGAGACATTATTAAGTTCTATTTCATATAGGCTTTGCACTTTAAGGCTGTCGCTTAGTGGGTTTATCCCGTCATGCGAAGCATTACACTGAAAATTTTAGTCCACACCCACATGCTGTGTGGGCCCCACCCGGTCCGTATAAATTACGTTAAGAGCGGGTAATCGGCTCCCATTTTTTTTCAGCGAGCTAATAGCACTGTCAGAAGAACGAAGAAGGAAAGTTTTCTAGCTGACCAACCTTTGTTAAGATTGCCTGTGGCCGCCACGTCAACCTCCTGTCGTACCGGTGAGTTCTCCTCCCCGAGGAGAAGCAGACGAGCAGTCTTGTTTCAAGGAAAACGCCGAGGAGTATTTCTCAGTGGCAGGTCGCTACACGCTGGACGACGCCATCTTGTAATTTTCCTCTTATTGCCGACCCTCGGAGCGAATCGGATGGTTCCTCCGGGACAGGTGACGTCAGCAGCAGCCCCCCGCTGCTCATTCCCTCCAGGAGAGCGTAGTGTCAGTAGAGGGGGGCTGAGCGCATGCTCCCCCCCCCCCCCCCACACACACACACACACCTTGTTTCGCATCGGCGACCACACTGCTCCCAGCCACCGGTGCCCTCCTCTGGAGTTTGCCCGGCATAATCCAAAAGGCGGATGACATGAAGGGCCAACCTTCCCGCTAGATCTAGCGGGAAGGTTTCTGGGCTCCACTCTGGCTCGCCGTCCTGACCCCATCTGGCCTCGTTTTCCCAGCGGTGACGTCCTACTGGGACGAGACTGTAGCCGGTCCTGGTAGAATAGGGCGCCGGTTCCCACATCCGTGCCCATCACCAGAGTGGAGGGGTTCACAGAGCGGAAATTCCCTCGGTGCCCCCGGGAGCCGAGCCTTGACGGAGACTTTTTCGGAGCCAAGATGTCCAGGTTGGACCAGTGTCCTGCGCCTCCGGATAAGCATAACCAGACGGTGACGTCGCTCTCCAACCGAGCTCACCAGCGTGCGTTCCACGCGGCCGCAGGGAATAGCACGTTACGCTGTTGGCGTACAACGTTCAGAGGCGGGAGGAGACGTACGCTCCCTCTGCAAGGCAGCTAACGTCATCCTCAACCGGTGCACCTCTTTGTTGTCTGCCGGTCTTGCATCGCAGCCGGAGGATGAGGTTTCCCAGAGATTCTCCTGGTCTGTCACTCCACCTCCCTCTCGGAGGAGCTGCAGAAAGCTTTTTGTTGGAGGGCCCTCATCAACGAGGGATCACTTTCAAGACGTTCCATGGCTGCACAACGCCTCCCCGCTCTGCTACGCCAGCCCCGCCCGTCAGACATCCCCAGCATCCAGAAGTTCAGCTTTTCCCAGAGATCGCCAACAGGTGGCGCCCTAGAACAAACCGCAGAGCTCAGGGGGAGATGACTCAATGACGGTTTGCTGGATGTGTGTGAAGATGACACGAATGTAGGAATAAAACATCATTTTATGATGAAAGTGTCTTTTTAGCCAGTCTGTCAGCTCGGATGACTGACAGCGGCTCCATCACACACACACCCCACACGAAAGAGCCGGTGGCCTTTTAAAGGTTGTTTTCAATCACCGTCTCTCCAAACAAGGCGAGACGCCCGCATGACACAACAGTCATAAGTGAATGTGGCCTGCACAACGAGTCTCAATGGAATAACTCGTTTTTTCAGCCCAAGCTGCACACCCCTCACAAAGCGGTGCCAACGAGCACTCCCACGACGCGAGCAGCCTTCACCCATACGGTGCAGCATTATGAAGGTGCGCACACAACTTCTCAGCGCTCGCCGCTCACGTCAACATAAACGTGAGATTGCTGTACGAGCCCAGTAACGTATCTCGCTCTAAGCAGGAGCGACACGCGTCTACAGTGGTGTCAAACTCGCGCTCCTGCAGCGTCAACAGTTTTCACACGCCTCTCCTCAACACACACTGTTCCACAGACATGAATGTGGACCCGCAATCAAGCGCAGCACACAGACGCGCTCAGAGCACCTTCAAGGAAGCTTCGCCTGTGGGTCACGCAGAACACACTCCCACGGCTCATGACAGTGGTTGAGGCGGTGGATTGACTGTCATCCGTTAAAACATGACGCACCACCTAAACGCGCGCCCACTCCACAGACGTTACGCGGAGTGGCTGCGAGCTTTCTCGCCAGACATAGATGGCCAAGCTGATAGCAGGGGTTACGTGTTACAACTTGCAGCCCGACCCCCTCCGTTCGGAGGAGTTTTTAGAGACGGTCCTGTCACCAGACCAGGTCTCATCTCTAAAGGCAGAAATCCAGGGGTTCCCGACGGAGAGGAAAACACAGGCTGTTACTCATGTTACTTCCTGGTTCCCAACGGACCGGAGGAACGAGACCGATGTCGACCTGTCAGTTTTTCAACAAGGCAATCATGGGCAGACCGCTTCACATGTCGGCTCAGGCTCAGATGTTGACGTCACACCTGCCAATTCTGGGCTTCGCCATAAAATTTGAAAAGTTCGATCCTCCCGGCCCAGACGATTGTTATCTGGGAGTGGGGCTAAACTTGTTTATTCGTTTATCACAGACGAGAATCGACTCTGTAAGAGTCCAGCTCCGCCACGTAAGACCGGGCAGAGTAATAACAGATATTTTCCATCATAAAGCTGTTACACACGATGTAGTCAATGCAAGAACGCAGGCAAGAAGGAGGCGGACGATCACTGTTCCTCCCTCTGTGAGAGCAGACCTCCGACACTGGGAAAACCCGTTTTTTGTTGGAGCGAGCCCCCGTCAGCAGACCTATGTCACACGTGTCAGTCTCACAGACGCACCAGTGTCAGGTTGGGGGGGTGACATGCCTATCTTGAGCTGTAGGGGTGTTGGATTCACTCCTCCCATTCCACTAGGGGGCTCTATAGTTGATTCGATGGGTCATGAGTTAAGGGGGAGAAGAAGAACTAACTGCGGTGTAGTGTGCTCAGGTTGCCGTTAGCCACAGCTAACAAGCCGAACCTGCTATAAAATCACGTCTGACTGATGTTCATGAATGTTGCCCAACGTGGTGAGTTTGCTAGAGCTAATTAGCCGAATGCTAGCTGTTGTTTGCTGCGTTGTGATATTTGAATGTCGATGCTTATTATTACGAAGTGTTCTAAGAGTAAGTTTTGCTTTATAGCCGGTTTAGTCGAGTCAAGCCTAGCTTCTAAAACTGTTCGTTCAGTAATGTTTATTGAATTTTGGAATACTAAGTATTGACGTTTGTTTGTATTTTCTTTTACTTTAATTTACAGTTTGACCGGCACGTCCGTGTAAAAAACACTCGGCAATAAAATAAACAACAACAACAACAACGACGTCTATCTTATGTTCTTTGTAACAAGGGGTGCTGTGGCTTTTTTCACAAAAGCTCATATAAACGTTCTGGAGGGTTGCACGGTTCTGAATGTGATTTAACACTTTGCTCCTGTGCTGCAGAATCAACGCAGCCCAAATGTTACATATTGCGAGGAAAGTACTGTGTTGGGCACACCAAAATCTGCTCTCCACCAGAGCAATGTACATCCCCGGTGTTCTGCACAAGAGGCAGATGTGATGTCCAGGGGTGGTCCACGTCACGGGGAGTGGACCCTCCACCTTGGTCTGATGGCCCAGATGTGGCAGGAATTTGGCAAAGCAGCCGTGGACCTGTTTGCGACACGAGGAAATACTCAGTGTCAACTATGGGTTTCACTGAGCCCACGAGACGAACCACCGCTGGGGGGTGGACGTGTTCGCTCATAGCCCATGGCTCAAAACGATTTTACATGTTCCCCCACCTCCTCTGGTATTATGGTTTTTCGAATCGAGTTCAGGAGGAGGGATTGACAGCTCTCTTGGTGGCTCCCGAGCGCGTGAACGCACCATGGTTCCGGTTCTACGACGCCTGTTATCAGGGCGCCGGTGGAAACTGTCGTGGAGGGAGGATGCTCTCCTCCAGGCGGGAGGAGCGATCAGGAGTTACCCAGAAATAGGCCAGCACCTGTGGGTCTGGCCACTGGGCGGATCCGCTTAGAGAAGATGGGTCTCCCACAAGATGTAGAGGTCACCTCATGTCCACTAGGCGACGTGCTGTCTTTTCTGCAGCAGTCGATGGACAGAAATTTGGCGTTTCAGCACGATTAAACGTATGCTGCAGCCATCTCTTCTTGTCACGAAGATTTCGGAGACGGAGCAGCCTTTAATCATTCGCTGATGAAGCGTTTTTTAAAAGGCGTACAGAGAAAGGTGTAGAAGCCACCTCATGTCCACTAGGTGGCATGCTGTCCTTTCTGCAGCAGCTGATGGACAGAAATCTGGCGTTCAGCAGGAGTAAACGTACGCTGCAGCCATCTCTTCTTGTCACGAAGGTTTCGGGGACAGAACAGCTGATGAAGCATTTTTTAAAAAGGTGCACAGAGACGCAGGCCTGTTTTCACGCCCACTTGCTCCACAGTGGGATTTAACGCTGGTCCTACAAGCCCTGATCAAAGCTCCATTTGAGCCACTGAATCAGGTTCCAATTAAATTTTTGTCTCTTAAAACAACCCTGCTGCTGGCCTTAACATCACTAAGAGGGTGAGAGATTTATCTGCCCTCTCTGTCGCTCCGTCATGTCTTAGAATTCAGGCTGATGGCAGCACAGTTGATCTAAGACCAAACCCAGATTTATGCCTAAAACATCACAAACTCAAACTCTTTAAATCAAGAGTGATATCGTTGGAGGGGTCCCCCCCCACCACACACAATCAGAAGAAGAAACATCTTTCCATCTTCTCTGTCCTGTGCGGGCGTTGACGTGTCACACAGCTGCAATGCGTCAAACTCAACATTTGTTTGTGCATTATAGAGATGCATCTGCAGGTCGCCCGTTATCCATCCAGCACCTGTCACACTGGTTGTGTGAGGCCATTTCTGAAGCCTACAGAGCATCAGATTTAGAGCCTCCTGTCAACCTTAGGGCACACTCGACCAGAGGTATCGCATCTTTGACTGCTTTGCATAATGGTATGACAATGCAGGATATTTGCACTGTGGCCGCGTGGTCAACACCCTGCTCATTTATTCACTTTTATCTACGTGATGTGACGGCTCGTTCCATGACACATTCTGTACTTAGTGTTTTAACAGAATGAATATTGTTGTTTCATGGAACCCTGTTTTAACTCACATCTGTCTGCATGCATTACAGTGCGAGATGTTGTTATCAGTCACAAGTTGTGACTGTTATTTTGGTTCTATTGTCATTAATCAGTTCATGACTATCGTTACCAATCAGTTCATTTGATTAATAATCAGCTCTCTTGTTATTATTAATTTGTTCATACTGTTCAGCCGTGAACCGGTTGGTTCATGGATCCTTTCAGCTTTTCTCCCCTCCGTTGAAACTTTCCAGGGCGGTCATGCATTCAGAACGCATAATTACACAACTTGCGTCTGTGCATGTTACACATAATTACACAACGCGTAATTACGCACATGGAGATCTGAGTGACAAGACGTTTTTGGGCAAGCTTCCGTTTCATACGGTGTTCGAACGGACCCAGTGAGGCGAGGACCACATCCGCTTCGCCCTTAACCCATCAGCGACAGCCTTAAAGGGCGAAGCCTATATGAAATAGAACATTGGTTACGTGCTGTAACCCCAGATTCTATGAGTATAGGCGTAGCCCTTTAAGTGTCGGGCCTCACTGGCTCCTAAGTGGCTGAATTAAAAGCTACTTGGGAGCCGATTACCCGCTCTTAACGTAATCTATACGGACCGGGTGGGGCCCACACAGCAGGTGGGCGTGGACTAAATTTTTCAGTGTAATGCTTCGCATGACAGGATAAACTCACTAAGCGACAGCCTTAAAGGGCTACGCCTATATTCATAGAATCTGGGGTTACAGTACGTAACCAACGTTTTAAGTACTAAATATTGTAGTCCGTATAGACAATGAGATGTAGAAAAGGCATCATGTTACAAAACCATGCTTATTTTTTTTATTAAACTGAGGAAAGAGACTAAATCTGTGTGCATGAATTTACTAAACAGGGTGCAGCAGTGGGATGTAACGAAGTACAAGTACTTTGTTACTGTACTTAAGTACATTTTTCATGTATCTGAACTTTACTTAAGTAGAATTAAACATAGGTACTTTCGACTTTTACTTCACTACATTTTCCATCAAGTATCTGTACTTTCTACTACACTACATTTCTATAATGCATTGTGTTACAAGTTGCATTCACGTCACATTGCGTTTTTTTTTATTTGTTAGTTTGAAAGTAACCAATGGTGAGAGGGGAATTGGGCCATTGAACCAACCAAAGTAGGCAGGTAACATTAGACCCGCCTTCAGAAAGCGCTGGGTCAGTGACGTATACGACCTGTGTGCTCCCGCAGCACCTGGCTCTAACACACCCAAAATGGATTCCACCTCGGAGAATCAGCAGGAAGATACGTACCACCCATGGACTTATTTTAAAAAATTATTTGAGTTAACCGGTTCAAAAAACAATTCGTGGAGATTCCAGTGTCAACTTTGCCTCCCCTGAAACCATGAACTCCTGTTTTTCAAAAATTTGCTGTCAAATCTGAAAAAACATGTTGAGGTAAGTGAAGTTGCTAAATGCTACCTGACTTGCATGTGAAATTAATTTACGTTAGTGAAGTCTTATGTAACCTTAACTAGCTTCTTGTTCAACTGTACCGCTAACAAGTAAACACTATTAAATTATTATAATCTAGCATGAACTGGCAACAAGCTTGTTGTTAACACAGTGTCGTCTTGGTCATGCGCGTTTGCTTGGATGCTAAATAACATGATGCTGTGCATGTTTGTTGCTTATGTGGCTAGAAGCTTGTAAAATGGAACACTATTAATGTATTACAGAAAATACACTTATGGTAGGAATACTTAATGGTATTGTAGACCATTGCATTAGGTAATACATTCAGCAAGTACTTTTACTTTTAATACTTTAACCATTTTTAAAAGCAAGTACTTTTTACTTTTACTTAAGTAAAAACATTAATGTGGTACTTCTACTTTTACTAGAGTACATTTGTGTCTGTTTATTTGTACTTTTACTTAAGTACAGTGTTTGAGTACTTTCTCCACCACTGACAGGGTGGGAGAATGTGTTATATTTTTATCTGTCAGTCAAATTAAAAACTGTTCAGTTGCAGTCAGTAGCTAATTATTTGATCTCTATCGAAAAGTTGCAATGTAAACAACATGCATCACTATATGTATTACATTGGATTTTATGTTACATCATTAGCTCTGAGACTGCTCCCCTCAGTCCACTGGGTCAAAATAAATATAAATATAGCATTGAATATTGTAAGTTTCAGACTACAGGCAGACACCTTAGTAAATAGATTTATCACCACAGATTGAGTTTTATTGTCTTACTGAAGATCAAGGGTGACATCAGCTAAATTATCCAAGATCAACATCTTCGCACTCTCCAAAGGACATTTGTCCATCGGCAATAGTTTTGTGGGAAACCTGTGTTAAAACAAAAACACACAAAAACAGTTTCATATAATATACAATATGTTAACATTTATATTTTTAAAAAGACTGTTGATACTGTGTTACATAGCATCACTGATATGCGGGATCAATAAAGTTCTATCTTTTTTTATTAAAACTGTTTATTTCTGTTTATTACTGTTGTAGTAAACTTCATTAAACTATCATCTGAGACTGTATTTATATCTGTATCTTCAAATGCAGACTTGTCTTTGCACTGACCACACAGCTGTGAAGCAAATCAGGAAGGCCACAATCAGAATGCAAAGCAAACACTTCTTAATGTTCCTCGGCACCTGTACGCAGCTGCAGGTGGAAAAAAGCAAGTTTAAACACAGATACTGAGACGTCATTAGAAACAAACAGCTGTGGACAAGAACATCCTTTCTCTGGTGACTGATCAATGTTTTGTAGAGCAGTAAAAGTTGTTGGTGTAGGACAAAAAGGAGTACTCCGATTTTTTTTTTCCAGCGAACAAAATTGCACAAAGACTTGGCAACTGTTTCTAAGCTGGATGCTCTTCCTGACACAACCACAGACCACCGAGCTACCACAGCCCTCTGTGTGGAGCAGAGAGCTGCTATCTAGGGTTCCTGGGGGAGCAGATGGTGGGAGTTAAGGGTCTTGCTCATGGGCCCAAAGTGGGGCAAATGAGGGCGGAGACAGGTGTGGGTGTTTCACCTTTCCCACCCACACTTTGATGTTGTCTGTACGGGGAATCAAAATGGCTACCTTCATTCAAAATGGCGACCTTCATTCCGATCACAGGCCCACCGTCTCTAACCTCTGCGCCACCACTCCCCGATGAAAAAGAAAAAAGCTTTAACGTTCATCTTGTGATAAAAAGGGCCAGAATTTTAACTGTTTTCAACAAAGCTTGGAAATGACACCTCTTAGCCATGTCTCCATCAGCTAATGTCAATTAAGTGTAGCAGCCATCTTGAATGGTTTTCTGATCAAGATACTCAAAGCTCTTTACACTACTTTTCATTCATTCAACCTTTATTTAGACAGGTAAATCCCATTGAGCCTCGAGGACTCATTTACAAGAGAGACCTGGTTTCAACAAAGAATGATGACAACAATGGACAATCATAAGAGGCATACAGTTTTTTTTTTTTTTTTTTTTTTTTTACAAATTAAAATAAGATGGCAAAAAAAGTAGCAAAACCAGCTAGATTATAAGGCAAATTTAGAAAATTAAAACCAGGAACAATGTCCATGCTCAATAATCCAGGTATACAATCCAAAATTTTTCAGTCAGGTCATCTGGATAGTTTCTTTTTTTTTTTCTCTCCTGAAACGTTTCGCCTTTGATCCGGAAGGCTTCATCAGTCAAGGAAACACACAACACAAAACTGATTCTTCCCCCAACAGCTTACTCCAAAGTGGAACAAATCAGTTTTGTTGGTGTAAAAACCAGGAACATGTCAGCATTGGTCCCTGCCAGGAGTCCAACAGATTTTTAAAGCCACTTAGAGAGGTCAAGGTCGAGAGCTTCAGATCTTTTTGTAAGATATTCCAGGAAACAGGAGCGGAGTAGGAGAAGGCCCTTTTGCCAAGTTCAGTCCTCACTGAGGGAACACTGCAGGTAACTATATCCTGAGAGCGCACGCTGTAGCTGCACTCACATTGTGACATGTAGGAGATGTATGAAGGCAGCAGACCAAGAAGTGATTTAAAGATGAAAATGTACCAGTGAGAGAGTCTGTGTGAAGTTAATGATGTCCAGTTAACCAGTGAACACAGGGTGCAGTGGTGGGTACGATAATCACAGCCAGTCATGAATCTTAGTGCACCATGATAGACAGCATCCAACATCTGCAGGGTGCTTGTAGGAGCGTTCATGTAAACAACGTCACCGTAATCAATGGAGGGAAGGAAAGTCACAGTTACAAGGCATTTCCTAGCATTCAGAGTTAGACAGGATCTGTTTCTGAAAAAGAAACCCAACTTAACTTTCAGTTTCTTTACCAAGTTTTCCACGTGGAGCTTAAAAGAGAGATGTGAATCGACCAAGATACCCAATTGTTTGTAGGACTTGACAAACTCAATAGAGACACCATTTGAGGATAAAATCAGAGGAAGAATTGCTGGGATCGACTTCCTGTTTGAAAAAAAGCATCCCTTTGGTTTAATCGGCATTTAGAACAAGTTTGAGATGGAACAACTGGATGATGTCAAATGTGGATTGCAAAAGCTGGAAAGTCTTAGCAACCGTTTTAGCTCGACAATAAAGAACTGTGTCATCAAGCACTACAATTTGTTCCCTCATGTGCCCATTCATACAGAACTCTACTAAATCCATCCATCCATCCATTTTCTTTACCCGTTTATTCCATTTTTGGGTCACGGGGGTCGCTGGTGCCCATGTCCAGCAATCACTGTGCGAGGGGCGGGGTACACCCTGGACGGGTCGCAAGTCCATCACAGGGACCTCTACTAAATCAATACAACAAATAATCAGTGCTGTATCACATTCATACACTGATGGGACACACATAGGAGGCAATGAGGGGTTCAGTCTTGCCCAGGGACACTTCAGCATGTGACTGCTGGTGGAATCAAATCCCCAACTCTTGCAATGGAGGACGACCGCTCTAACCACTCAGCCACAGCCACCCCACAATTAAGTTAAAAATGTACATCATGTGTAATCAATCAAGTAATCACATGATGTACAGCATGTGATTACTTTCAGATAGTTGTATTAAAATCTGTCCAGTGGTTTATGAAATGTTCTGCTAACAGTGCAGACAAACAATTACGTGAACATCTGCAACAAAGTCAGTCTTACAAACAGCATTTTTTTCATATTGGATCAACCAGTTTACTGATGACAGACAAAACTACCATAGTTGTTCATGTGGAAAATGAGAACCATCAGCCTAGCGTTAGTCGATCATTAGTGCCCTGATGTCCACTTGCTATTCACAGAGGGCTGATTGATACTTGTGATAACAGCATTGTATGCATTGCAATTATGTGCACACACTATTGGTGGCCGGCAATATTTAAGAGAAAGTGGACTAAAAGATTTAGTTGTGTATATATAAAAAATGATTATCTAAGAAGGGACATATTAGCTAATAAGGGTAAAAAATAATGTTAGATTACTTTGTGTTATATTGCTCACTATGTGAGTGTGTCTTTTGGATCACAAGTCTTTTGGATTAAAGACAGAACGTTTCAATAAGACTAATTTTTAATTTTAATTAAAATTTTTTGTCCAGAGGAGCCGACTTACCAGTAACTTTGTTAGATTTCTCTACCTGGGTTACTGAGCGTGCATCAGGATATGCAAGTGTGCTACTTATGGGACTGAGTTTTCTTGTGGATCCTCGGACTGATGGAAGTCTTTTGGATGAAAGATGAAACATTTCAACAACAGAACAAAAAAATAAGATCGTCCAGAGGACCTGACAACTTTGATGGGTTACATTACTTGGTTCATTTTTTTTAATGGAAAGTCAATCCCAGTTTATTTCTATAGCACATACAAATTTACTTAAATAAACCAAAGCTGTGCAAAGTATTAAATATTAAGTCAGTAGGTGAAACTAAAATCAATATGAACTTAAATAGAACAGACACAATCTAAATTCAATTCAGTTTATTTCTATAGCGCCAACACAACAACTCAGGGCACTGAACAGAAATATTCATATATAGAAATAATAAGATAACACTATTTCTCTGAGGAGCAGACTGCTTTGAATTTAACTCCATCATAGACTTTCATCTTGAGCAAGCACAACATGAATTAATGAATAAATGTTAGAAATAAATGAATGAAAAATGCTCCCACAACAAAACGACAGGATCTCACTCAGTCAGGACTTGAGGGTCAATAAAGATTTTAAACAGTTATTTAAGATCATCAATCAATGCAGGCAGCTATAATAATTTTTGATAAAAAAAAAGCAAATTACTTACATTTCTTGACAAAAAAAAAAAGGCCTTAAAAATGTATCTTGCATATTTTACTATGTTGTGAGACAAAGGCAGCTTTGTTAACCTACCAGTAAGTTGTTTTCATCCTGAAGAATTTTAAATGATCCCAAAACATTCTCCTTTTAAGATTTAAATGAACGGGTGTCAGAAAACCTGCTCCAAGGAGCTGCAAGCTGTTTTGTCTGATCATGGAGGAAGTGCTTGTTTTCCATCAAGGGCGTGTTCAGAGCCAACATGGTTGCTTGACAACTTGAACCTGTTTTCGACTGTGCACCTTTACCACACAGAGAAGTACCTGCCTTCTTCCTCCTCCTCCTCTTTCATTAATGACAGATTGTAAACAACTTTCAGGTGCATGCCGCCACCTACTGAGCACATGCGTCTTCTTCTCCTCCTCCTTCAGATATGTAGTGTGGATCAAAATGTCTATTTTATGTCTGGACTCATGCTTATGTTCTATTTACTAATTTTGTGTTATCTAAAAAATGTATAATCATTTGAATACTTCTTGTTTCGTTTTGTATTTTAATTATTATATTAAATGCTTCTTTGAGTTTTCCCAATTCTTCGTCTTCTGTGATGTTCATATTTCTGATAGACCAAAATGACATGTTCTATTGTTTCATCTAGTCCACGATGCTCACACTGACCTGTATCATGTTTCTGAACCTTGTATAATTTGATACAGTGTGTTCAAATCTTGGTCTGGTGATTATTATAAGGCAGTGGTGACATTTAATTTGAGGCTAGAACGCATATCTCATTTTGACCACGACTCCTAAGAGGTTTCTGTAAGGATGGTATCCCTCTGACCCTGTGTCTGAACTCCCTAGTGTCTCTCATTAACTACCCTGATCGGTTCCACTCGTGTGTCCTCCCGGTGTTTGTAATTTGCCTCGTCTGTGTATATAAGCCCTGGTCTATGTCTCAGTCATTGTCAATCCATCGTCTGGTATCCTCCTGTGTCCCTCGTGTATCCTGACTTGTAAGTGTTTGCTGCCACGTCAGCTTCTTTTTTTCATTATTAAAGTATTTTTTTTATTTTACATCATGGCCTATGCATCCTGCCTGCACAAATAGATTTTTTCCTGCTCAGTCAAGAAAACTGTGACATTTTCATTTTACAAAATACTCCACACGGGCAGCACGGTGGCGCAACTGGTAGAGCTGCTGCCTCTCAGCGAGCAGGTCCCTGGTTCAAACCCCGGTCCAGGGGCCTTTCTGGGTGGAGTTTGCATGTTCTCTCCATGCATGCATGGGTTTTCTCTGGGTACTCCGGTTTCCTCCCACAGTCCAAAAACATGCATGTTAGGCTGATTGGTAACTCTAAATTGTCCCTAGGTGTGAGTGAGAGTGAATGGTTGTTTGTCTCGTTTGTCTCTATGTGGCCCTGCGATGGACTTGCGACCCGTCCAGGGTGTACCCCGCCCCTCGCACAGTGATTGCTGGACATGGGCACCAGCGACCCCCGTGACCCAAAATGGAACAAACGGGTAAAGATAATGGATGGATGGATGGAAAATACTCCACACATTTCACAAAATTAAATAAATCACACAATGTTTTTTTTTTTCCCAGCTACCGCCACGAGGACTGATGTAAAAATCAAGAAATCTTACCTAAAAGTTATTTTAAAATTCTCCAATAAGAACCTAAAAATAGATGTACAATATCATTTAAAAAATCTTGTAAAAATAAATGTTAACATTTTACAATTGATCTTAAACTTAAGCTTTAAGACAAACTTATAAGGTACATTTATTTATTATAAAATTACAGGTGCAGCACGGTGGCGCAGTTGGTAGAGCTGCTGTTTCTCAGCGAGCAGGTCGCCTCGGTTCAAATCCCGGCCAGGGGTCTTTCTGGGTGGAGTTTGCATGTTCTCTCTGTGCATGTGTGGGTTTTCTCCAGGTACTCCGGTTTCCTCCCACAGTCCAAAAACATGCATGTTAGGCTGATTGGTAACTCTAAATTGTCCCTAGGTGTGAGTGAGAGAGTGAATGGTTGTCTCGTTGGTCTCTGTGTCCCTGTGATGGACTGGAGACTTGTCCAGGGTGTTCCCCACCTCTCGGCTGGATATCAGTGACCCCCATGACTTGAAAAGGAAGAAGCAGGTAAAGATAATGGATAGATGGATGGGTCGATGGATGAATGGATTACAGTTGGTTTGTGACCATCATGGTTCAAGTTTAATTCTTAGTGATCACAACATATTGTTGGAAAATATATATCCTCCTCAGACTATTAGTTTTTGTTGCTGTTGTTGTTTGTAGTTTTTTCATAAATATAATTTTTTTTTTTTTTTTGCATTTCTCAAACCTCAGCTCTTACTGTGTTTTTGTAATATTACAATTATCCCACAAGAGGGAGACACAACGTTTGCAGATTGCAAGGAAAAAAATTGGACTCCACAGGACTTCACAGAAATAAATCATTATTTATGTAAATATACTATATAATATGCATATACTTATGCATGTATGAATAGTTATGTATGCAAAGATGGGAGTACTTAATAGCAGAGCATCCATAAATACCATTAAATACTACCAAAGCAGTAAAACTACCAGCAAATCAGCTCAAAGTTTTGCTTATGTTTTGTACAAAATGTTCAAATGTGTAAATAATATTATCTTTTTAAACTTGTTGCTTAGATTGTTGCTTGTGAAAAACATAACCTCAAAGCAATTTGTGTTTTATGAGAACAAGTATGAACTTTTAAAAACCACTCACCACAACATTTGCTGCCACCACACAAAGCTGGTTTAAACCAGTTTTGTATGGAAAACTCCAACCATCCATCCATTCATCATCTTTACCGGCTTCTTCCTTTTTGGGTAGTGGGGGTCACTGGTGCAAACAAGACAAACATTCACTATGAAAAACTGTAAACAAAATGTCTAAATAAAGAACAGCTTAACACGTGAAAGTGCAGTGTAAAGACCATAGTGATGTTTAATTTATATTGGATATACACATGTGTCTTTATAGTAAAGATATGTTGATGGTAAATATATTTCCAAGCTCCATTTCAAGACGTCAATATTTTCTATTGAAAATAGAACATTGAGGCTGCTCTAAGCCAGGAAAGTCAGGAAGCTGACGTTTCTGTACCTTCAGTCCAGCATCATCTCAGGCGAAGCCACAGAATCTGGAATCAGACCAGAACAACACTTCACCCGACAGCAGATCAGAATGAGTGCTTTGCAGACAAACATAGACCAATAGCACCCAATTATCAGATAGGACATAAGGTATGGTTTTCTACACAAGACATCACACTAAAGGGTTTCCCTAGGAAGCTGGCCCCTAGAATCATCAGCCCTTTTACCATGGAGAAATCATCAGTCCATCCGTGATCAGATTAAAACTACCTCCTATGAGGATTCATCCTGAGGTGAACAAGTGATCACAGAGGTTGAGGTTTTCAATATCTGATAGACTAGGAAGGTTATGGTCCTGAGAAGAGGTTCCAGGTCCTGGTCTCTCATTCTTGACTCTACCTTAGTCACTAATGTTTATCAAGCCCATCCCAAAAGAAGACCTAGGTCTCCTGGAGATGATTTTTGAGGGGGAGGTACTGTGAAAATTCCAGTTCCTGGTTTCCTCTACCTTTCAATGATCACTTCTTTACAGCTCATGAGCGATGGGTGTGGTTCATCATCTGCAGCTGTGGTTGTATCCTGATGAGCTAGGACCACATAATGACTGGAGCCAGATCACATACCAAGGTTCAAGGATTCAAGGTTCAAGGAGACTTTATTGTCAATTGCATCACATGTGATACATGAGGTGGAACAAATTTGGGTTCTAAAGGTCCAGTTACACCCAAAAAGCAATATTTATAAAGTATAATAAAAATAAACAGTATATAAAGATATACAATATCACTAACAGTAATAATATAAATAAGGTGTAGTAAACAGCAACCTGAACAAAGTCAATTGTGAGAAGATGGGTATGAATATAACAGCTTATGGGTAAGAAATCAGCAGCATGGATAAAGTGTCAAATGTCCAATTAAAGTGTATTTATGGTGATTTGTCTGGTTAGGAATTTTGAATCTTCAGGGTAGAAGCTGTTTCTCAGTCTAGTGATTCTACACTCAATGCTTTACAACCTCCTGGCTGAGGTGAGAGGGTCAAAAAGTGTGTATGCTGGGTGAGTGGGGTCCTTCATGATGCAGGTGGCTCTCTTCCTTCATCTGGAGGTGCAAATGTCTGTGATGGTGGGGAGGCTGACTCCAACAGACAACAGTGCAACCTTAAAAAAAAAAAAAAAAATTATGTATATATATATATCCATCCATCCATTATCTTTACTCGCTTATTCCATTTTGGGTCACGGGGGTCGCTGGTGCCCATGTCCAGCAATCACTGTGCGAGGGGCGGGGTACACCCTGGACGGGTCGCAAGTCCATCACAGGGACACATAGAGACAAACGAGATAAACAACCATTCACTCTCTCTCTCACACCTAGTTACCAATCAGCCTAACATGCATGTTTTTGGTCTGTGGGAGGAAACCGGAGCACCCGGAGAAAACCCACGCATGCACAGAGAGAACATGCAAACTCCACCCAGAAAGTTCCCCTGGACTGGGGTTTGAACCAGGGACCTGCTCGCTGAGAGGCAGCAGCTCTACCAGTTGCGCCACCGTGCTGCCCTCTGTTGGACCAAAGTTATTTATTTTATATGTGAATGACTTAGTAAATGTATCAGGACTCCTTAAATGTGTCCTTTTTGCAGATGACACCACATTTTTTTTTGTTTGGGTAAAGATATAAAACGGATGTTGGAATTGATGAAGACAGAATTTGCTAAAATACAAAGTTGGTTTAAACTTAATAAATTATCATTAGATTTAGATAAAACTACAGTACCTTGCGAAAGTATTCGGCCTCTTGAACTTTTCAACCTTTTGCCACATTTCAGGCTTCAAACATAAAGCTATAAAATTTAAATATTTTGTGAAGAATCAACAACAAGTGGGACACAATTGTGAAGTGGAATGAAATTTATTGGATGTGTCAAACTTTTTTAACAAGTAAAAAACTGAAAAGTGGGGCGTGCAATATTATTCGGCCCCTTTACTTTCAGTGCAGAACTCACTCCAGAAGTTCAGTGAGGATCTATGAATGATCCAATGTTGTCCCAAATGACTGATGATGATAAATAGAATCCACCTGTGTGTAATCAAGTCTCTGTATAAATGCACCTGCTCTGTGATAGTCTCAGGATTGAGGCGGAGATGGTTGGAGGTGGCGGGACGAGTTGGGTGGAGCGCGAAATTCAAACTTGGACGGACAAACTTTTGACGGAAAATTGTGGATTTTGGAGTGGACGGTTGGCATAAGCTGGAATGTGACTGGGTCAGAATGGCAAACCAGGTAGGAGATAACGAGGAGGACATGATGTTAGAGGATTGGACGCAAGTAAGAAGAGGAAAAGGACAAGGTTGAGGAAGCGGCGGAGATGCGAAGGAAGGTGGGACGGTGTCAGATAGTCAAGGAAATAAAAGAGAATTAGAGGAAAATAGTTCAGATGAAGAAAGAACAATTCGTAGGAAGGTCGTGAGGGAGGAATTTAAAATAATTCTCAAGTTTAAGAGGGAGGAAAACCAGGGATACTTAAGCCCAATTATAATATCTAAAGAAATAAAAAAGAAAATAGGAGAGGTAGAAATGGTGAAGGTGTTGAGGGATGGAAACTTACTGATAATCTGCAAAACTGAAGAACAAAAAAACAAAGCATTACAAGTTGATAATATCTGCAAAAAGGTGGTGATAGAGAAACACAATGTTGGAGAAAATAAAGTACTGAAGGGAGTGATTACAGGAATACCAGTGGAGGAGGATTTGGATAAATTAAAACGAAGCATTGTCGGAGTAAAGGTGAACAGTTTAAAGAGATTAATGAGAACAGTTGATGGAGAAAGAGTGGGAAGCATGTCTATTTTAATAGAGTTCTCCGAAACAATAATGCCAAATAAAATAAAAATAGGATTTATGAGTTTCCCGGTCAGGCCTTTTATCCCCCCACCACTCAGATGCTACAAATGTCAGAGGTATGGACACATGGCAGTGGTGTGTAAAGGCAAGCAGAGGTGTCCTAAATGTGGAGAGGAGCACAGGATAGAAGAATGCAGAGAGGACAAACAAGAAAAGTGCTGTAACTGTGGGGGGCAACATAGAGCTAACTCTGGAAAATGTGAGGTGAGAAAGAGAGCGGTAGAAATTCAACAAATCAAAATGACTAAAAATATTAGCTACGCGGAAGCAGTCAGGAGTGTTCAGGGACAAAAGAAAAGAGAAGCAGACCAGTCAGAGAATCAAGTTCCACAACAAACCAAACTGCAAACAGAGGAAAACATCACACTGTCAGTAGAAAAACTCATTTTATTCATAGCATATGTCATCAACTGCACAGATCAGGCTAAGCACAGTACAGAGAAGATTAAAATAATAGCAAGGGGGGCAGAAAAGTTTCTGGGAGTCAAAGAGGTGTCTTGGGAAAACATAAACAAAGGGCTGGAAATAGATGGGAGACCGGTAACACTGGGCGATAAACCCAGATGTTAATACTACAATGGAATGCCAGAAGTCTTATTGCAAATGGACAAGAATTTAAGGGATATATTGAAAAATTAGAAGAAAAACCAGAAATAATATGTATACAGGAAACATGGTTAAAAGCAACATTAGAATTTGTAATGAAAGGGTATGATAGCATCAGAAGGGATCGGCAGGAGGGAAATGGAGGAGGGTGTGCAATATTTATAAAACAAGGAACACAATATCAAATATTAAGAAAAGGAGTAGATTTAGAATATATAGTTGTGGAAATATGGGACAAAGATGGAAAATATAAAATAATAAATTTCTATAATCCTTGTAAAAATATAACAATTGAATCAATGGAAGAAATAATGGGATATTTAGAAGGAAAGGTAATCTGGTGTGGGGATTTCAATGCTCATAATACACTCTGGGGTAAAAGTAATGATAAAAATGGTCAAGAAATTGAAGAATTGATGGAATTAAAAAACCTAGTGTGTCTTAATGATGGAAGAGGAACCAGAATCAACGTTAGAACAGGAGAAGAATCAGCAATTGATTTAACACTAGTATCAAACTCACTGGCTGTCAGTTGTGAATGGGATATTGATAAGAATACAACAAATGGAAGCGATCATTACCCAATTAAGATTAAAATACAAATAAAACCAGAAAGCAGCAAAGTAGAGGGGAATAAAAATGGAATTTCAGCAAAGCAGAATGGAATAAATTTAATTATATCAGTGAACAAGAATTACAAAAAATTGACATGACAGCAGATGTAAATAGTATAAATTCAAATATTTGTAGGGTTATTCTAGAGGCAATAGAACTTTCAGTGAAGAAAGGAGGAGGAAGGAAAGAAAGAAAAATAGTACCGTGGTGGACAAACGAATGTAATAACGCAATCAAGTCAAGAAATAAAGCCTTTAAAATACTTAAAAAGAATCCTATTTATCAACATTTAATAGATTATAAAAGAGAACAAGCGATGGTAAGGAGGATAATAAAGGAGGCAAAAAGAAACTACTGGAGAAAATTCTGTGACACTATTGGGAAAGAGACTAAACTTGATAAAATCTGGAAAGTGATTAAAAGAATGAATGGCATCAGGAAAGAATATGTATACCCAGTATTGAACACAGATAAAGGAGCGATGATTAAAGATAAAGATAAAGCTGAAATGTTAGCTGAAACCTTTAGAAAGACTCCTAGTACAAATAACATCAGTGAGGAGGAAAAGAAAGGGAGGGAAGCCACAAAACTAAAGTATAAATATTTACAAAAGAGTAGTGAAGTAAATGATAATTTATTGAACGCACCATTTAAAAAAGATGAACTAAACAGAGCTCTGAGAAAAACCAAGACAACAGCACCAGGAAAAGATCAGATCTGGTATTTAATGATAGATCATCTCAGTGAACCATCCAAAGAAATCATTTTAGAGCTGTACAACAAAGTGTGGGAGGAGGGGGAACTGCCACAGAGCTGGAAGGAGTCAGTCATCATACCCAGAGCAAAACCAGGTGTAGTGAGTCACGTGGGTACGTGTCACTTGTTGTATGACAAATATATGTGGTGTATATTTATGCATACTTTTCACGAGTTCTTCATTTTTCTGACTGTAATGCCGTGCATTGAATTTAACAGAAATGTAACGAGAGACGTTATTATCTTTGACCCATCAAATGAATGGAGTCATTTATTTTCAGAATCAAAGTTTAACATCAAACATTTACATTAATTTGGCAAAATATGAAAATAATAACAGACAGTTTCACAAATAATGAACTTCAAATCACTCGGCGGTGATTTGAGGACTTTGCTTCAGATATTTCTAAAAATATCTGTACTGATTTATGAGAGAGAGGTGAGTTTAAGATGAAATTGAGATTTATCTTACAGAGGAATATGTGAGGGAATTTAATCTGTTTAACCAGAAATTGCACGCTCCGTCAGGTATCTCAGCTTGTCCCAGGTACACTTTAGTCGAAGAAGAAACCGTTACCTTGTTGACGATCGATCACCTCAGTAAGAATCCTTTTCAACTGATATCAGCGTCTCCGTTGAGAACTGCTAAAATCCTTAGAGAGTCGTGCGTGGGTCGTTCAAACAGAAATTATAATTCCAAACGTCTCTGGATCATCCTGAATTCTCGAATTCTCTTCAGAACTCCTTGAGCACTACATGAGAACTTTTCCATTCTCCATTCCAACTCTCACTTCACCATTCCAACTCTCTCTAGACTGTGTAGAACCGGGAAGTTGTCACATTTTAAATGAGTTTACTTCCGAGTTTACTTCAGAGCTTTCTGATTCGTGGATGGACCAGAAAGAGGAGTGGTTTTGACGTAAGGTGTTTATCAAAAGTCGAGGTCAGAGAATGAAATTTGTTTAACAACTGACAGAGAGATTATTGCAAAAAGCAGACTTCGTGGAGCCAACTCTTGGTAATCTTCTGAAAAAGTTTAAACATGACATTTCTTCTTCAGTAAACATTTAGTTGACCGAAGCTTCAACTTTCACACACTTACGACTTGACTCATTTCAGACAGAAAATCAAGAAATGCTTATTAACCTGATTTCTCCTTTGAATGAGGAATAAAAATCATTACTTACTGTTTATGTAAAATAAAAATGAGTAGTTCTTTTCAACCTGTAAAGCATTGAGTGAACTAACACAATTTGATTATCAAACATTTGTAAGACAGTAATGATTATAGAGGATTGTCTTTTCTGCTTGATTAATTCAAGAAAGAAAGTCATCAGATGGCCCAGACTTATTCAGATCAATGAAAATAACAGTCTCTGTCCATCTGGTAGATTTGAGGTCATCTAGTTCACTACACAGGAAAAGACAACACTAAACCGGAAAATTACAGACCAATCGCACTAACATCAAACATATACAAGATAATGGAAAAAATGATTAATGAGAGATTAACATATTATTTAAATAGTAAAGGATATATATCTAAATATCAAAGTGGGTTTCGAAAAGGGCGTAATACATATGATTCAGCTTTACGGTTAGAACATGAAATCAGAAAAGCGCAGATAAATAAAGATAGTGTGGTGGCAGTGTTCTTTGATATTGAAAAAGCATATGATATGTTGTGGGTTGAAGGGTTGTTAATTAAAATAAAGAAATTAGGTATTACAGGGAAAATGTTTAAATGGATCAAAAACTTTTTATCAAAAAGAACAATACAAGTTAGAATAGGAGAAGAATATTCTGAGAAATATGGTGTAGAAAATGGAACACCACAAGGCAGCATCATAAGTCCTTTATTGTTTTCTTTAATGATAAATGATGTTTTTGTAGAAATAGAGGAGGGAATGGGCTGTTCACTCTTTGCAGACGACGGGGCAATTTGGAAAAAAGGAAGAAATATAGAAGTCACAGTAGAAAAAATACAGAAGGCTATTAATGAAATAGAAAGATGGACAATAAAGTGGGGGTTTAAATTTTCAGTGACAAAAACAAAGGCAATGATATTTACACGGAAAATAATTACAGAAGTCAAAAAACTAAAACTATACAATCAAGAAATAGAACAAGTTAAGAGTATAAAGTTTTTGGGAATGTGGTTTGATGAAAAAGTAATATGGAATATTCACATTCAGAAAATTATTGATAAATGTAAAAGGGTCTTAAATATTATGAGATGTTTGGCGGGAAATGAATGGGGAGCAGACAGAACAGCTGATCAGGTCAACTATAGACTATGGCAGTGTAATCTATAGATCAGCAGCAAAAACACATCTGGAGAAACTTGACAATATACAACATCAAGCACTAAGAATCTGTACAGGAGCATTCAGGACCACCCCAACCGCAGCACTTAAAGTAGAGATGGGAGAGATGCCTTTAGAATTGAGAAGAACACAGCTAGCAATACACTACTGGATCAACTTACAAGGAAATAACCCGGATCATCCAACATTAGACATTTTAAAACCATGCTGGGAAAAAGCAAAGAGAGAAACAGGAAGCTTTGGTTGGATAATCGATCAGAAGATACAAGAAGTTCAAATAAGAAACCTAACAATAAGTCCAATAATACTGTTACCAACAATACCACCATGGATATTACCATCTGCAAAAGTAGATTTTACACTTATGGAAAAGAAAAAAGATAAAAAAAATCACGTTTAACTCATATACAGTACAGAAATATATAAATAATTATTATGGTTATGTTCAGATTTACACAGACGCATCAAAAGACACAACAGGGAAAATAGGAATAGCAATTATCATACCAGAGTTCCATAAGAAACAAGTTAAACGGATTACAAATGGATTGTCAGTATACACCGAGGAAATGTTAGCAGTATTATTAGCGGTACAATGGATAGAAGATGTCAGACCATTAAAAACAATAGTATGTTCAGATTCAAGTTCATCACTTACAAGTTTACAGCACAGCCACTCAGACAGCAGAGCAGACATTTTATTAGAAATCCAGCAAACATTATTCAGAATAATGATGATGGGTTTGGAAGTTGTATTTCTGTGGGTACCAGCACACACTGGGGTTGAAGGAAATGAAGCAGCAGACAGGGAAGCAAAAAGGGCAACAAAACAACAAGTTAACTTTATAATAACTACAAGCAAATCAGAAGCAAGAAGCATGGTTAAAGAAAAACTGAAGGAAAAGTGGCAGAAAGAATGGAATGGAGAAAACAAAGGAAGATGGTATTATAAGATCCAAAGAAGAGTGGGAGAGATGAGAACAGGAGGGAGAAACAGAAGAGAAGAGAGATTAGTAACAAGACTGAGATTTGGACACACTGGACTGAACAACACATTATTCACACTACATAAACACGAAACAGGAAATTGTCAGTATTGTGGAGAGACAGAAACAATAGAGCATGTGATTTTAAGTTGTCAGAGATATGAGAGAGAAAGAAGACACATGATGGAGGAACTTAGAAAGATTAAAGAAACATGAAATATTACAAACATACTACAGAAAGAGTCAGGAAGTAAAAGTGTAAAAATTTTGATAAGGTTCTTCATTAAAACAAAGCTGATCAATAGGATATGATTAGGACAGACAACACATACACAAGTAAATAGAATTTATTTATTTTATTTATTTATTTATTTATTTTAAAAAGCATTCTGACCCACACTCCATACCAGTCGGTGGCGGTAATGCACACCATAAGTTGTTTGCCAACCGCCAATAAAACTGAAGAAGAAGAAGAAGAAGAAGAAGAAGTCTCAGGATTCTGTTCAAAGCGCAGAGAGCATCATGAAGACCAAG
>NC_056504.1:31502171-31578449 GCF_014905685.2 Nematolebias whitei
GTACAGTTGTTTGTATGTGGCCCTGTGACGGCTTTGCAACCTGCCAGGTTGTTACCTGCCTCTTGCATAGTGACTGCTGGAGGTAGACAGCAGTTTGCTGTGACCCAGAAAGGAAAAAGTGAGTAAACGAAAATGAATGGATGGATAGATTGATAGTTTTACGTCATTTTTAACTTAGGGAGCAAGAAGATTATTTGCAGTCATCTGTGTTATATTTCTTTTCATGAACTTAAATGATTTGTAAAGCACATAAAATGGACCAAAGAACATTTTTAGATTTTCATATTATTCAAACAAATAATTTTGCACAGTTCTCCACATACGAGCCCATCATTCTAGGATGTGCGCAGTTTCTCATAGTGTTTTGGTGCCCACATTAGTCTGAAGACCTGTATGTCTCGTCCATTTCCAAGGTTGTTGTCCCAGCAGTACTCTGGAGAAAGAATCCTGCTTGGTTTGTGTAGCCAAAAGTATTTGTTTAGATGACTCTCATCATGCCACAGAGCCTCCACATTATTTAGTTTGTCCTCCATGATGTCTTTGTAGCAGGAGTCAGTCAAGGACTTTACGTTCTCCCAGGTGCCTCCAAAGACGGCAGCATGATAGTAAAAATCTCCTGTTTCCATGTACGCCTTGGACTTTGGGTTGCGATCGTAGGTAAACATCCTCTTTGGAAGGTGATAGTAATAAGCATGAAGCAGAGCGACAGAATCTCCAAGAGCCTCGGGACCAAACCTTCCAGTAAAAACCTGATCAACATCAAAACAGAAAACGTGCGTGTAATGGTGGCGAATATCTGACTCTATAGCATCTGATATTATCTTCATTCGCATCATAGAGATGTCCTGCCACCTGCTGTATTTTTCCACTTCGATTACTTTCAGGTGTCGTCGTGGGCCGAGCTCGATGTTTGGCACGTTCTCAGGCCTGTCTGTAAACACGTAGTACGACACAGGTAGACCCAACATGAAGTAATGCTCTGATGACTTCAGGAAGGTCTCAAGGTAGGCTTCCAAATACCTTTAAGACAAGAGAAAGTTAAGGCTTTATCATCTCATTATAACTGACCAAATCTGTGACCATGGGAAACCAGGATGTGTTCAGAAGTCATAGAATTCATGTGAAAACAAACCTGCCTACAGCGAACACAGTCAAAACAACAGAGGAGCCTTTCATTTTGTGCATCTGGTCATAATGATGAGGGTTAAACATGCCTTCCCAAATGATGGGAGCTCTCCAAGAAGTGCACGTTTGCACGTCATGACGAGACCTGAAACAAGGGAATCAGAATCAGAATCAGAATCAGAATGCCTTTATTGTCATTATACGCAGTACAATGAAATTAAGAGCCACTCCTTTTTCCAGTGCAAAAACACGCCTTAAGAAAACACACATTAAACACACACTAAAAATATAAAAAATGTAACGCAATATAGATATAATAATGAAAGTAAAAAATACAAGTATTACACAATTGTATTGCACATTATGGATATTAGTGAGGTAGTTAAGGTGACTGAGGGTATGAAATGTCAGTAGTATTGCACAATAGAAGTCCAGGTGTTTGGGAGGTTATATTTTTAAATCAGTGCATGTGTGAGTTCAGTGTGGTGATGGCTTTCGGGAAAAAACTGTTCTTGAATCGGTTTGTTCTTGTTCTGATGCACCTGTAGCGTTTCCCTGAAGGTAACAAGTCAAACAGTTCAAAAACCCGGGTGTGAACAGTCCATGATTATGTTTTCTGCTCTGTTGAGGCAGCGTGATGTGTAAATGTCCATCAGGGAGGGGAGAGGGCAGCCAATTATCTTTTGTGCTGTCTTGACTACTCTCTGAAGCCTCTCCCTGTCAGCCAGGGTGCAGCTGCCGTACCATACTGAGATACAGTATGTCAGCAGGCTCTCGATGGACGAGTGGTAGAAGGTCAGCAGCAGTTTTGTGTTCAAGTTGTGCTTCTTAAGGACTCTTAAGAAGTGTAGTCTCTGCTGAGCCTTCTTGATGACCGCTGTGGTGTTCTCTTTCCAGTTTAGGTCATCAGAGATATGGACACCAAGAAATCTGAAAGTGTGAACCCTCTCCACGCACTCGCCGTTGATGTAAAGGGGGGCTAGGTTGGTGCTGTGCTTCCTGAAATCAATAATCACCTCCTTGGTTTTTTTGATATTCAGAGCCAGATTTTTCTCTGAGCACCAGGTTGCTAGCTCCAGGACCTCCTGTCTGTAAAATGTCTCATCTCCCTTAGAGATTAGTCTGACCACTGTGGTGTCATCAGCGAACTTGACGATGAGGTTGTTGTTGTGGGCCGGGCTGCAGTCATGGGTGTAGAGACAGTACAGCAGGGGGCTCAGCACACAGCCCTGTGGGGAGCCAGTGCTCAGCGTACGAGTGGAGGAGAGGTGGGGACCAAGTCTTGCAGATTGGGGCCGATTGGTTAGGAAGTCTTTTATCCAGGCACATGTGAGTGGGGGGAGGCCGAGATTGTCCAATGTATTTATAAGAATGTCCGGAATGATTGTGTTAAAGGCCGAGCTGTAATCCACAAAGAGCATTCGAACGTAGCTGTGCTGTTGTTTCAGGTGAAGCTCATTTAAAGAGTAAATATGTGTTTTGGGCAAAACAAAACTAGAAACTTCACCTTTAAACTGCAGAAACATAAACAGTAAATTACAAATAGAGATGTGATTAGACCTGGGCCTGCGTCAGGCCTGGCCCGGGCCAAAATAATGTGCTGATTGGACAGGTCAGGTTGTTGTCGGGCTTTTGAATGCATCAGCATTCGCGTGCGACTGACAACCCAATTTGGATCATCAGATGCGTGCGTCAGCCGACCGTTAACTATAATAACTAGAATATTATAATATTATAATAACTACAATATTATAATAACTACTATTATATAATAACTACAATATTCCGCTGACTTGTTAATAAACAAGAAATCTTATATCTTCCTTTCTTTGAACTATATTTTTAAATCATGTCAAAGTGATTTGCTTACAAACGCAGTAAAAGCTTAATTAAAATTTTTTTTTTCTTTTTTTCATTTTCGGGCCTGTAATCACAGTTGGTCAGTTTCGAGTCGAGCTCGAAAAAAATGATATGGGTTTGGGCCGGGTCGGATTTTTTAGGCTCGAATGCAAGTCCCCAATTACAAACCAACTTTATTCAGTGAAAATTATCCTTCTAACCTAAGACCAAGAAAATTATCTGTTGACACCCATAATTGAACAAGAGTTTAAACTATTGATGAAAACAAGAACAATGCAAAAACATTTATAAACTTGAACTTAACTTAAATACATAATAATTTGTTTAGCGTTAATCATTAATCTTGACTCAAACATAGCAGCTACTCCGCCTAGATCGGTTATTGTAGGAACATGAACATTTAAATAATTAGGTGGAGTGGATTCATTTATACTAACAAAATCCTCCTGTTGTAGCCAGGTTTGTCAGACAGAATAAATCAATATGATGATCAATTATCAGATCATTAACTAATAGAGACTTAGAGGAAAGAAATCTGACCTTCAATTATCCATACTTAATGATTTTATTATTTTGTTCTGGTAAAGTAACAGCGTTTACATTAATAGGCTTTTTATGATTAAATTTTTTAGAGCTGATTTTTGTTTTATTCTTTTGGTTTTAGAAGAGCGGCTCCCCCCCAAAGTAGGATTACTATAATAATCATATTATACTATAATAATAATGTCCCATTCATATTTGAACAGGACATTATTTGTCCACAAAAAGAGACATTTTTAAGTTTTAAGGACTAAATATTGAGATAGAGAAAAGTCAGTCATGTTGCAAAACCATGCTTATCGTTTATTAAACTGAGGGAAGAGACAAAGAATATGTGCACAAATTTACTAAACAGGGTGGGAGAATGTGTTATATTTTTATCTGTCAGTCAAATTAAAAACTGTTCAGTTGCAGTCAGTAGCTAATTATTTGATCTCTATCTAAAAGTTGCAATGCAAGCAAAATACATCACTATATGTATTACATTGGATTTTATTATTTTACATCATTAACTCTGAGACTGCTCCCCTCAGACCACTGGGTCAAAATAAATATAAATATAGCATTGAATATTGTAAGTTTCAGACTACAGGAAGACAACCTTAGTAAAAAGATTTATCACCACATATTGAGTTTTATTGTCTTACTGAAGATCAAGAGTGACATCAGCTAAATTATCCAGGATCAACATCTTCGCACTCTCCAAAGGACATTTGTCCATCGGCAATAGTTTTGTGGGAAACCTGTGTTAAAACAAAAACACACAAAAACAGTTTCATATAATATAGAATATGTTAACAATTATATCTTAATAAAGACTGTTGATACTGTGTTATATAGAAACTGTGGACCAGGAAGTGGGAAAGATTAGTGAGGGTGCAGTCCGGAAAGCTCTGAAAAGAATGAAGAAGGGGAAGGCAGTAAGACCTGATGACATACCAGTGGAGGTTTGGAAATGTCTTGGAGAGATGGCAGTGAGGTTTTTGACTCAAATATTCAATGGCATATATGAGGGTGAGAAAATGCCTGAGAAATGGAGAAGAAGTGTGCTGGTGTCCATTTTTAAGAACAAAGGTTAATTCCCCTGTAGTTGTAGCAACTACAGGGGAATTAAGTTGATGAGTCACATAATGAAGATCTGGGAGAGAGTTATGGAAGAAAGACTTTGACGAGAGGGGACTATATGTGAGCAGCAGTATGGTTTCATGCCAAGAAAGAGCACCACAGATGCCATCTTTGCTTTGAGAATGCTGATGGAGAAGTACAGAGAGGGTCAGAAAGAACTCCATTGTGTCTTTGTAGATTTAGAAAAAGCATATGACAGAGTGCCAGGAGAGGAGGTGTGGTATTGCATGAGGAAATCTGGAGTGGCAGAAAAGTATGTTAGACTGGTACAGGACATGTATGAGGACAGCAGGACAGTGGTGAGATGTGCTGCAAGAATGAATGACAGATAGCTTCTAGGTGGAGGTGGGATTGCATCAAGGATCGGCTCGGAGCCCCTTCTTGTTTGCTCTGGTGATGGACCAACTAACTGATGAGGTCAGACAAGAGTCCTCGTGGACTATGATGTTTGCAGATGACATTGTGATCTATGTTGTGAACAGGGAGCAGGTGGAAGAGAACTTGGGAGAGGTGGAGGTATGCACTTGAAAGAAGAGGAATGAAAGTCAGCCGTAGTAAGACAGAGTACATGTGTGTGAATGAGAGGGAGACCGGTGGAACAGTGAGGCTACAAGGAGCAGAGGTCACAAAGGTGCAGGACTTCAAAGTACACTGTCCAAGAAAATGGAGACCGTGGTAAAGAAGTGAAAAAGAGAGTCCAGGCAAGATGGAGTGGATGGAGAAAAGTTTCAGGAGTGATTTGAGACAAAAAGGTGTCAGCAAAGGTCAAAGGAAAAGTTTACAAGACAGTGGTGAGACCAGCTATATTGTATGGTCTAGAGACAGTGGCATTGACAAAAAGACAGGAGAAAGAACTGGAAGTGGCAGAAATGAAGATGCTAAGGTTCTCCTTAGGAGTGACAAGGCTGGATAAGATTAGGAATGAGATCATCAGAGGTACAGCCCATGTTGAACAACTGTGAGATAAAAATTAGAGAGGCCAGACTGACATGGTTTGGACATGTCAAGAGGAGGGACCATGGGTATATTGGTAGAAGGATGTTAGAAATGCAGCTGCCAGGAAAAAGACAAAGAGGAAGGCCAAAGAGGAGATATATGGATGCAGTTAGAGAGGACATGAAGGTAGTTGGATTGAGGACAGAGGATGCAGAGGACAGAGTGAGGTGGAAGAGGATGACTCGCTGTGGCAACCCCTGAAGAAGGAAAAGTCGAAAGAAGAAGAAGAAGAAGAAAAAATAAGATACTGTGTTACATAGCATCACTGATATGCGGGATCAATAAAGTTCTATCTTTTCTTATTAAAACAGTTTATTTCTGTTTATTACTGTTGTAATAAACTTCATTAAACTGTCATCTGAGCCTGTATTTATATCTGTTTCTTCAAATGCAGACTTGTCTTTGCACTGACCACACAGCTGTGAAGCAAATCAGGAAGGCCACAATCAGAATGCAAAGCAAACACTTCTTAATGTTCCTCGGCACCTGTACGCAGCTGCAGGTGGAAAAAAGCAAGTTTAAACACAGATACTGAGACGTCATTAGAAACAAACAGCTGTGGACAAGAACATCCCTTCTCTGGTGACTGATTGATGTTTGTAGAGCAGTAAAAGTTGTTGGTGTAGGAAAAGGAGTACTCCGGTTTTGTTTTATTTTTTTCCTGCTTTCGGCAGCTCTCTTCTTCAGTGGTTGCCACAGCGAACAAAATCACACAAAGACTTGGCAACTGTTTCTATTCGGGATGCTCTTCCTGACACAGCCACAGACCACCGAGCTACCAAAGCCCTCTGTGGAGCAGAGAGCTGCCATCTAGGGCACCCGGGGGAGAAGATGGTGGGGGGTTAAGGGCCTTGCTCATGGGCCCAAAGTGGGGCAAATGAGGGTGGAGAGAGGTGTGGGTGTTTCACCTTTCCCACCCACACTTTGATGTTGTCTGTACAGTGAATCAAAATGGTGACCTTCATTCCGACCACAGGCCCACCTTCTCTAACCTCTGCGCCACCACTCCCCGATGAAAAAGAAAAAAAGCTTTAACGTTCATCTTGTGATAAAAAGGGCCTGAATTTTAACGGTTTTCAACAAAGCTTGGAAATGACACCTCTTAGCCATGTCTGCATTAGCTAATGTCAATTAAGTGTAGCAGCCATCTTGAATGGTTATCTGATCAAGATACTCAAAGCTCTTTACACTATAATCTGTTCCCTAATGTGCCCATTCATACATAACTACTAGATCTATACAAAGAATAATCAGTGCTGTATCACATTCATACACTGATGGGACACACATCGGAGGCAATGAGGGGTTCAGTATTGCCCAGGGACACTTCAACATGTGACTGCTGGTGGAATCGAACCCCCAACTCTTGCATTGGAGGATGACTGCTCTAACCACTCTGCCACAGCCACTCCACAATTAGGTTAAAAATGTACATCATGTGTAATCAATCAAGTAATCACATGATATACAGCATGTGATTACTTTCAGATAGTTGTATTAAAATCTGTCCAGTGGTTTATGAAATGTTCTACTAACAGTGCAGACAAACAATTATGTGCACATCTGCAACAAAGTCAGTCTTACAAACAACATTTTTTTTCATATTGGATCAACCAGTTTACTGATGACAGACAAAACTACCATAGTTTTTCACGTGCAAAATGAGAACCATCAGCCTAGCGTTAGTCGATCGTTAGTGCCCTGATGTCCACTTGCTATTCACAGAGGGCTGATTGATACTTGTGATAACAGCATTGCAAGCATTGTAATTATGTGCTGTGAAATAAAGCTTTACCAAATCAAATTGTATTGTAAAAGCGCTCTTACCAAATGTACTGTATTACTTTGTTTATTGAAATGCATTATGTGAAGATGTGTACATGACTAGAATCAGGATGTGTACCAAGGTGAACTGATGTTTGTACAAAGCGGCCCACCACTCCCTGCTAACTCAGATGGGGAAGATCACCAAAACCACCCTTGCCAAAACCACAACACAAAGAACATCTTGTGAGGGGTGGACTGACTGGTTCCTGCTTTGAACTGTTCCAGTAACTGGAAGCTGCAGAGGGTCAAAAAAAACAACTCCAAATAAGGACTTGATGGATGAAGATGCTTGCCAACACGTTGGGAGTGGGCTATTTGAAATATGTATTTTGTAACGTCTTTGAGTGCGGTCTCCAGCATAAAATACTCACAGTGCAGAGATCCCACTCAGACGCATCTTGGTGAAGGCTGCAATACTGTAGCTGTTTGGTAAAGAGTGTCTCCTTTCAGCTGAAAGTGTCATAAATGTTTTGTATGCTTTTAACTTGATGATCTCTGGCTTGTAATTGTGTCTTTTCTCCATGTATTCACAAACCAATGAGAGAACTGGTGAAATAAGGGTTTGAGAGACCTGGTGTCCTCGACAATTTTGATGCCGAAACCCGGGAAACTGGAGAAAGAAGGTTGGTAACAAAGAATTGGACACGAACGGGGATGAGCAGTACAACCTTACGAGCCGGCTAAAAGGTAAGAGGATTTTTTTCCTCAAAGTGTTGTTGTACTGTACGCCCTCGCTTCTCAAAATATTTTTGCCAGTTGACCGTGAGTGTGAAAGCAAGTTGAAAGTGAAACTAGTAAATAAGATAAGTTGTGATTGAATTGTTATTGAAGTATAAGAAAAAGAGACAGGTCGGGGACCTGGTCAGGGGTCTGGGACCCCGGTGTGTGTCGCGAGGTCTGGGACTTCTGTCAGTCGGGTGTGGCAACTCAACTTTTTTTCGGGTGCGGGAAGAAGGTAGTCGGGTTGGATTGAGTTTTCCTGGGGAAAGTGACTGCCTCCAAATAGAACAAGAGCCGAACACACTTACTATTGATGATATTGAACAACAGAGTGTAAAGAATTAAAGTGCAGAGACCGAGCTCAGAAGTTGTCAAAGAGACTTAAATAATGATGACAAGCTTCAAATACCAGTATTTTTGATGTGAATTGTTGCAGTTCATATGTATTGATAAAAAAAAAATTGTGTTGAATTGTGGAAATATTGAGCAGTTGAGTCCTCAGTGAAGCTCTGAGGGACTGCTGCGCGTGCTGGCTGTGTGCGTGAATGTGAAGTACGGAAGGCTGCGAGTGACTTCTTGCGAGTGTCTGTCAAGGCCCTTTCTTTTCTCTGTTCACCGCCGAGTGAAGACTGTGCTTTGTCTAACAGCCGAGTGTGCATGTTTTGTGTAAAATTTGAACCTTGAGTGACAGTAAATGTGTAGTTGAGAGAGTGAAAACGTACCTGACTCATTAGCATTGTGACGATCTTCAGTACCTGACAACTTGAACTCAGACAGAAGAAAGACTGGACTGTAACCATTACTGAAAATGGAGGGTGAGTTTAACCAGGACATAGAAAATATCGGGTGGGGACAAGGACCTTGGGTAACTTTACAGACTCGGATTGACGGACTCGTTAAATACATGACAGACCATGATGAATTAAACAAGAAAAAAATCAGAACAATTGAAAGACAACCTGGTTCGGGCTGTGGCCGATCAGGAAGTGCCTCTGAGTGCGTGTAAACCATTAGGAGGATTTTTTGTTAAAACAAGTAAAGAAATTGAAACAAAAGGTGACAAAGTATGGCAATAGAGCAAAAGGCAAGTGGTTTGGGGAAAAAAGAAAGTACAGAAAACACAGAAAGGAATCAGAGAAAGACTTAAAGAAATGTGAGAAACGGATTGTGTTGTGGCAGACACACGCTAGTGGCAGGAACACAGGACGTGAACACCAGCTCCTCAACACAGCAACTGAAAGCGCCTCCACCCCCATATCCGGGACTGGAGGTGACCTCTCCAGGGGCAGTACTCCCTTCAGAGAATAGAGTACAAAGTACCTCCTCCAAAGGGGTTGTACCCTCTCATCCAATTGACAGAAGGCACTGTAGTGGTGGAAAACACCAATCCTTTTAGAACATACACAGGGGTGGGACCGAAAGTGGCCAGTTATGAGCAGTTTGGGGCTCAAAGTATGCCTGCTGCTCCAGCTCCTGCCTCTGAAGGATCAACAATGAGCAGTAGAACTGATTCAGATGTTCTTGATCAGGGATCAAGGTGTGTTAACATGAGCACAGCTTCAGATGAACTGCTGAGAGAGATGGAAAAAACTGTAGCACATAACACTGATGTGATTTCACAGTGGGAAAAGCGAATGGGAAAATTAGAGGACAAAGCAAGCCCCCCACAGGTAGAACAACGTGTCTGAGTGTCCATGACTGCTCAAGGTCACTGGGTCCTGGAACAGGATGAATCAGAACGATACAAAGAAAATGAGGATGAGAAAATGAAAGACAAAATTGCAAGAATGAGGGACATGCATTACCCATCAAGGGAGGAGCCAGAGGAGTCACTTAACAGGCAGCAGGAGGACAGGAAACACCACATGGTCATGAGAAGCAAGGGCACAGGAGATCCAAACTTTATACTACCCCTCCTGCAAAACTCTGGAGGGCGCCAAAAGTACATACCATTTCCTGTAGGCGATAGAGATGCTTTGGTTGACAAACTCCCCAGCATTTCGGCAGGAGGTAGACTGTGGCTTTCTGAAATGAGTGGACTCACCAATGGAATGACACTGGCACTAGGGGACGTCAGATCAATTTTGGGTAGGTGTGTGACACCCTCAGTAGCCAGGGAATTAGAAAACACTGGACGCACCATCAAAATGGGCAATGTGATGTCCTTAGAAGGAGTTATTACTAATCTGGGGCGGGCCATACGAAAGCAATTCTCTCTTTCAACCCCTGCAGCGATCCCAAAATTTGAATGGGATCCTCAGGTGCATCCAAAAGACTACATCGCATTAGCAGCAGAAAAATGGATGAGACACACCACAGTGAACCCAAAGGGCGCGCCCTCTAACCTGACTGAGGGAGCGGTTCAGGGAAGCAGTCTTGAAGGGAGTGCCAGCAACAGTGGCTGACCTGATGAAGCAGTATCCTGACCTGCCTGGGTGTGAGTATGCAAAGTGGGAGAGACATCTGATCCATCATTTGCAAACATTCAGGAGGAAAACAGAAAGAAAAATGATGAAAAAATTAAAAAGGAAAATCAACTACTTTAACCGCAGCTTCAGAAAGCGAGGCAAAAAATGTCAAAAAAGAAGGATAAAACTGAACATGTCCTGCTGGCAGCTGCTTCACCAGCAGGTGCACACCAGGTGATATCACCTGTTGCACAACCACCTATTAACCAATATTCTGGAGGAGATGTCCCACCTCCTCCTTCCTATCTTCTCAATTCACAATACCTTCCTTTCTATCCTTTTTATCCCAATACCTACAGGTCTGCTGGCTTCGGTCGGGGAGGAGGCTGGCATGCTGGTAATAAAAGGGGACGAGGCACAGTTCAAGGACAAAGGGGAAGAGGTGTATATGGCAGACCAGGAAACCAGGCTGATGTCTGCTTTAACTGTGGAAGAGCCGGACATTGGGCCAGAGACTGAAGGGCCCCTCCAATGTAAGGAGGAGCTCCACCTAATGGACAGCAAGGTATGCTGCCACATAATCCTGGTGCATTTCCCCCTCCCCAGGCAGGCAGATAATACCCCCAGTGGAGGAGTATCCAGCTACTGGAGCCTACTGACACACCCCCGAGGACCTCCTATGCAGCACGTGCACTGCAGACCCCATGCTGCATGCAAAGATGGGAGATCAATGCATGAACTTTTTAGTGGACACTGGTGCTACATACTCTACCATAACAATCACGCCCTCCCACTGTTTGTCTTCAAAAACTGTGTCACTAATGGAGTTCTCAGGGATTGAGCAACTTCTGCTTTTGACCTTACCACTGCCCTTCCAGGTGGGACCACAAAAACTGAAACATTCCTTCGTGTGCTCACCATCCACTCCTGTCAATTTACTGGGATGGAATTTGTTGGTAAAGATGGGAGCAAGTGTGCTCTGTGGTCCTGAGGGGGTAAAGGTCACATTTCCGGATGGTTCCTTGCTACAATGTGGTGAACTGTTTACTGATGGACAGTATTTGTTGCAACTTGTGACATCCGAATATGCAGACATTTATTGGGATCACTGCTGAAAATCCCAGCCCACTCCTGAAAACGGTTCAGTCAATGAAACCTTGATCTGAGTCTAAGATCCTATGTCTCTCCACCCGATCCACCACATGTCACTCTCTTCTACGACTGAGACCACACAGACTGGTACCAAGAGGCCTTTGCCACAGAATTGGAGGGTAAGACTTGGCAGGTAAAAACTGTAAATATTTATGTGGCTCCAGAAGGAGTTGCAGGTGCAGTTGATCTTAAACCTGAATAGTTACAATGGTACAAAATGCACAATGAAGCTGTTCCTCATGTTTCTCTCTCCACCCTGAGCATCAAGCTAAAATGCTGGGAGGGATGGTTAAACACTCCCTTACAGCAACAGACTGGGTCCAAACTGCAGTACCAGGTATGTACTACTCAAAATCTATTGACGCATACAAAATACATGTTGAAAGTATGGAACAGGTTGTACTAGGCCATGTATTGCTAACTTGTCACCATGGCAGAGAAAGGACTGACCATCCCATGGCTGCTGATATGTTGAGCTCCCTTCCTGACTCTTTGTGGGCAAACTCACCCACAGATGTGGGCTGCACATCATGCAACTCTGTCTCATTCCAGGTAACCACTGACACACCCATTTGTGTTTCTCAATATCCTCAAAAGCCTCAAGCTGAGGAGGGGATAGTAGACACAATTGAAGGTTTAATAGAGGCTGGTGCGTTAGAACCTTCTGCCTCATCATGGAATACACCAATCTTACCGGTCGAGAAAGGAACAAGGAAATATCGCATGGCCCATGAGCTCAGAGCCATTAATGCTATATTAAAGACCCCCCCCCCCCTGTCCCTGTGCCAAACCCATATGTAGCCATTTCCACATTGGATCCAGCACAACAATGGTACACCTGTATTGACCTTGCTAACACGTTCTTCTGTCTGCCCCTTGCAGAAAGCTGTCGAGACTTGTTTTCCTCTACTTACAAAGGTCAGCAGTGGAGATACATCCGCCTGCCACAAGGGTTCGTCCTGTTGCCAAACTGTCAGAGAAGAGCTCACCAGGATCCAAAGAGGAGCTCAGAGCGAGGTCTCCTTGTCAACTGCCCCAGAAGCCACGTGGGTGTGGCTAAAGGTCATAAAGAGCAAGTGGTCGGAACCCAGGTTCACTGGCCCTCATCAGGTCGTGGAAAGTACATCCCACGCCGTGCGTCTGAAAGGAAAAGGTGAAACTTGGTATCACTGGTCACAGTGTACCCCAGCTGAAGAACCTGGCAGAGATCTGACACCCGTCACATACGTGATGAAGTAAAAGGTGGGTGTAATAATCCCCTGGGTATAAAAACAAGGGTTGTAAACGCTCCCCCTGAAACTAACTCCTGCCTCATAAGACTGCCTCTCAAATAGAGAAGATAAGAAGACCATTCTCTACAACTGAAGAAGAGACAAACTAAAAAAAAACTCTTTTCTATAACCAGATAAATGGTTCGCTGTTTTGAAATAAAATCGATAATCCTTGGGACGGTTGGTTTAATGATATGTTTGGTAAATGGAAAACTTTGTGTCTTTAGTGATATATTTGGCTACTTTTCTTTGTATTTTGATCACATGTGGATTTTGCTGTGTTCCATGTTGGCGATCCCTGATGGTGCGCTTTATCACATCTACCATCGAGAAAGGGAGCAGTGACAATAAACCTCCTCCCTATCAGATATGTAATGTAGCTGAGGACACGGTAGAAGGAACAAGGTTATCCCTGGTGTGCTACAATCATGACAATTGAACCAGCAGTTAAATTTTGCCTCCCATTTATTCTCATGTTTAGTTTTTATGCAATAGGGTGAGCTTGCTTTTTGTACAGGTGGATACTGCGTCAGAGATGGCCATCGTCACTGGGGCGTGAGGTGACGCTACTGCTTTCTTCCTCATATTAAACTCTGCCTCATGGGGTTTTCCAGAGCATGCAGAGGTACACCTAACTAGGGACAGTTAAGGCTCCAGTATACTCCCGCGTATGTCCGTTCACGCATACGTACGCGTGTACTGTACGCAGAGGGTTCAGACATGATACTCCAGCGTACACCCCGAGCAGCTGCAGAGCAGCTTCACAGACAAGCAGTGGTGGAGAAAGTACTCAAACACTGTACTTAAGTAAAAGTACAAATAAACAGACAAAAATGTACTTTAGTAAAAGTAGAAGGACCACATTAACATTTTTACTTAATTAAAAGTAAATAAGTACTTGCTTTTAAAATACTTAAAGTATTAAAAGTTAAAGTACTTGCTGAATGCATTACCTAATGTAATGGTCTACATATCTTTAAGGGTGCATTCACACCAGCCCTGTTTAGTCCGCTTTAATCGAACTCTAGCTCGTTTTCCTAGAAAGTCCGGTTCGTTTAGGGAGGTTTGAACGCGCCATCGAACTCTGGCCCGGGCTAAAACCTAGGTCTCGGTCCGGTAGAAGCAAACTCCAGCGCGGTTCAGGTACAGTGTGAATGTAAACAGACCGGGCCCCGCTCCGCAGGACAAACAAACACGCATTTCTCTGACCTTATATGGAGCCGTCAGCTGCCTTGTGTGGAAAAACAATATTCTCCATGGTCTTCTGTCTCATCTTCTGCTCATGCTAAGTCCATTTTTGAAAAATGACAAAATATAACTCTTAAAACTGCTAAAACTTGATGTCACTTCGTTTTTGTTTTTATTTACAGAAGAAGAAGTGTCTTCAGAGGTTTTTGTGTCGTTTCTTTCAGTAGTTCTTAGTGCAGCGCCCCCACAGGCAAGCGGGGGAATAGGTTGGTTCAACAGGTTGGCTTGACTGCACAGTGCAGTGTGAATGCAAGCGCACCAGCTCAAATGTAAACAAAAGGTCATGAATATTGGTCCCGAACCGAGTCTACCGGACTATCTGGTGTGAAAACGACCTAAGTCTGCGTACCATATGTATATTTTCTGTAATACATTAATAGTGTTGAATTATTTTAATGAACAATGCTGCAGATAATATATGTTTTTTATTGTGTTTACTCTGTGACACAGTTCACACTTGGACTGGTGATTCTGTGCGTCAGAATTTCAGAGATACCATACCATACCATACCACTTTATTTATAAAGCACTTAAAACAGCGACAAGGCCAACCAAAGTGCTGATGACATGACATGCAGAGTTAAATATCATTAATCAAAATAAGAAAGAGGAATGATTTTACCTTTGAAAGTTTTTATTTAACACAAATCAAAACCAATGTGTCATTTTAACTGCAGTAAACACATTTAAGTAAAAGTTGCATGCCTGAAAAAAGGAGCAGTAGACACAACTAACAAAGGAATAGGCTCTGATCAGTTCAACTGATATTTCAACTCCAGTTTGTCATCAACATTAGTTAAATACTGTCTATTCAACCTTGTAATGTTTCAATATTGAACAATATTTTAACTTCCTGACACCATTTTTAAAACTGGGACCCGAGTGTCGAGCCATTTGGAGACAGCTCTTGTCTCCTGTCCTAACATCCATGAACTGACACATTTTAATATTGCAGCAAGAATTTCTTGTTCAAGTTCAGAAGAAGTTGTTTTCAAATATTTTTGAGTCCAGTCTGGCTCTTTTGGGAGAGAGAATCTGTCTTGTTGTACTGAGCAGTCTTTCAATAAGGCCATGGGTGGAGCATATCTTCTGGGTGACTCTTGCGGTGGAATACATTTTGGGTGTGCTAGTGGTGCTGTGGGTGCATCCAGCTCAGTGACATATATACTAGAATATACGTTATTGGCCCAGCTCTTCTTGAAGGCGGGCCTAACGTTACCTGCGTACTTTGCAGTGATTCAATGGACCAACTCCCTTCTCACCATTGGTTACTTTCAAACTAACGAACAAATCAAAAAGCCACAACATGAATGTAACTTGTAATGCAATATGTTATAGAAATGTAGTGTAGTAGAAAGTACAGATACTTGATGTAAAATGTAGTGAAGTAAAAGTATAAAGTACCCACATTTAACTCTACTTAAGTAAAATACAGATACACGAAAAAGGTTTTAAGTACAGTAACGAAGTATTTGTACTTTGTTACATCCCACCACTGCAGACAAGGGGCGTTTACCTTCGGGACAAATTGAGGTCGCCGATTGGTCATTTGCTGACATGCCTACTGGATTGATTGACAGGTCAGAAAAAAGAAAAAACAGCGAGCGCTGGCAGCCTCAGCCGCAGCGGTGTTCTGTGTTTATATGTTGTTAATAAAAAAGATATTAAAAAAAAACAAAAAAAAACGGGAGCACTGGCTCTACAGCCCACACATCAGACCAGCCCACCAGGAAATCTCCAGACCCTCCTGCAGCCATGCTGGACCCGAGTTTAATTCGCTCGTGACAAATTCCTCAATTTCTCACCATTTCAGTCATGGTATCAACGGAGGAGGAAGAGATCACTGCCTCTTGGCAAAAAAAAAAAGAAGAAAAGGCCAGATCAGGGATGTAGAAGAGGAATTCATTGATGTTGCATACAAAACAGTCCATCGCTGGGCAGTTTATTGTGCGACACCGTGTATGCGTATGCGGTCGTAAAAATTTGAGCTTTGCACGGACATGCCCTGGGAGGTAAGCTCGTACCTCTGCGTACATACGTGCGTACCTCTGCGTATGGAAGTACGCGGCAGTATACTGGGGGCTTTATTTTATAGGCCAAGGTGGTGGGGAAATTGTGAAATAAAGCTTTACCAAATCAAATTGTATTGTAAAGCGCTCTTACCAAATGCACTGTATTATTTTGCTTATTGAAATGCATTATGTGAAGATGTGTACGTGACTAGAATCAGGATGTGTACCAAGGTGAACTGATGTTCGTACAAAGCGGCCCACCACTCCCTGCTAACTCAGATGGGGAAGAACACTGAAAACACCCTTGTCAAAACCACAAAACAAAGAATATCTTGTGAGTGGTGGACTGACTGGTTCCTGCTTTGAACTGTTCCAGTAACTGGAAGCTGCAGAGGGTCAAAAAAACAACTCCAAATAAGGACTTGATGGATGAAGAAGCTGGCCACCAAGTTGGGAGTAACGTCTTTGGGTGCAGTCTCCAGCATAAAATACTCACAGTGCAGAGATCCCACTCAGATGCGTCTTGGTGAAGAAGGCTGTAATACTGTAGCTGTTTGGTAAGAGCGTCTCCTTTCAGCTGAAAGTTTCATAAATGTTTTGTATGCTTTGAACTTGACGATCTCTGGTTTGTAATTGTCTTTTCTCCATGTATTCACAAACTAATGAGAGGACTGGTGAAATAAGGGTTTGAGAGACCTGGCGTCCTCGACAGTGCACACACATGATTATTGGGGGGCGGCAATATTTAAGAGAAAGTGGACTAAAAGATTTAGTTGCATATTAAAAAAAACAAAACAAAAAAAAACTAAAAAAGGGACATAATAGCTGATGAGGGTAAAAAAAATGTTAGATTACTTTGTGCTATATTGCTCACTTTGTGAGTGTGTCTTTTGGATCACAAGTCTTTTGGATTAAAGATGAAACGTTTCAGTAAGATTATTTATTCTTTTTTATTATTATTTGTCCAGAGGATCTGACTTACTGGTAACTTTGTTAGATTTCTCTACCTGGGATATTGAGCGTGCATCAGGATATGCAAGTGTGCTACTTATGGGACTGAGTTTGTTGTGGCTCCTCGGACTGATGAAGTCTTTTGGATGAAAGATGAAATATTTCAACAACAACGAAAAAATTAATCATCCAGAGGACCTGACATAACTTGGGTTATATTACTTGGTTCATTTTTTAATGTAAAGTCAATCCCAGTTTATTTCTATAGCACATACAAAATGTACTTAATGGACCAAAGAGCTGTGCAAAGTATTCAATATTAACTCAGTAGGTGAAACTAAAATCAATATGAACTTAAATAGAACAGACACAATCTAAATTCAATTCAGTTTATTTCTATAGCGCCAACACAACAACTCAGGGCACTGAACAGAAATATTCATATATAGAAATAATAAGACAAAACTATTTATCTGAGGAGCAGACTGCTTTGAATTTAACTCCATCGTAGACTCTCATCTTGAGCAAGCACAACATGAATTAATGAATAAATGTTAGAAATAAATGAATGATAAATGCTCCCACAACAAAACGACAAGATATCTTACTCAGTCAGGACTCGGAGCCAATAAAGATTTTAAACAGTTATTTAAGATCATCAATCAATGCAGGCAGCTATAATAATTTTTGATTAAAAAACAAAAGCAGATTACTTACATTTCTTGACAAAAAAGGTCTTAAAAATGTATCTTGCATATTTTACTATGTTGTGAGACAAAGGCAGCTTTGTTAACCTACCAGTAAGTTGTTTTCATCTTGAAGAATTTTAAATGATCCCAAAACATTCTCCTTTTAAGATTTAAATGAACGGGTGTCAGAAAACCCGCTCCAAGGAGCTGCAAGCTGTTTTGTCTGATCATGGAGGAAGTGCTTGTTTTCCACCAAGGGCGTGTTCAGAGCCAACATGGTTGCTTGACATCTTGAACCTTCTTCTTCTTCTGGATGAGCTTAATAGCGGTTGGCAAAAAACTGTAGGTGTGTATTACCGCCACCACTGGTATGGAGTGTGGTTCATCATGGTATAATTCTGTGTGTGCATGATTAAACTATATGTATTTCAAATTGTATTAATCATCTTTGTTTTCTTAAAATATCTAATAATAATTTGTATGTACATGTTTGCTCTCTAAGTTGTGTTGTAGTGCTTCTGTTATGTTAAACTTTTCTTTTATCTTTTCAAACTCTCTTCATACATCTTTGTTCTTGCAGTACAACATGTTGTATAGTTTCATCCTGTCCACAGTGCTCACATTTTCCTGTATTGTGTTGCTGTATTTGAAATAGTGAATAATTAAGTCCTGTATGTCCAAATCTCAATCTTGTTATTAATCTTTCCTCCTTTCTGCTCCTTCTTCCAGCTCTCGTTTCTCCTACCATCTGTTTGATCCTATAAAACCATCTTCCTTTTCTTTCTTCATCCCATCTTTTCTGCCATTTTTTCTTCAGTTTTTGTTTGATGATACTTTTTACCTCTGATTTACTTGTATGTACTGTGAAGTTAATATGATTTTGAGTTGCCTTCTTTGCCATCTTATCTGCCATCTCGTTTCCTTCTATCCCAATGCAACTTGAACCTCTTTTCAACTGTGCACCTTTACCACACAGAGAAGTACCTGCCTTCTTCCTCCTCCTCCTCCTCCTCCTCTTTCATTAATGACAGATTGTAAACAACTTTCAGGTGCATGCCGCCACTTACTGAGCACGTGTGTCTTCTTCTCCTCCTCCTTCAGATATGTAGTGTGGATCAAAATGTCTATTTTATGTCTGGACTCATGCTCATGTTCTATTTACTAATTTTGTGTTTCTAAAAAAAATGTGTAATCATTTGAATACTTCTTGTTTCGTTTTGTAGTTTAATTATTATATTAAATGCTTTTTTGAGTTTTCCTAATTCTTCGATCATACGTCTTCTGTGATGTTCATATTTCTGACAGACCAAAATGACATGTTTTATTGTTTCATCTAGTCCACGATGCTCACACTGACCTGTATGTTTCTGAACCTTGTATAATTTGATGCAGTGTGTTCAAATCTTAGTCTGGTGATTCTCTTCTGTTCCTCCCTCCTGTTCTCGTTTCTTGCACTTGTCTCTGAATTCTGTAAAACCATCTTCCTTTGCGCTCTTCTTCCCATAGTTTTTGCCATTTTCCCTTTAGTTTTTGTTTCACTACATGGTTCTGAGTTACTGAGGGATATTGTAAAGTTGACTTGATCTTTTGTTGCTGCTTGTGCTGCCCTGTCTGCTGCTTCATTCCCTCTATGTGCTGGTGTCCATAAAAATATCAGTCAGTCCCATCATTTGTATTGTGAATAATGTTTATTGTAGTTCTAGGAAAATGTCCGGTTGGCTGTCTGATTGCAAAGTGATGTGTGTTAAACTTGAGTCTGAACAGATTGTTTTTAACGGTCTTGTGTCTTCTACCCACTGCACTGCCAATAATAATGTCAACATCTCCCCTGTATATACTAATATGTAATTTGTGATTCTATCAATCAATAAAGAAGAGGCTAAAGAGAAGTATAGCGAAGCTGTGGAAAATCCAGTTTTACAATTAAATTTACTCCTAAAATAAATCTTTGCTGACCGACATGGTGTCCAGTTCTGAAGTTTGACATTTATTTGTTTAACAAGCCTTCAGTGTGTGTTGAGAATCACTCTTGGCTACTAGTACCAAATTTTAGCATAAATTGTATAAAAATGAATGAGTTGAAACTGATAGAACCACACAATATCACAAAAAAGAAAGAAAAATAGACTAAACAAATGAATCAAAAAGCTCAAATTAGCGGAAAGAACTTAATAGGAGCCAAAACAGCTAAAACCAGTGACGAAGAAGCTGAAAAACAAATCAAAATACTGAAATGAGCATGAATCAAAAAGCTTGAATTAACAGAAAGAAGCTAAAATGAGTCAATAACAGCTAAAATGATCCCAGAAAAAAAAAATAGAACAAAATGATAAAAATTAGCATGAATCATAAAGCTCTAATTAACTAACCGAAGTTAAAATGAGACAAAAACAGCCAAAATGAGCAACATCTGAAAAGCCAAACAAAATCTGAAACGAGCAGACAGAGGCTTGATGAACTAAACAGAAAAAAAATTAAACAATCTCATTAAAGGTTGAATGAAAAGAAACATGCTCAAACTAGCATAAAAAAAAAACTGCTGAATAGTAGCTGAAAGGCATGAAAAAAGTTGAAAATAACAAAAAGAAACCGAAGGGAACATAAAAAGCTGAAATTAGCAGAAAGTAATTGAAAAACAGCAGAGCAACAAAAACAACTGCATCAAACCCGTTCTTGAACAATGACACCAAAAGTCATGGCACAAATGTCCTGAACGAGCTGAATGTTTTGATAACTAAATTGGTGAAGTAGCTTAAAAACTGTGGGGCAAGTTACCTTGAGCAGGATCGTAATCGTGTGAATACTTAACAGTATTCACACAATTAGAAAGCTAACTGGTTAAAACTACACAACCTGCATCTGGAATTAATAAAATATGATTAATAGGCTGGTGAAGATTCTCAGTCATCCAGGACATGATGAATTCAAAAAGCGTACAATACAAAAACAACTGGACTTTATTTGTAACAGAAGACGTTTCGCTCCTCATCCGAGGAGCTTTCTCAATTCAAAGAGCAGAGAGTGAGAGATACAGGTTATAAGGCTGAGTGAGATAAGACACACACACACATAAGACACACACACACACACACACACATAGATTGGCAGTTGACACCTAAAACCTAAAACAGTAGGTCTTTGTTCCTCTAATTCACAGACGAGGCCCCTCTGTTCCCATCAGGTGTGAAAACCGGCTGGGGATCTGTTTTAAAGTTGCATTATATGTTTTTGAAAGTGGGAATCTGAGGCCTCCTCCTCTGTTAAGAGATGGTTTTTCTCTTTTTACATAAATTGCTTCCTTCACCCCCCTCTCAAACCATCTGTGTTCTCGGTCCAAAATGTGCACATTTTGGTCCTCAAAAGAGTGTCCCTTATCTGTGAGATGGAGGTGAACAGCTGAGTCTTGTCCAGAGGAGGTGGCTCTCCTGTGTTGAGTCATGCGTCTGTGAAGAGGCTGTTTAGTTTCTCCAATGTAGAGGTCTGGACAGTCCTCGCTGCACTGGACCGCATACACTACACCACTCTGTTTGTGTATGGGTGTCTTGTCCTTAGGGTGGACCAGCCTCTGTCTGAGAGTCCTGCTGGGTTTGAAATGTAACGCTTTTTGAATATGATTAATAGGGCGTTTTAATCACAAATCAGGGTGTTCCAGCTGTAGTGGTTGTTTTACTTCATCTGCAGATGTTGTAAACTTCAGGTGCATCATTAAATACACATTTTATCTCTCCAAAAAAAAAAAAAAATCACAAAATAGGCATTAGCAAATGTTCAAATATCGTCATAAAATAAAGTATTAAGCGGTTTTATTTTGTTTTGTGTCTCTATTCTGTAGCAAACAGCTCCCCAAATCACTCAAGCTGGGAACCACATTGTGTGATTTAAGTCTTTGGCATTTCAGAAAAGCTACATTGAAAAAATACAACATGAAATACTTGTCAATGTCACTGTTTTCAATAGCAGTCATCTTTAGTTTGTGTGGTTGAATCATGTAAACAGTGTCAGCAGCAGTCAGGAGGCCTACAGGAAACCAGGGAACCACTAACCACAGCTAAAAATGTCCTTTTTCTAACATGATGTCACATTCAACTACTTCAGCTGTATTCTGAGATGGAGGGGAATAAAACAAGAAAACATGGGTGTAACTTTACACTGAGAACAGAGTTTGAGACACTGGAGATGGTGTGAAGAACCCTGCAGTTTCAAAATGACTTAAAAAATGTCTGCATCTGCATCAAACAGAAAAATAAAATAAAATAAAAGAAAGAAAGAACAGAAGAAACCTGAAACGTGTTCCCAGTACTGTTGATCAGATAAAACTGTAGACTGGAAAAAATGGAATGTGTTCACAGTGTATGGATGAAACCAAGACAAAGGTGGTGGGCTCAGATAGGTTCAAATATGGTATGATAAAATATTATATATAAAAAATGATTTGACAACTTTGATCAGGTCATGTCTATGCATAAATGTATTATGATGTCACTGTTTGTTGCAATGTCATTTTTTGCATCTTTTACACAGTTTCTCAGACAGTACATGTGTGAGACATAATTTTTTTTTGGATTCCTCCACCCTCGTGTTCTCTTTTTCTCATCTGTCTGTATGTTGTATGTAACAGGTCTCTCTTGTAAATGAGTCTTTAAGGCTCAATGGGAACTAACATGTATAAATAAAGGTCTAATAATGATAATATTAATAATAATAATAATGTCAGCTGGTTTAAATATAACAAAGCTTTCAGCGTGTTTGAAAGAGAGAAAAAACATTCTGTCATTAAAACCACAGAAAATGAAAGATTTGAATAGTGGACGATGTACAGACTTGTTAAAATACATTTTCCTTGTGGTGTTTACATATTTAATTCAGCACAATCAATGTTCTATTTGTTGTTTTGTACCAAATAATCAGCTGTTTAACTTACTTGTAATACACTTACTGTAAGATGATACACATTTTGTCCTCTTTATTTTTGTGACCTGTTCTGGCTAAATGAGTCACAATGAGGAATTTTTCAATGTCTGATTTTCAACTTCTCCCTCTCAAAAGCTTGAAAATGATGCAAATCCATCCATCCATCCATCCATCCAATATCTTTTACCCATCCATCCATCCATCCATCCATCCATTATCTTTACCCATTTCTTCCATTTTGGGTCACGGGGGTCGCCGGTGCCCATGTCCAGCAATCACTGTGCGAGGGGTGGGGGACACCCTGGACAGGTCTCAAGTCCATGACAGGGCCACATAGAGACAAACAAGACAAACAACCATTCACTCTCTCACTCACACCTAGGGACAATTTAGAGTTACAGTACCAATCAGCCTAACATGCATGTTTTTGGTCTGTGGGAGGAAACCGGAATACTCGGAGAAAACCCACGCATGCATGGAGAAAACATGCAAACTCCACCCAGAAAGGCCTCCGGACCAGGATTTGAATCGGGGACCTGCTTGCTGAGAGGCAGCAGCTCTACCAGTTGCACCACCGTGCTGCCCCGAGATCACAATATATTGTTGGAAAATACACATCCTCCTCAGACTATTAGTTTTTGTTGCTGTTGTTGTTTGTAGTTTTTTTTTTATAAATATAAATTGTTTTATTTTTTTGCATTTCTCTTAAACCTCAGCTCTTACTGTGTTTTTGTAATATTACAATTATCCCACAAGAGGGAGACACAACGTTTGCAGAGTGCATGGAAAAAATGGGACTCCACAGGACTTCACATAATTAAATCATTATTTCTGTAAGTATACATATACTTATGCATGTATGAATAGTTATGTATGCAAAGATGGGAGTATTTAATAGCAGAGCATCCATAAATACAATTAAACTACTAACAAAGCAGTAAAACTACCAGCAAATCAGCTCAAAGTTTTGCTTATGTTTTGTACAAAATGTTCAAATGTGTAAATAATATTATCTTTTTAAACTTGTAGCTTAGGTTGTTGCTTGTGAAAAACAAAACCTCAAAGCAATTTGTGTTTTATGAGAACAAGTGTGAATTTTTAAAAACCACTCACCACAACATTTGCTGCCACCACACAAAGCTGGTTTAAACCAGTTTTGTATGGAAAAATTCATCCATCCATCCATCCATTGTCTTTACCAGCTTCTTCCTTTTTGGGTCGTGAAGGTCACTGGTGCCCATATCCAGCAGTCACTGTGTGAGAGGCAGGGGACACCCTGGACAGGTTGCAAGTCTGTCACAGGGACACAAATAAAATGTCTAAATAAAGAACAGCCTAACATGTAAAAGTGCAGTGTAATGACCATAGTGATGTTTAATTTATATTGGATGTACACATGTGTCTTTATAGTAAAGATATCCATCCATTATCTTTACCTGCTTATTCCATTTTGGGTCACGGGGGTCGCCAGTGCCCATGTCAAGCAATCACTGTGTGAGGGGCAGGGTACACCCTGGGCGGGTCGCAGGTCCATCACAGGGCCACATAGAGACAAACGAGACAAACAACCATTCATTCTCTCACTCACACCTAGGGACAATTTAGAGTTACCAATCAGCCTAACATGCATGTTTTTGGTCTGTGGGAGGAAACCGGAGCACCCGGAGAAAACCCACGCATGCACGGAGAGAACATGCAAACTCCACCCAGAAAGGCCCCTGGACCGGGGTTTGAACTAAGTACCTGCTCGCTGAGAGGCAGCAACTCTACCAGTTGCGCCACCGTGCTGCCCTAGTAAAAATATGTTGATGGTAAATATATTTCCAAGCTCCATTTCAAGACGTCAATATTTTCTATTGAAAATAGAACATTGAGGCTGCTCTAAGCCAGGAAAGTCAGGAAGCTGACGTTTCTGTACCTTAAGTCCAGCATCATCTCAGGCGAAGCCACAGAATCTGGAATCAGACCAGAACAACACTTAACCCAACAGCAGATCAGAATGAGTGCTTTGCAGACAAACATAGACCAATAGCACCCAATTAACAGATAGGGCCTCAGATATGTCGAGGAATGGCCAAGAATAACGACTATGAGAATCCAAGAGTCCTGAAATGATGACACAAAGTTTATTCAGCTGGTTTCATCTGGTTATCAGTTGGAAATTCCTCAGGGAGGGGATGGTAAGTGTCAGATCACATTTTCTCCAGGAAAATTCAGATAAGATGACCTTCAAGCCCAGCCAAGAGAGCCAAATTCAGATAGACACACAGTTGTTTTGGGGGCAGGCATAACTTAATGACATCTACCTTCAGTCTGTGTTGGTCCAAACTGTTCCGAAATGTCCAAATTACATGGCCACACCGATGGAATGTGACTGAGTAAAATCCCCGAGATCTGATCCATTCTGCCCAAATCATTTGAGTCTGGGTACTCGAGACATGAACCAAGCCATCATAAAGGCAAGCAGCGTGATCGGGTCCAAATTTGCTGCTGACGACTTCCTTGATTGTTCATAAAACCAGCAACCAGCCGAATCCAAAAAGCAGGAACCAGTTATCGTAAATCCAATTAAATATGCGTCCTTAAAATCCACAAATGGCAGCAGAGATAGACACATCATCAAGTCTTAAAGTCGATGAGATATCCAGCTGTGTGTGTGCCAACAGGGCAAATCGGCTCGCCTAAAGCCTGTCTTCTCTTCGAAGAAATGTTATCAATTGTGTTGAGGGACCAACTGATCAAAAACAAGTCCATAATTATGGTTCGGAAGATATGCAAGAGAGGCTCACGAGCAGTTTCACAGACAGACAGAGCAGCAAAGCAAAGCGGAGAGGGAGGGGATGGGAGAAGCGTCCGATCTTGATAAGAGCAAGTGGTGAAGTAAAAAAAACAAAAAACGTTTGGCATCTGCTCCAATTTTTATGGGACTTTTAATAGTAGTATTGATAACAAACAGAAAAACAGAATTTCTCAACCATAGAATCACCATCAGAGAGATTTTAAATGTATCATCAGCTGGTTAAGAGGCAAACAACACTTTATTTATTCACATTGAGCCCTTCCTTCTTATGCAAGCTTTGCCACTGCAAGAAATGAATTGTTGTTTGAAAAGAAGAAAAAAAAAAAAGAAAAGAAATGGTTGTTTGGATTGTTGGGAGTGGCTATGAGCTACTTTGCGTTTGTCTCATTTGCAAAGACAGCAGCAGGAGGTTTCTTTTTTTCTTTGTTTGTTTTTTGAAACAGCACCCTAAAATACAATACATTTGTTTTGCAGAGCCAACATGCAGTCAAAATAAAATTAAAAAATCTATTTTATGTAATTTCCTGAGTTTGGATATCCGAAAATGAAGATGGAGCAGCTTGAATCAGCTCTGCAGAAACAGAAACTCCTCCCTGTGTGCAAACTCAAGCTAGCCAGGCTGTTAATGTGAAGTAATTAACACGATGCAAAAATCTGAACATTTGACTTTAAACAGGCTCTTCCTAATCAAGAGTCAATACAATGTAGAGACTGATTCAAATACTTGGCATTACTTTTTTCCCTCTGCTAGCTAAAAAGACAGAGAAGGCAAAGAAGAAAGGAATTTGCATAAATTTAAAAGAGAAAATAGCTGCTCTGACCCATCTCATAAACAAAAATGGAACTGTAAATAAATATAATTAATAAAGATAGACAAAAAAATTTGTGATTCTAGAGGCCGAGTCTAATATCAAGCTTATATAAAAAAGTATATTATCTTTATTTTTTTTCCTTGCATTTTGTACAATTTTTGTTAATGTCGCATGTTTTAAATCTGTTTTGGCCAATCAGTCAATCAGGGTAAGAAAATGGGAAAAAAAATGTGAATTAACACTTTTGTTATAGGGTTTAAGGGGATTTCTCTAAATTTCCTCAGAGAATAGTTAGAAAAACTTGAAAAAAACAAACAAAAAACTACTCATTTCACAGTGTATGACTCCGAAATGTACAAAAAGCATTTTGTTTTCTTGTTGATGTTGGACTGAAAATACTTATTTTACTTGTATAAAAAATCTTGAGATCCACTGAATTTTTCATTTAAATGTAAAGTATTTGCAAAATACCATTAAGCCACTAAAAAACAACTACACTATGAAATATTTGAGTCAGACATGTGGTAACGAATCAGATTTGTGTCATGTTGTCCCAGACTGAGTTTCTATAGGTGGAAGTGAAGCAGCTAGAATCAGCTTTGAAGGAGCAGCGGCAGCTTTGCATCATGCAACATCAGTCTGACTGAGCTAATGGGCTAAGCAAAGTATGTCTGTTTGCATCAGCACTTGCATCTGTCTTACCTATCTACTCAGTCAAATAGTGCTAGAATTTTTTATTTCTTTTTGACATCATACTATGGGGTGGCAACATGGCATAGTTGGTAGAGCTGCCGTGCTTTAGTCAGAAGGTCGCCAGATCAAATCCTGGTCGGGGACCTTTCTGGGTGGAGTTTGCATGTACTCTCTTTGCATGCGTGGATTATCTCTGGGTTCCTCCCACAGACCAAAAACATGCATGTTCAGAGGTCCAGATGAACTTCCACCTTATTTCTTAAGGCTGGCCGCTCATATCATCACAGTCCCTGTGACCCACATCTTCAATCTCTCCATAAGACAAAACTCCATCCCAGACACTTGGAAAACAGCCTTTGTTCTTCCTTTGCTGAAGGGAGGTGACCCCACCTCACTGAACAACTATCGGCCAATCTCTAAACTCTGCATTTTAGCCAAGGTTCTAGAAAAACTGATAAACTCTCAAATCAAAAATGACCTGGACTCATTTAACATCTTACCTCCACATCAATCTGGTTTCAGGAAACAACACAGCACAACCACTGCTTCACTGAAGGTTCTTAATGACATTGTTGAAGCAATGGATGCTAAGGATTATTGTGCTGCACTTTTCTTGACCTGTCTAAAGCTTTTGGCACTGTGGATCATACTATCTTGTGTCATAAACTCTCAGAAATCGGTTTCTCAGAACACACCATTGGTTGGTTCTCTAACTATCTCTCAGACCAGAAGCAATGTGTTCAACATAATGGTACTTCCTCCAGTTATTTAACAGTCAACAATGGTGTACCACAAGGCTCAGTCTTAGGACCCACCCTCTTTACAATCTACGTAAGTAATGTTGGTAAAAACATCCCTGATGCATCCATACATTTCTATGCTGATGACACAGTTGTTTATTGTCGAGCTAAAACTGTTGCTAAGGCTTTACAGCTTTTGAAATCTGCATTCAACTACATCCAGACAGATTTGTTCCGCCTCAAACTTATCCTAAATGCCGACAAAACCAAAGGGATGCTTTTTTCAAATAGGAAGTTGGTCCCAGCAGTTCTTCCTCTGATTTCATCCTCAAATGGTGTCCCCATTGAGTTTGTTGATTCCTATAAATATTTGGGTATCTTGGCCGACTTGCATCTCTCTTTTAAGCTCCATGTGGAAAACTTGGTAAAGAAACTGAAAGTTAAACTGGGTTTCTTTTTCAGAAACAGATCCTGTCTAACTCTGAATGCTAGGAAACGCCATGTATCTGTGACTTTCCTTCCCTCCATTGATTACGGTGACATTATTTACATGAATGCTCTTAAAGCACCCTGCAGATGTTGGATGCTGTCTATCATGGTGCACTAAGATTCATAACTGGCTGTGATTATCGTACCCACCACTGCACCCTGTATTCACTGGTTAACTGGTCATCATTAACTTCATGCAGACTTTCTCACTGGTACATTTTCATCTTTAAATCACTTCTTGGTCTGCTGCATTCATACATCTCCTCCTACATGTCTCTGCATGAGTGCAGCTACGGCGTGCGCTCTCAGGACGTTATTACCTGCAGTGTTCCCTCAATGAGGACTGAACTAGGCAAAGGGCCTTCTCCTACTCCACTCCCGTTTCCTGGAATACCTTACAAAAACAATTTAAGCTCTCGACCTTGGCCTCTCTAAGTGGCTTTAAGAATCTGTTGGACTCCTGGCAGGGATCAATGCAGACATGTTCCTGTTTTTAGTTATCTACATTCACCTGAGAATCTAGCTGTTTTTTTGTTACCTTTTTCTTTTAGCCATCCTGTTTGTTATTTTAAAAAAAAAACTGTAGTATGACTTTTCATAACTGTTTATTGTTGTCGCTGTTGTCCATTGTTGTCATCATTCTTTGTTGAAATCAGGTCTCTCTTGTAAATGAGTCCTTGAGGCTCAATGGGATTTACCTGTCTAAATAAAGATTGAATGAATGTTAGGCTGATTGGTAATGCTTGTCCCTAGGTGTGACTGAGAGAGTGGATTGGTTGTTTGTGTCGTTTGTCTCTATGTGTTCTTGTGATGGACTGGAGACCTGTCCTGGGTGTACCCTGCCTCTCGCACAGCCACTACCTGATATGGACACCAGTGACACCCATGACCCAAAAAGGAAAAAGCAGGTAAAAGATAATAGATGGATCATAATCAGAGCCGGCCCAAGCCCCCATGGGGCCCTAAGCAAAATTTGGTTTGGAGGCGTCTATTTCTGCTAATAATGTGGATTACTGCAATCAACAGTCAGATGATCAGATAATTCACCCACCTAACATCAACTCATTGCAACTCTGAGATCCCTGTTTACATTATCATAGATGTATAAATCATATGGTACTAAAAGTAACAAAAAATAAAATAAAAATCACCAGTATGTAATGTATTTTACAGCAAAAGTGACACCTGGTTCATTATCTTTGGTTCCAAAGACTGCACTAGTAATGTTCAAAATAATTTGTAGTGCACGATCAACAACCAACAGATAAAATAACTTAGATGCATAAAATAAATTAAATTGTGCAAAAACAGACCAAATAAAATAAAAATAAAATATCAATTAAATACTTGATTAATGTAAATGAACAATTACTTGAAACCTCGTAAAATGGTTAAAAAAAAAAAAGAAATTTAAAGTTGAACAATTAGTTCTTAAAACTATTTAAATGTATGCAATTTGTAAAAGCCGATCTTAAAATATTAAACCTTTACCCACACATTTGACCTGTGTACGTTGCTTCTTCCTTAATTCTTCACAAACTTCCTAAAACCTGTGCTTCCACTTACAGGGTCCCCTAGTGGCCCCGGGGCCCTAAGCAGCTGCTTAGTTTGCTTATGCCTTGGGCCAGCCCTGATCATAATATAGGAAGGCTTCTTATAATCACATTCACTGTTTGTTTCTGAGTGAAAGGTGATAAAACATCTATTTATTTAGATGCATTGCCTTCAGCTTGTGGAAAATTACCACAGTGACCTGATGAACTTCATTTTCCATGAACATTTACTAAAAGTAAAATTTGATGCATTTGTCCATGTGAAAAAAAAGCAGAGATTCACAGCTCATTAAAAACGCCAACCCTCGATTGGAAGTTTCCTTTAGAGTATACAGATCCAGTTGTGAAGAGAACATGTTATTTAAGGTACTGCACAGTCTGTCAGAGTTATACAAGGAAGGATGCTATGACCTTTGGTGAGGAGCAGAACTAAATCTCAAAAGGTTCAGATAAAATTAAAAGTAATTTATTAACAAAAGCTAAAACAACAGGCTGACAAAGCAGCACAAAATTCAAAGAAATACACATGGGGGGTGGGGGGGTGGAGATCTCACTAGAGACTCAGATGGAAACAAACATGATCTATACAGCATAATGCACGGACAACAAAAGAGCTGAACGCCACAGGTTTTAAAGGGGAACTAATGAGGGAGAAATAACACCTGAGGAGACAATGAGGAACAGGTGAGAGGGGAAGGGGCATGAGCAGGAACTAAGTCAGGGGGAAAACCATAGATATCTATGGGGAAAACACTGGGGAAGCTGAAACACAGGTAAAACAGACTCAAAAAACCATAAATACAATAAGCACAAGACGACACACAGGTCCTGACAGATACATAATAAAACTAGTCAGGTTTAGTGTTAAACCAGTCCTTTAACCTGAAACTGACAGCTGATTAAAATAAACTTGATTGATTTGACAGCAGGGCAGCACGGTGGTGAAGTAGGTACAGCTGCTGCCTCACAGTGAGAAGGTCATTGGATCAAATCCCAGCCGAGGTCCTTTCTGTGTGGAGTTTGCGTGTTCTCTCAGTGCATGCGTGGGTTTTCTCCGGGTTTCCTCCCACAGATCAAAAACATGTATGTTAGTCTGATAACCATATTGTCCCTATAGGTGTGAATGAGAAAGTGAATGATTGTTTGTCTCATTTGACTCTATGTGTCCCTGTGATGGACTGGAGGCCTGTCCAGGGTGTCCCCCACCTCTCGCACAGTAATAGATGGACATGGGCACCAGTGACCTCTGTGACCTGAAAAAGAAGTGGGTAAAGATAATGGAGGGATGGATGGACGGACGGACGGACAGACATCCTTAAAATAAATCCTGACTTTTTCCTCCTGTTTTTTTATGCAGTGCAGGAGAGTCCTGACTGTAAGGAAGCGAGGAAGATTGATGAAGTGGGCACCAAAAAGCTGTTTACGCAAAATGAGTGTGCAACTAAAGAAGATGTGTGAAACTGACGTGTCTCAACAAAGAGCGAAGGTCACAACCCCACATTATTATAGACAAGCTCCAAACGCAAGATGAGAAGGAGCTTTTTTAATTTAACCAAAACTTTACTGGTTAACTGTTTGAAACTTCATTTAATAGAACTAAGCTGTTTTTGGTCAGTATCTTTATTGACCAACAATGACGACATTCAGAAAGGGTAAACAACAGCAACATGCTCAAAAAAGGTTTGGAGAAAAAACAAACAAACATGAAACATGAGTTATTGAACAAGTACATTGATTATTGATTCCTTGGGAGAAAGAAATACAACAGAAGCTCTTGAGCTTGGATGCTCCTGTTACTAAATGGATGATAAATTTTAATGTTAAAGTGAAAAAGAAACCCAGCTAAATGTATAAAAGTGAAGCAAATCTGAAGTTCTGTTATGAGGGTGCATCAGCAGCTGTGGTGGTCTGTGGCAGTACCACTAGAAACTATACTTATGTCATAAAGGTGATGTCTTTTTTTACAAGTTCTTTGTTTTTCATCAGGACAATGTGAGACATTCAGCCGTTTCCGTCTCACAGTTAAAGTGCATGTGCTTGATTGGCCTGTCTGCAGTCGAGATCTGTTTGCTGTTTAAAATACACATTGAATCTTCACAAAGGGGAAAGAAAATGACATCACGTTGTTGCAAAATCTAGCATTCAGGAATAACATGACACAAATTCCTGTGATTATTAGTTTCCTCCCTTTAAAAGTAATTTAATTTGTAAATTAACTCTTAACTATTTTAATGTGTGTTGCTGGCATTATAGCTGGATTTTATTTTTATCTTCTTTCGGCTGCTCCCTTCATCACGGGTCACCACAGTGAAATAAGTCGCACAAAGACTTGGCAATTGTTTCTACGACAGATGTCCTTCCTGACACAACCACAGACCACCGAGCTACCACAGCCCTCTGCGTGGAGCAGAGAGCTGCCATCTTGGGCACCCGGGGGAGCAGATGGTGGGGGTTAAGGGACTTGCTCAAGGGCCCAGAGTGGGGCAAATGAGGGTGGAGACAGGTGTGGGTGCTTCACCTTTCCCACTCACATTTTCATGTTGGTCCAGGGAGTCAAACCAGCAACCTTCTGCTCAGTCTTGCCTTTAACCTCTGCACCACCACTCCCTTCACCATTTTATTTTAGTATCTAAAAAATGCATTAATTAACAAATTAAATATTTAATAACTTTCTCTTATTTAAAACAACTTTCCAACTCTTTTAGAAAAGTAATTTATTGTTTCATTTAAACTAGTCAAATACTGTAGTAAACTAATGAAAATATGTACTTCGAGGTTGATTTATTTCTACTAAGTGCCCAGGGGGTGGTGGTGCAGAGGCTAGAGAAGGTGGGCCTGTGATCAGAAAGTCGCCAGTTCAACTCCCCGGTCCGACAACATCAAAATGTGAGTGGGAAAGGTGAAACACCCACACCTGTCTCCACCCTCATTTGCTTCACTCTGGGCCCTTGAGCAAGGCTCTTGACTCCCACTATTCTCCCAAAACCAGTCACTCTTGAAAATGAGTTCTTGGGGTTCAATGAGGTTACCTGTATAAATACATTTTTCTTTAAGGATCTTACTCAGTATGCTTGAATATTATTCTGTAAAATATTTGTATATAGAAGCTTTCCCATGCTACAACTAAAGTAATAATCTTAAAGATGAAAGACATTAATAAATCTCTTTCATTCTGTTTACCGCAAATACTGCAATACAAAAGAAAAACATAAAGAGAAACCGTGTTGTGACAAACCTAAAACTGATAATGAAACCACATGGTGTGATGAGAAGATTCAGGCTCTTCAGACAGAACTGTCTTCATGTTCTCTATCAGCAAAAGTGAATCTGCAGCTTTGTTTTTCTGCTGGTAAAAAAATGTTGAGAAGTTTGAGAGACGGCAGTTGAATTTTAGACATTATAGTTGTCCTTTCAGTGAATTTTAAAGCTTTTTTTGTTTGCTTGTTTCTTTTCTTTTGGTCTGCCATATTTGGATTATATTTTTTTCTTTTTGTAATTATGCTAGATTACATGTCTGCTCTTGCTTGTTTAACAACGCACCATGAACTATAGCAGCTGGTAGTGTGCTGACTCAGTGTGCACAGAAACAGTGAAAGCCTGTTTTTGCAGGTGATTGTTTAATAATTGATCAGTCTGTAACAGCAGGAGTTTCTATACATCATATATAATTTACTGGTAGAGGTACAAGTAAGCAAGATCGAAAAACTGGGGATGATACAGATTAATTCAGTTTTTTGTTTGTTTGTTTCTTCCTCCTTTTATTTCAGGAGAGAGAGGTTGTTGTTTGTGTAACTGCTGAAAACGAGAACCTGCTCTCTGAAAGGAGGAAACTGCTCGACGAAGAGGAGCACAACAGGAGGAGAGCAGTCCGACAGCGTCTCTGTTCAAATGCAGGCGCAGAGGTTGCCCAACTTTATTGAAAAACCCAGTTTAAATGTGTCTGCTTAGATAAGACATGAGAAGAGAGACGGGCTGTGAATGATCCTATATGAATTATTTAAAGATTTGTTTGTTGTTGTTTACCTTATATTCAGATTTGACAAGTCCTTCATTTATCGAAGTCCAAGATTTAAATGAACATAAATGAGTTGTTTGTTTATTTGTTACTTTATGTTTCAAACACATTTTTGTGTGTTTCACATTGCTATTATTGCGGGGGTGGCTTGTGAAGCATTCACAGTATTGAGATCCATTTTTCTTCCGTACGTTTTCAGCATGATTCTCGTCTCGCAGTTTCCAAACTCTTTCAACAAATCATAAATCAAAACGTTCAGCTCTTTCAGGACAATCCTGCTGTGATTTTTGGTGCTGGTGCAACTTTAGCTTTTTGAAATATTTAGCCTTTTCTGCCATTTTTGTCCTCCTAGAAAGTGAACTGAGCTCATTTTACATCCTTCAAATCTTTAGATCTGTTTACAACCTTTTACTGCTCCTTTCACATTTTGTTCTGGTTCAGCTTCTTTGTAAATGGTAAATGGACTGTACTTATATATCACCTTTCTATCTTATCAAGACACCCCAAGTGCTTTACACTACAATCTGTGCCCTCATGTACCCATTCATACAGCACTCTACTAGATCTATACAAAGACTAATCAGTGCTTTATCACATTCATACACTGATGGGACACACAGTGGAGGCAATGAGGGGTTTAGTGTCTTGCCCAGGGACACTTTGGCTTGTGATTGCTGATGGAATAGAACCCCCATCTTTTGTATTGGAGGACAACTGCTCTAACCACTCAGCTTGTACAAATTAAAACTTATTTTCAGCTACTTTCAGATAATTTCAGCATTTTTTTTTAGCTGGTTTGTGCTACTTTCAGCTTCTTTCTGGCAACTACAACACTTTTGTGCTTCTTCTAATTTCTTTCCACTAATTTCAGTTAATTTCAGCTTGTCATGCTCCTTTCAACTGATTTCTGCTAGTTTCAGCATTTTCTTCTATTTAGCTGTTTTTAGACTAATTTAAGCTTTTTCAAATAATTCCACATTTTTTTTAGCTCATTTCATTTTTTCAGCCTAATTCAGCAAAATGTGCTCTCTTCTTGTAATTTCTGCTTCCGTCTTCTTTTTTAGCTACTTTTCAGATGGTTTTTATTGTTTGCAAATTTCAGCTTTTTTCAGATAATTTCCACTTTTTGTGCTCATTTCTGCTTCTTTCAGCAAATGTGTTCTTTCTTCTTTTGCTCATTTAAGCTTGTTCTAAATTTTCAGCTAAATTTTATTTATAATTGTTTAGCTCATTTCAGCTGTTTTCAGATGAATTCAAGTTTTTCATAGTCATTTCTGCTACTTTCAGCCTAATTAACTTATTTCTGCTAATTCCAGCTTGTTTTGCTCTTTTCAGTTTTTTCTGCTAGTTTCAGCTTTTTTTTTAACCATTTCAGCTACTTTTCAGCTGCTTTTGTGCTAAATTTAGTTTTTGCAGTCAATTCCACATTTTTTAGCTTATTTCAGCTCTTTCCACTTCCTTCAGGCAGTTTAAGCTTCTTTCTGCCTTTTTAGCTTTTTTTTTTTTTTTTTTTGCTAATTTCAGTTTTTTTAGTTAATTTCCTCATTTTTGTGGTCATTTCTGCTTACTTATACATTCTTCAATTTCATCTACATTTCAGCACATTTTTAGCTAATTTCAGCCGTTTTTCAGCAAGTTCTTCATCAATAAGCATTCACACTGCATTTTCTCAGGTAATGCAATTTCTCTAGTTTTACTTTGCCTCAATCTCACGAGTCTCACACTTTGTATTTGTACTACAACTTTCAGACAGGAAAACAAGTCAAGTTGGGCTAAAACATATTCACTATTTTAAATTGCAGAATGCCACAAACACGTCTCAACTGTTCTCATTAGAACTCAGCATTGAAAGATTTCAGTGCAATATACTCTTGCATTAATCTGTTCCAAAACATTTACACCATACTCTAATTTATTAGTAGCACAAAGGTCAATTGTTATTTATACCATTATATTAAATTACTATATTTCCTGAGTGGAACTTTACTGTATGTCTCTTATAAAACACCACTTAAAAATTTCATAACACAAATCTGTGTAAAGTGTTTGAATTCAAAGAAATCTGTGCAGTAAAAAAAAACAACAAAAAAAAACACACAAATGAATCCTTGGTAAAAGAAATTAAAAACTCTTTGTATGCTCCTCTGCAGCAGGGCTGTTTCAAAGATTTTTTTTTTTTTTAATTCCCACCCATCAAGACTTAAAACTGGATATTTTTATGTGTTTAAATGAAACACATTTTAATAAAAAAAAATCTGGTTTTGTGAGATTGATGTCACATTTTATGAAGATCAAATTGACAGAATGTTGTATAATACTTATACATTTTGATAATAATACTGAAAATTTGACAATAACATTGTACTCAGCCACATCTGTGACACGTAATATGTTTATTGCTGCTGAACTGTGTGGCTGTCATATATGTCACTACTTTAACATCATAATTCAAATAATCCCAATATTGCTCACTAATTGTGCAATAACCTGTCACACAACCTGTAGTTATGTGCATTATATATCATGCACATTTTAACTTATATAACTCCCTGTGAAATGCTTATTAATCCAAATTCATCCTACTTACATCCTACTTATATTTTACGATGTTTACTATTTTTCTTTTGGATCCTGTGAATAAATTTGCTTTTTCACTTTTCGGTATTTTATTTTGTACCCTTATTGCATGCTTTAATATTGCTTGTTTGTTCTTAGTTTTAACAAGTCAAACTGGTTCTTCTCATCCTGAACATTTCATTGTACTGTTGACCTTGATAACCTGCATACGACAAATAAATATAACTTCAACTTGAACATTTGAATTAAAGTCAAAGAAACTGGTTAGCTGAATTCAAAATGCTTCTTTTGCCCTGAAATCACTTGCTATTTATTCCAAGTTAAGTTTGCGTCATTTGAAATAACTAAATGAAACAAGACATGCAACTAACACGTTTGGAAAATGTCCAGAGCGAAATCAAGTATGAATTCAAACTCGCACGTCTGCAGCTTGTGCTATCTTGTAATTATGCAAAATACAAAAAACAACATGAGGATTTATTTTCATAAAATATTTAAATATGAGAACACTAGTTCATGTATTACAAAATACTTAAAAACATTTTTTGTTTCCTTATTTCCTTAATCAGTAGCTGTTAGTTTCACAGTGTTTGACAGGACTGTCGGTGAGACCTCAGCTCAGTCTGTTACAGCATTCCAGGTTTCAAGAACAATTAAAAAACAGCAAAGATTTTAGGGGAAAAAAAGGAAAATTATTTTTATTAAAGCAAAAAAAAAGTTTTTTTTTATTTTTTTATAAATAGCTGCCTCAGTGGAACACTATGTAACAAAACAAAAATTTTGTCTCTAGTAAATCACGTCCTCAATTAAGTTATGTTAATTAGTCAATCTTTAATAATGGCACAAACTACATTCATGTAATTTGTGTCAAAATTAAAATTTTTACATGTCATTGTTTGAAAACTTTAAAAATGTATCACTGAAATGACGTGAGGATTGAAATCACGATGAATAAAAGGTTTCCAAGAAAGAATTTCCTTTTGTTTCACAAAACAAACTCACATTCAGAGGTCACGGTTTCAATATCTTCAGTTTCTGCAGCTACTTAGTCAAAAAGAAGGGCCAGGAGGACGAAAAGCTCACAAGCACCTAACTTTACCTTTTTTGAATGTCTGGAAAAAAAATAAATAATAAAATTATATATATATATATATATATATATATATATATATATATATATATATATATATATATATATATACACACACACACACAGTATATCATATCAACTTTAAAGATTTTTTTTTCAATTCACAGCAAAATATTTTAAACCAGACATAATTTCTAAAAGCTGAGACACCACAATGAATTGTGTTAGTTCAAAAAACTGCAAAAAGAGATGGAGTTTTTTTCATCCTGGTTTGGTTTGCAGTGCATCATGGTAGTCGCTGAGGCTTACAACATTTCTTTTTATTATGTTTTAGGAGTAATCTTGTCCCAGGTAGAGATGTTTGCTTGTGTGTGCAGCTGGCAGAAAAGTTTTATGTGAAATGGATCTCAAGAAACATACCCAGTCCACAAGATGAAACTATGCAAAATAACTTTGTTTTAAAATCTATATAATAGACATTCATTCATTTAGTTGTTTTACTTGACTAAAATCCACTCTGGAATTTGTTCCAACTTCTCGACCTGTTTGCCATGATTCTCTAAACTGATTATTCTTACTGTCTACTTTAGGCAAGATAGATTTAATCAGACATTTCCATACCTGAGGGCATGTGGACTTTCAGTTGGGTTACCACTCCAAACGAACAATAAAGCACTGAGTTTATTCTAGGTAAATATTACAAATTCCTCCAAAAATATGAACAGCACAAATAATTAGAGAATTAACAAGCTGTATTTGATCATCCATTTTTCCCTACGTTCATTTGCTCCCACATATCTGAGATGGTTCAAGGAGGAAGAAACTCATATCTTTCCCCTCAGCTGATTCTTCAGGTCCTCCACCTGAAGAAATGGTCCAAGACCAGAAGAAAAAGTTTCTTTAGTGGGTTCTTGTTTTTCTCCTGGGTCTCCTTGCACCTGGACAAAAGCCTCCAAAGGAAGCCGCCCAGGAGAGAGCTAAGAGCATAAGCCTCCTCAGATAACTTCTGTGCTTGGCATAGTGGATAAGATCCATTTATCAAAGTTTAAGGTTTAATTCCCAGGCTCTGTATTGTTCCAGTATGTCCTTGAGCAGGACACCCATTGCCCATTGATATGCTTAATATGTATTTGAGTGAGTATATAAAAAAAATGCTGCATGACTGGATGAATGAAACATTCTGTAAAGATCTTTGCAGACTCTGTTGAGCTTAAGAATTTGAATAGTTGATCATTTACCATTTATTTTCAGTAGCGGCTTTATTTCAAGCTTCCTCTGGGTGACCAATCTTCTCCTTCAGTATACGGCTGAACTTGGGCAGTCTACTTTTCAGCCATTTATATCTGAGAGATGACTCTGTCTGTTGATATTCACCTTCTTGTTGTTGCTTGACAACCTGTGTTCTTAGACAGAATAGTCAACAATATACCAGTACAGTTGTTTGTATGTGGCCCTGTGACGGCTTTGCAACCTGCCAGATTGTTAGCTGCCTCTTGCATAGTGACTGCTGGAGGTAGACAGCAGTTTGCTGTGACCCAGAAAGGAAAAAGTGCGTAAACGAAAATGAATGGATGGGTAGATTGATAGTTTTACGTCATTTTTAACTTGGGGAGCAAGAAGATTATTTGCAGTCATCTGTGTTATATTTCTTTTCATGAACTTAAATGATTTGTAAAGCACATAAAATGGACCAAAGAACATTTTTAGATTTTCATATTATTCAAACTAATTTTGCACAGTTCTCCACATATGATCCCATCATTCTAGGATGTGCGCAGTTTCTCATAGTGTTTTGGTGCCCAGATCAGTCTGAACACCTGTATGTCACTTCTGTATCCGATTTTGTTGTCCCAGCAGTACTCTGGAGAAAGAATCCTGCTTGGTTTGTGTAGCCAAAAGTATTTGTTTAGATGACTCTCATCATGCCACAGAGCCTCCACATTATTTAGTTTGTCCTCCATGATGTCTTTGTAGCAGGAGTCAGTCAAGGACTTTACGTTCTCCCAGGTGCCTCCAAAGACGGCAGCATGATAGTAAAAATCTCCTGTTTCCATGTACGCCTTGGACTTTGGGTTGCGATCGTAGGTAAACATCCTTTTTGGAAGGTGATAGTAATAAGCATGAAGCAGAGCGACAGAATCTCCAAGAGCCTCGGGACCAAATCTCCAAGTAAAAACCTGATCGACATCAAAACAGAAAACGTGCGTGTAATGGTGGCGAATATCTGACTCTATAGTATCCGATATTATCTTCATTCGCATCATAGAGATGTCCTGCCACCTGCTGTATTTTTCCACTTTGATTACTTTCAGGTGTCGTCGTGGGCCGAGCTCGAGGTTTGGCACGTTCTCAGGCCTGTCTGTAAACACGTAGTACGACACAGGTAGACCCAACATGAAGTAATGCTCTGATGACATCAGGAAGGTCTCAAGGTAGGCTTCCAAATACCTTTAATGTGGAGACGAGAGAGCAAGATTTTATTATCCAATTTTACTTAACCAAACTTAATTTATGACAGCTGGAAGACCAGGATGTGTTCAGGCATTTCTGAAGTAATCATTGTGAAAACCAACCTGCCTACTGCGAATACTGTCAAAGCGACAGAGGATCCTTCTTTTCTGTGGATTTGGTCGTAATGTTGAGGGTCAAACATTCCTTCCCAAATGATGGGAGCTCTCCAAGATGTGCATGTTTGCACTTTATGACGAGACCTTCAAGAGAAAATTACAATTTCATGATTAAACATGTTTTAAACCAAACCAAAGTCTTCCAAAATGTGTCTATCGTACTTCTCGTGTAAATTGTGCATGTGCGTGTCTTTTTCAATTTTGTGTGTTTTGCATTTTTTATTATTTCATTTTTTGTATTCTACCTTTTAGCAAATGCTACTGGATGCCTCTAATTTCATCCTCTTGTGAAACCATTGACTTTTTTCTTGTGTGCTAAATCTTCAACTCTTAACCTTTTTTACTTATTTATTTAGTACTAATTTGCTGCTGGGGACATATTGATACTTCACCAATTAACATCCAATCATCAGCTAAACTCTTTGCCATTGAGAATGTTAAAAGATGAAGTATATTTGAGATGAGGTAAGTGATTTTTTTTTTAATCAAATTTGTTCCGTAAACTAATTTTAAGATAAACTACTGTATGAATAGGGTATGTGGCATTATTCTTTTAAAAATTCTCCACGCAGGTTTAGTTTAATAAGACTTTGCCTTTGTCAGCCATAGATTTTATAAAGTGCACAGGTTCTAGTTTTGCAAAACATCTGGGAAAATGTGCAGATATTTCAAAAAAAAAATCTCAATTTGAAGGCAGTACATTTTGTTTCAACCTTCGATTATAGTTTTGAAATGTTACTACCATCACAGGAGTGTGTTTTTATTTTCCAAAAACACCAATACAACCCAAACCACCACAGAGTCTATTGGTGCTGACAGCAGTGTGAATGCTCCATTTTGTTTTTTGTTAAAAAAAAGAAAAAAGAATTTATTATAAAATATTTCAAATTACGGATTCAACTGACTACAGTTCACATTCCCAAGGTGTGACGATCCATCTCAAATGTCCCCAAGATAACCAAGTCACCCCAGGTCTTTGTTAAGATAGATTTTTTTATTTAAAGAATTGCAGAATTGAAAAAGAACAGATTTAGAAATAAAATGTATAGTTTTGTTATAAACACTGATTTCCTATTTACAGTATTAACATAACGTTGGCTTGAACTACAGTAATTTTTATCCAAAATGGAAAGGATGCCATAACTTTATTTCTGCTGAAATACACTACAAGATTATCCCTTTTCTTAGCTTTTACAGTTTGATTTTGAATCCCTTTCATATATTATTTTTGTAGGCGTTACAAAATGTGCATGAAACAGGGCCTTCCAATTTACAAAGAAAGTCTAGGTCAAGCTTTCACTGGAGAGTAGTGCATGTAGGATACAACTGTAGAAGACACAAGAAAGTGAGCCACAACCAAGTAACTACAAAGAGTAAGACGGGTTCTGAAGAGCCAGCTGAATGGTCAGAACAAAATCCAAGCCACCAACACGTATGTCCTCCCAGTCATCAGGATGAAGTGTCTAATATTAAGAAATCCTCTACCATTGGGTTTGGAATAGTGTTCAGTAATATTCTGTGCTGTACAAGTGCTGGATGTTCTACAGTCAATGTGGGAGACCCTATTAAGGGTGATAGAGAAAGGCAGGGCTAAGACACAGTGGGACTTCCAGATCCAGACTGACAAGCAATGATGACTAACCAACCGGACATTGAAGTGGTCAACAAGCTACAGAAGAAGGTAGTGGTGATACTGTAGATGTAGCAATCCCAAGTGAGTGTAACAGCAGGAAGAAGGAGCATGAGAAGCTCAAGAAATAACGAGGCTGAAAGAAGAAAAAGAGAAGTTGTGGAGAGTCAAAGTGATTGGAGCGTGAGACAATCTTGCTTGTTTGGAGTCACAACAAAGAGTTAGTTATTCCATGCTGAGAAATCTTACCTAAGATCCAGGCTGATATCTGCTCTATTATCAAGGATCAGCTTTGTTGAACTTTCCAAATTACACTTGTCCATCGGGAGGAATCCTATGAAGAGGCTGATAAAGTTGTATGGGGAAAATAATGAATGAATGTCATGTTTATGCATTTTGGTGTTTCAAATATATTTTGATTGTTAATAATTTATGTTATTTACATGACATTACTAATATAAACATAGGATACTGAATGATAGTAAAAATCTGATTATTAATGACCACATCAACACAGTGTCATTATCAAACTGTTGTAATGCATTTGATTAAATTACCACCTGAGCTCATGACCTATTGTCAAAATTTACATACAGATTCAAGTTAGCACTCACCGCACAAATGTTACTATGATGTAAACAATGCAGAGCACGGTTGGGAAGAAAAGCATGCATTTCAAAATGCTTTTTATCCTCTGAACGTACCTGCCGGAAGGTCAATAGATCTGTGTTTAAATTTAAAAAACACCAAGAGGTCATTAAAAACATGCCAAAACAAAAATGTGTGGACAGGAGTATACCCCATTATTGTTGGTCAGACATCCACTTTGTTGTCAGACACTGATGGCTGATGAAGATTAAAGAACCTCAAAGAAAAGAGGACAAAATATATGTATTAGTTAAAATGTACACATCTTGTTTGTAGCAATAAATGCATTTAATATACAATTATTTATATGTTATTGTCCATTTAATTAAGTTCCAGAGTTGTTGGAAAGCATCAGAAATACTGCTGCTCTGAAACCTGCACAACAACTGCTAAAAACCTTGGAACCACCTGCGTAGCAGCTGTCTCTTATCAATAAATTTCACAGCTAAAACATTGTCAGTGATGTGGCAACAAGAAGAAACATGGTACACAAAATGAATTTAAATAAACTGAAAAAATCTGAAGTATAAGGTTCAGTCTGCACCAAACGGCGCTTTAATGTGGAAAGGTCAAGAAGGACAAGCCTATTTAAATAAAATCTTAACAGGCAAGGATGAGTCATTGACTTTCTGAAAACCTTTTTTATTAAAAAAAATATATATCAGCAAACAGTATGATGTTTACAAAGTACACAGTTCTAGTAGTCCTTAAATAAATTTTAAAAATCAACGATTAACCGAGTAGGTCAAGGCCTCAGTTGTTCTCATTGTCTAATATGTAATCGAACATAGTAAAAAATACTTAAAGACCTTGCCATTTTGCCCAGGGGATTTAAAAAAAAAAAAAGCATAAATGAACAAATACCTGTTTAATCACATTGACCAAAAATGTTCATGAAGTTAACAAAAGGCAGGGAATTCAAGAACATAGGAACCAAAGTTTTAAAATGGGGGAAGAAAACATACACCCAAGAACAAATGGCAAAAAAAAAAACCACACACACAACAACAACAACCTCTAAATAAATAAACAAATAAATAAATTGCAAAATAAATTAAATTAAATTAGTTAAGTAAGTAAATGAAAGAACAAATAAATATCACTGCAGGGCAGTTTTATTTAATTTAAGAATTTGAACACTGATGAATATAAAATGCTGTTAAGTGTTAAACAATTGATCTTTTGCTCGGATCACGGGCCTTCGGTCAACAGATAATTTGTCAATGCCATCTGTTTTTTGATTTGTGATATATTTTTTTTAATTGCAAACACCAAAGGCTAAACTTTTATGTCATACAGTAAAACTAAATCAAATGTCACTCATAATTTTATGCTAAAGTAATTTGACACAGGGCTGAATACATTTGTCTTTGTATTCAAAAGTCAGATGTTGAAACCACCCGCTAGGGAGCATAAGCCACTGTATCAGTGTATCTCTTGTGCTGGTCCCAAGTCTGGGCAAATGGTGAGGGTTGTGTCAGTAAGGGCATCCAACATTAAACACTGTTGCCAAAACTAATATGCAAGTTCATCTAAGTGACACCATAATAGATCAGTCGCGGCCCGGGTTAACAACGACCGCCACCGGTGCTGTTGACAAACATGGTTGAAATTGTGCTACTGTTAATATACAAGGAGGGAAACATGTCCGGAGACAGAGGGAGAAGAGGAAAGTAAAGAATGCAGGACTGAGGGTGGCGACTCTAAATGTGGGGACAATGACAGACAAAAGGTAGAGAGCTGGCTGACATGATGCAGAGAAGGAAGGTAAATGCTTTATGTGCCCAAGAAATGAAGTAGAAGGGCAGCAAGGGTCGCAGCACTGGAGCAGGTTTTAAATTGTTTTACCATGGTGTAGGTAGAAAGTGAAGTAGGAGTGGTGCTGAAGGAGGGGTTGGAAAATAATTGTGTAGAGGTAAAAAGCATGTCAGATAGGGTGATGTGTCTGAAGGTAGAAGTAGAAGGTCTGATGTTAAATGTTGTCAGTGTTTATGCTCCACAGACAGGAAGTGGCTTAGAGGAGAAATAATTTTTGGAAGGATCTGAATGAAGTGATCGTGAATATTCCCAAGAAGGGGAGAGTGGTGATCAGAGCAGACCTGAATGGACATGTTGGTGAAGGAAACAGAGGGGATGAGGAAGTGATGGGTAGGTTTGGTGTCAAGGAAAGAAACCAGGAAGGACAGATGGTGGTGGATTTTGCCAAGAGAATGGAAATAGCTGTAATCAACACTTATTTGCAAAAGAGGGGGGAACGAGTGACCAATATGAGTGGAGGAAGGAGTACGCAGGTCGACTACATTCTATGTAGAAGAGGAAACCTGAGGGAGATTGGGGACTGTAAGGTTGTGGCAGGGGACAGTGTGGCCAGACAGCATCGAATGGTTGTGTGTAGAATGACTGTTGTTGTGAACAAGAGAAAAATAGTCAAATCAGAGAAGACCAAATGGTCAAAGCTGAGAAAAGAAAAATGTTGTGAGAAGTTCAGAGAACTGGAAGTGGCAGAAATTAAGATGTTCAGGTTCTCCTTAGGAGTGACAAGGATGGATAAGATTAGGAATGAGCTCATCAGAGGTACAGCACAGGTTGAACAACTGGGAGATAAAGTTAGAGAGACCAGACTGAGATGGTTTGGACATGGCCAGAGGAGGGACAGTGGGTATACTGGTAGAAGGATGTTAGAGAATGCAGGAAAAAGACAAAGAAGACATATATGGATGCAGTTAGAGAGGACATGGAGGTAGTTGGAGTGAGATGGAGAAGGATGACTCACATGGCGACCCCAGAAGTGGCAAAAGCCGAAAGAAGATTCAAAAGTCAGATGTTAGCAGGTGCTTAGAGAAAAGATAGATGTTTTCATGTGCACATTCTGCAAAATCTTAAAATGGTTGGTGGAGTTAATGTTTGAAACTGAGTGAAGTTCTCCTCATTCAAACACAGTGTGCTTTAAAGTGTGTGGAAACACCTTGAAAGCATCCTGTTTATTTATAAATAGTGTTTAACGTGAGCTAATGACTGTTGTTGAAAACATTTAAAACTGGGAATAAGAAAAAAATTATAATTTATTTAATCACGTCAAAATGTCTTACCCTTTCATGAAAGCAGTCAAAAACTTTATTCAAGTTTGTTCCAGAGCTTAACTTTATGCTGTAAAACATAAACCCCTGTATACATTCCTTGGCCTACTGGAACACCCGTCACACTTCTAGGAAATGTTTTGAGAAGGTAATCCATGCTTTCATCACTACCTGGCTGGATGACACAAAGGACTCTATAGGTCAGTGCTTCCTCTGTTGCTCATCGTCAGAGTCTAAAATGCTGCCACACCTCTTTCAACTGGTTCAAGAAAACACAAGTGCATTTCTCCCATTTTAGCCTCACTCCACTGACTGCCTGTACAATTAATTACTTAATTTGGGGGCAGATGTGGCTGAGTGGTTAGAGCAGTCGTCCTCTAATGGGAGAGTTAGGGGTCCAATTCCACCAGCAGTCACATGCTGAAGTGTCCCTGGGCAAGACAATGAACCCCTCATTGACTCCGATGTGCGTCTCATTGGTGCATGAATGTGATCTTAATAAAAACACTGATTAGTCTCTATAGAGTGATGTGTTCAGATTAGCTTTGTAGGGATGTACAGTGCTGAGTGAGTGAGTGAGTGAGTGAGTGAGTGAGTGAGTGAGTGAGTGAGTGAGTGAGTGAGTGAGTGAGTGAGTGAGTGAGTGAGTGAGTGAGCGAGCGTAAATAAGATAAGACAGAACTTCATTGAGCCCGCAGGAATTGAGGACACATATTGTGTTGTAAAGCGCTTTGAGTATATTGATTATAGGCACTAAATTTACCATTTACCATTTAAGAATAATTTAAAAAAAAATCTGTTTCTTTTAAAGCACTGAATATTTCAGCGCCCTGCCTCACTGAGATGCTACACCGTTTTACTCCAGTCCGTTCTCGCAAGTCAGCTGATGCTCCTGAGTGAGTTAAAAACTAATCAGAAGCAGTGAGGTCATGCTTGTTCTGTTGCCGTGTCTAAATCATGGGATGACGTACAGACCTCTTGCCTGTCTGCATTTAAAATCACTTCTTAATGAAAAACCCAGTTCTTCCCTATGCCCATTGACATCAACTGGGTGGCTGTGGCTGAGTGGTTAGAGCGGTCATCCTCTATTGCAAGATTTGGTGGTTTGATTCCACCAGCAGTCACATGCTGAAGTGTCCCTGGGCTGAACTGAACCCCTCATTGCCTCTGATGTGTGTCCCATCGCTGTATGAATGAGATAAAGGTCTCTCTTGTAAATGAGTCCCCGAGGCTCAGTGGGAGTAACTTGTATAAATAAAGGCTGAATAAATAAAGCACTGATTATTCTTTGAACAGATATATTGGTGGGGGAGTGGTGGCGCAGAGGTAAGAGAAGGTGGGCCTGTGATCTTAAGAGCGTCGGTTTAACTCCCCGTACAAAAACATCAAAAATGTGGGTGAGATTTGTGAAACACCCACACCTGCCTCCACCCTCATTTGCCCCACTCTGGGCCCATGAGCAAGGCCCTTAACCCCCACCATCTGCTTCTCCGGGGTCACGAGATAGCAGCTCTCTGCTCCACACAGAGGGCTGTGGTAGCTCGGTGGTCTGTCATAAATAATCGTCAAGTCTTTGTGCGACTTAGTTCACTGTGGTGACCCCTGAAGAAGAGAGCAGCCGAAGGAAGGAAAAACACACACACGCATACACACACACAAAAAAACAAATAGTAGAGGGCTGTATGAATGTTTTTCCTTTACATTTTATACTTTTGTTGGATGTAACCGGGACACTGTACACAATTGCGTTCCACCACATGTATGTGATGCGAATGACAAAAAACAACTTGACCTTGATTTTGAGTGGGTAAATGAGTGCACAGATTGTAGTGTAAAGCACTTTGAGTATCTTGATAAGATAGAAAGACGCTAAATAAGTACAGTCCATTTATCATGTGAAATGTTGAGTTTCAGTTTATTTTAACAGAGTTTGTGTTGTTTACTTTGCTTTTCAAACAGTTGTTTTTATTTTGTTTTTATGCATTTTATTTATCGTATGACCTAATGTCATGCGACTGTTATGTCTTTTTTGTTCCTCTGTAAAGCGCTTTGGGCCTGTTGTGGTGATTTGAAAATATTGCTTTTAAGAAGGTTTCCTGATAAGGAAATGTTAGATACACTACATTGTTGTGCTGAATTACTTGACTTTGCAATCACTTAAGTGTCTTTTTCTTCATTTATCACTATTTTACCTTCTGCAATAATGTTTTAGTCTGTGTAAGTGTATGCGTATGATTGTTTGTAGTGTTAAAAGAGCTCATGAACCAGTTCATGGATTTTAATAAACTAAGCAGCTAAAGTGGTGATCTTTGGGAGTGGTGTGCTTGTTTACAGGCAACAAAATTAAAAGAAAAAAAAAAAAAAACATTCTCCCAACAACATGGCAGAAACTGTGTAATGCTGTGAGCTTTGTTGGTTCAGGAGGTGTTTAAAGGATTTGATATGAAATGAAAAGATCACCTAAAGTCTAAGAACAGCTTGACTAACGCTAGAGGAGAGTGGCACTGCTTCATCTAAAAACTGGTGAAGAGGAGTCATTTTAGAAATCACAGTGGTTGTGCCATTTGGATGTGTAATGAGTTTGACTTATTCTGAAAGTTTTGTGCCAGAGCAGAAAAATAAAGACACACACAAAAAAAAGCCAGATACTTCAAAAAGTATGAAAATAGTTCAAGATAAGATTTTCTTGGTGATCACAGCTTTTCACCTGAACAGGACTGGAGACAACAAAAGGAAGTTGTGAAGATGAGGGCTGTAACAGGAAGTACTGTAGATAATAAGATTTCCAAAAATACAACAAGAAAATGGAAAATTGTTTTTTCACAATGTAGAATCAACACTTGTTATATAATAGGGAGAAACTTAAACATCGGCAGCGTACAACTGAGCCCAAGACAGTTTCTCCTCTGGTGACATCATTATTTTTTGTTACACTTCTCACATTGTCCAGTGAGAACTAGAATTATACTATGTTCTTCGTTTCAATTTAAATCCATCTTATTAATGGCAAATATCCCACTTCATTTTTAAATAATGTAACAGTTGAATGAAAAATCAGCTTAAGTCATGCTAAACCCTTAAAATATTTCGAGATCCATTCTTTGTTAGTTGAAATGTCAGAGTGCATTGTGTCACACAGAGGTGAAAATCAAGCAAGTTCTGAGATAACAACAATAAAAAGGTGAAACAGAACGGACTGATGGTATCTTGTTACAAACAGGTTTTGACTTGGTTCAGTTTTAGACAAAGATCATATGTTGAGAAATGTAGCAGTTTTGGTTAAACCTTGAAAATAACATGCACGGTTATTGCGATGTCTCACACAGTTGCATGATTTCTTAGTGCTTGAGATATATATTACGGAAAACTGTCAGCTACCATACCTAGTTTTAGCTCATAAAAGGCTAAGGGTGATTAGCTGTGGCACAATGTGGTGCACTTGAAGTATGTGTTGAGGATGATGCTCAGCTACTATCTCACCAAATTAATGTTACAATTCTATAAAAGTGTCTAAGGCTAAGTTTTCTTTTCTGCAGCATCCATCTTGAATCGAGTTGACAACTAAAGTCGATCAGTGGTAGATGTCAACCCAATGTTTACTTTGTGAAAATTTCATGGAATCCCGTTTGCTGGTTCATGAAATATTTTGTTAACAATAATAATGGGGCCATTAATTGTGGGTTTTATTTATTTTTGATTTTACTACAAAATATATATTTATTTTGTTGCTTGAATATTATCAAAAATATTGCCAGTATCCCAAAGGGAGAATAAGTGTTTTTTTTAACCAGAATATTAAGATAATTTAACATTGATTGGTTATAAAGAGACCCCCGTGACACAAAATGGAAGAAGCGGGAAAAGATAATGGATGGATGAATAAATAATAAAGAACTTTAAATAAGGCTGAACTTGTAGTAATGATTTCCCAATAATTCAGCTTGAACAAATGTGTTGAAGTAATTAAAAAATAAGAAACAATAAAACAAACAAAGGCTAGCTGAGTAAGTAACACCCTTAATTATTTATTACTTCAGAGCTTTAATTTAGCCGTTATTTGACAGACTAAGCGAAACCTGAAGTTTAATCTCGGGGAAATGAGACCCATTACAACATTAAAGTAATTAAAAAGGAATAAATTGGTTTCTTTAGATGTTGTATTGTTTTAAAAGGGTTTGATACTGAAAAATAGTTATTGCAAATGGAATGCATCAATAAGTGCAGTAATAAAAATTAAAACTTGTGCCTAACAAGTCTGTGTTCTCACTGGTTTGGTTGATAGACGAACAGGCCATCTTACTCTTCATCCCTTTTATTTTTATTATAAAATTTAATAAGATATATTGTTCACCTACCTGTAAATCTTTTTCATCCTGAAGTATCCATATAATTCATTTAAAACCTCCCCAGAGTATGAGGTTCATCTAGACTGTGGACAGAGAAGCACCTATATCAGCACAGCTCTGCAGCTTGTGTCTCAGTAAAGAAGCCTGGGTGAGGAAGGGAGTGGCCTTAAGAAGAACACACCTATGGTTGTTCGCCTTTTGCTCTGAATCATTAGTCAAGGGCTTCTCTGCAAAACCTGCCCACCCCCAAAACCGGTCCCTTGCTACAGTTGTCACAAGGGAAAACCGTGCTGATTGTGTACGCAATTAGCCTGCTTTCAAAACTCTGAGTGCGGGCCCACATGCAGAGGAAGAAATACAATACTTCCTGCAGAAGCAGCAACACACCTGCACTCTCATAGGTGATTTTCCACCTCACCTTTTTCGCAATACCCAAGGTTATTCAATCATACTGTCTAAAAACAACATGCTTTGATATGGCACCCCTCAAGGCAGTGTAATTAGTCCAGTTTTATTCAACATTATGATTAACGACATATTTGCAAAGCTTGACAGAGGCATCAAATCAGCTTTATATGCAGATGATGGAGCAATATGGATGAGGGGGAGAAATGTGCCACATGTCGTTAAAAACATAAGAAAAGCAATTAATCAAATAGAGAGCTGGTCATATGAATGGGGTTTCAAATTGTCTGTAAGCAAAACCATGATGATTACAAACAAAAAGAAGATAAATATAGGAAATCTCTTATTATATGGACAACCTTTAAAAATGGTTAATGAATTTAAATATCTAGGTATATGGTTAGATAGTTCATACACATGGCAAACACGTTTAAAACAGGTGGAAACAAAGTGTAAGAAAGTCATTAATCTAATGAAAGCAGTGGCAGGAAACAACTGGGGAGCAGACAAACAGTCACTTTTAAATATCTACAGAGCACTCATGAGATCAACTTTGGACTATGGATGTATAGTATATGGAGCAGCAGCAAATTCAACACTACAAAAATTAAATAGACTTCAATCCAGAGCATTACGGGTGTACACAGGAGCAATAAAGACAACCCCCATTAATGCACTTCTTATAGAAACTGGTGAGACACCGTTAGAAATGAGAAGAACAAAACTTTCATTAACTTACTGGGTGAAACTCAAAGGAAGTAAAGAAGGAAATCCTGCAGCAACAACAATCCAGAACTACTGGGAATATAACAAATATCAAAGAAATGGTTTTGGTTGGAAAATAAACAAATTAGCTGGATTATATGGAATAGAAAAAAAAAAGATTTCACACAGATTAGTCCAAATAGTGTTATTTCTCCATGGTTAATTCCAGAAAGTAAAGTAGACATGAAAATTCTTGAAATGAAAAGAGAATGGAACAAAAAAGAAATGGGGGTGAAAACTAGCAAATACATTAGAGCGACATATTTTAATTACCTGGAAATATATACAGATGGCTCAAAAAACACAAAGGGGTTGGTAGGAATAGGGGTTTATATTCCAGAGTTTGAAGTTTGTACATCTAAAAGAATTTCTGATCATCTTTCAGTTTTTACGGCAGAAATGGTGGCAGTCATATTTAGTCTACAGTAGATAGAGGAAGTTAGACCGGACAGGGTGGTGATATGTACAGATTCAAAGGCTGTTATAGAAAGCTTAAAGTCTAAAGGAAAAAACAGGAAAGATCTACTGCTAGAAATACACATCACATTATTCAGGTTACACAGGGGAGGCATAGACGTTCATTTTTGTTGGGTGCCAGCACATGAGGGGGTGGAAGGAAATGAAAGAGCAGATAAACTTGCTAAAAAAGCATTAAAAGGTGAAATAACAGTAAATATACCATTAGGGAAAGGAGAGGGTAAATCATTAATTAAAGGAAAAGAAATAGAGAAATGGCAGAAAATGTGGAATGTGGACAAGACAGGAAGAAGATTATATAAAATTCAAAAAGCAGTTAAGATAAGTAATTATAAAGAAAGAAGTAGAAGAGAAGAGGTGATAATAATGAGAACGAGGGTTGGACATACACTTCTAAATGATACAATGTACATGATGGGGAAAAGGAATAACAGTCAATGTGAGGAATGTGGGGAAACAAAGTGTGGAACATGTTCTGATGGAGTGCATTAAATATACAGAAGAAAGGGAGAGATTGAAAGAAAAAGTCAAAGAGGCAGGGAGAGCATGGAGTTTAGGAGGAATATTAGGAACCGAAGGGGAGAAGGATAAAATAAGTAATGTTAGAAAAGAGTTGTTTATATATTTGCATAACATTAATATTAAAAATAGAATTTAGGGAAAGGAGGCCATGAGTTACACACTCTTGCTCAGTAGGTGGCGGTATGCACCTGAACGTTGTTTGCAATCTGCCAATTAAACTAAAAGAAGATGAAGAAGAACATGTTTTGATGTTTATGGCAGCAGTTAAAGATGCTGCCTCACAGCATGGGCTGCAGCTTTTCTCTGGAGTTTGAATGATCTCCACGTGAAGGTATAGGTTTTCTCCGGGCTATCCAGTTTTTTCTCCCACAGAGCAAATACATGCAATTTGGATCAAGGTCATAGGATGTAAGAGTTCAGAGTGTGCTCGTTCCCCCTGACAGATGCAGGAATGCATGCATGTTCACATGGGTCGTGAAAATAAGTTCATTAAAACAGATTTAATTTGTTTCACACTAAAATCTGCTGAGTTGTTTTCATAAGCTGTCAAGTCATGTATTGATCAATTATTTTGTCAAAAAGTTTGACCCAGTGGTCGGGACTGAGATAAACCATGATAATTTCTTTAAACCAGAAGGTGAGCTAACTGAACTGTTGCTTTTGAGTGCAATATATAAAAATAAGATGGCAAAAAACAACTTGTAAGATGATATTAAACATTGTCAAAATTCAAAGTGAATTTATTAAGTCTCCATCCATCCATCCATCCATCCATCCGTTTTCTTTACCCGCTTGTTCCATTTTGGGTCACGGGGGTCGCTGGTGCCCATGTCCAGCAATCACTGTGCGAGGGGCGGGGTACACCCTGGACGGGTCGCAAGTCCATCACAGGGCCACATATAGAGACAAACGAGACAAACAACCATTCACTCTCTCACTCACACCTAGGGACAATTTAGAGTTACCAATCAGCCTAACATGCATGTTTTTGGTCTATGGGAGGAAACTGGAGTACCCGGAGAAAACCCACGCATGCACGGAGAGAACATGCAAACTCCACCCAGAAATGCCCCTGGACTCGGGTTTGAACCAGGGACCTTCTCGCTGAGAGGCAGCAGCTCTACCAGTTGCGCCACCGTGCTGCCTTACTAAGTCTCCCTTAAGAGATATTGGCTTGGTATTAAAGGGTCTGTTGCACAAAATACACATAAAACTCCCATAAATTACATTAGAGAGATCCTACCACACAGTTACCTACATTAATTCTGTTTGTCCTGGGTCAGCCGCTCATTGATTAGCTTCAATAAAAGTATGAATGAGTTCTTGTGGCAGTTGTGTTTTCATAAAGGAACCCCGTATCTTCTTCCTGAGTTCAGTAAAGCATTCTGACTGCAGAACATGAGGCATCAGACAAGACATGGTATGCTTGTCCAAGGGCCGTCAGCTCAAACGGGTCTTGGCAAGTTAGAGGTGAAGCTGTACCAATGATTTTACCTGTTGTTTTCAGCAAATTTAATATCAGAGTTTGATTTTATGGTCAAATCATCAACTCAACAGCCAATGCCACATCGTAACACAGATTTTATGGTTGCTCTTAAATTTTTATTTTTTTTTAATCAGCTGAATATTTTTGCAGATTCACTCTAAGTTGACGGAGAAAATGGAGACATTTTTTAATTCTGGCACAAAAACTTGTCACTTGCATGTGCCAGAACGTCATTACCAAAATACCAGATATTTGTATGACTTGACCTGCTTGATGTTTTGGCCATGTACATCCTGTGATCTCCAGCTGACCTGGGGTCCACCAGCACCTCCATTGTTTTCTCAGTATTAATTTGCAGTTCATGTGCATCACACCATAAAGTCATCAACCCCAGATCTGTGGCTGCCTAAGTAGAAAGTCGTTTCTAGCAGACATAACAGTGTCAGCTAATAATTTTACCACATATTGGTCCAGCTGGGAACTGACAGTCATTAATGTGAATAACAATGGTGAGCTGACAGCCCTGAGGGGATTCAGTATTATCTAATGCAAAATTTGAGTATACAGAGTTGAATTTTACCTGCGAGCAGTGGCACAGTTGGTCGAGCTGTTGCCAGATCAAATCACAGCCGGGGGCCTTTCTGGGTGGAGTTTGCATGTTCTCTCCGTGCATGTGTGGCTTTTCTCTGGGAACTCCGGTTTCCTCCCACAGACCAAAAATATCCATGTTCGGCTAATTGGTAACTCTAAATTGTCTCTAGGTGTGAGTGAGAGTCCCTGTGATGGACTGGAGACCTGTCCAGGCCCCACCTCTTGCACAGTGACAGCTGAATATATGGGCACCAGTGACCCCCGCGACCCGGAAAGGAGAAAGCAGGTAAAAAAAATTATGGATGGCATGTTTGATGAGGAGTGGTCTCACTCAATGTAAAAGGCAGTCATGTTTAAGAAAGATGTGTGGCTGGATACAAATTAAAGCAGAGCTAAAATCTAAACACGTTTAGTTAATGTTTAACCCCAAGTGACAAGAAAGAGGCAGAGTTACAAGAATAAATGTCTTTATTTAAAAGGTGCAGGTCTTTATGGGCTGAAAGGGACGATGGTGTGTATTTGGACAAGTCTTGAATAATGCTTCATTCAGAGAAGTAAGGAGGTCTTACTGAAAATATGTTTTCTTGTAGTTGGAAGCCAAGGAGAGGGTTGTGAGGTTCTAGTTTCCAGGAGGTCTGTGGTTTGGAGAGAGGATCAAGTTTGAGTAGAGGTTGAAGGCTGGTCTTCAGGCTAAAGGCTTTGAGTAGTAATTGGGGCACAATCAGGAGAGGTCGAGGTCTCAAGGAAGCCTTGGAAGGCTAGAAGAGTCCATGACTTAAGAGTCACTGTAGAAAATCACTCGATGTCTTTAGGGACAAAATGTCAGGGACAGTGACTGTCCATTATCTTTACAACTGGCAGGATAATGTCCCAGTGCTGAAGGAGTGTCTGGAAGAGGCTTTTATGCTCCTGCAGAGTAGTCCTCCAAATCATGTTCAGGTGTGTGGTGGTGGCTGACTGATATCTGCTGCAGCTGTGGGAGAAAGTGAGTGTGGCTAGAAGAAAACCAGAACTCCCACAAAATCAATAATAGCTACTATTGCATACGTGCTCTCTAGATGTTTTAAAATTAGGTGCATTAAATCACAACATCACTTATACTCCAGTTCCTTTTGTATGCAAATTGATATTGATCCAGGTGTGGTTCCACCTCCATGTGAAGATCTTGGATTAACAACTTATCCAGTGATTTCATAATATTGGAAGTGAGAGCCACAGCCTAGACCAGGGGTCTGCAACCTGCAGCTCTGGAGCCACATGCGGCTCTTTGGTCCCTTTACAGCGGCTTTTTCGAGTTTTAACCAAAACTAGCACAAAACTGAATTTTATCGCTTGTTATAACAACAACTAAAAGCTTTAGTTTTAGCAGTTTTCCAGTAATTTCTTTTGAATAACTTAGAGGCCATTTCCTGCATTTTAGTGTATTTTAACAGGTTGTTAAACATTTACGTTTACCTAACACTTGATTCAGTATGTATTTTAGAGAGCAACAACAGCTTTCTTCTTCTGCGTGAATGTGTGTTCGACTGTGTTTGTGTGTGCATGAGGTGTGCCTTCATAGAAGCGGAGATGCACTGCTCTGCTTCTATGAAGGCACACCCACCACTCCCGAGTTCACGGCTTCGAGCCCGACTCTTATCCTCTGAATTCAGTTCTGCACGTTGTTGTCCGACTCCACTCGTGAAACTTCCAGGTGCCTTCTCCGTCTGTTCATGGCGGCTGACTGGGAGCTCCTGCCTGTGTACAACTGCCCGATTAGCTTGGCACTCACCCTCTCACTCGCTTGCTTTTGCTCCATTCTCGATTCCCACTGTACAGTGGCCCTGAGGTTTTAACGAACAACTGCCTTCAGGTGCTTCAATTCTCGGTTGTCCAACTAAGGACATTCCATTCATCAATCCATCCATTTTTTATGAAAGTAAATTACTGTCTTTTCAACATTTTGATCACTGTTATTTTGACAAATAAGCACCGTTGTTTTAATACGTGATGTCATGTGAATAATACACATCAAACATTTCTCTCGTATTTTTAATAATCAAAATTTTATTAATAACCCACTTAAACTGTCAAACTGATTTGCAATTTAGTTGTGCTGTTTAATTATATTTTTGAGATTTTTTTATTATACAAATGCATGATGATTTTGGACTTTTAGGGGTGGAGATTTGAGTTACCGGATTCAAGCAAACAGTTACCGGAACGCACCCTGTCAAAATAAGAGCGTTCCCAGATCTTGTACCAACAGGATACGGCTCAAATTAAGCCCTGGCCTGCATACTTTATTGTTTTAGTTTTTAGAAATTGGGCAAAAACTATATATTTTCCTTCTTTACAATAATCTCATCTTTTACTTTGTCTTAATATGTAAAAATATCAATAAATGTTAAAAATCATTAGATATTTTTAATTTTATAATGTCACCCTCGACCTGAAAAGCACCCTCCAACAAACTGAAAGTGGTCCGCGGACCACCAGCTGAGACTCACAGTTGCAGGTATTGCGGCTCCGGACACATTTAATGTAGTGAACAATGTGGCAGAAATGGCTCTTTTGACAGTAAAGGTTGCACACCCCTGGTCTAGACTGTGAGTTTGGGTTCTAAAATAACATTAGTTGGTGTTGGGCCAGCTGATACTAATTGTTGTTAGCTATCTAGCTCCAACTGAAAATGTAAATAGTTAATAAACCAGATTTTGGGTTGTTATTTTTACTTCAACTTTTAGGAGCTCTAATTCAACACATTAGTCATTTTAACAATTTTTTTTGTTGTTGTTGAATACTTATCTTGAGTCCCCTGAGTTAATTAACCATCTAACAGGCAAAGGAGAGAACCAGAAATAGATTACAAATCTCAAACTCAAAACACAAATATTTACCAACCAAAACATAAAAATTTATTCCTCCGTTCGACCGGTCTTCACCTCCTCAGTCAACCCTCCCTAATCCTGAACCAACACAAATAGGCCAAATGAGAATAACCCCCGTGGAACAACAAAGACGCTTCAGTACAAAGGCACATATTTACTGAGCGCAATCCTGGCGTTTTACTGCTTCCTGCTCTAACTGGTAAAAAAGAAGGTTGTGCCATTAGTTCTGAGGGTACTGTTGGGACAGTCGCCCTGTTCCTCATTTGTTGCAACCTATAGGTCTCTTGTGTTAAACAGTCCACCTTCCCATTGCAGGCATCAGATGACGAATCCTGTCTCTAGACCACACTCAGTTTATTTTAATTCATTCAACCTTTATTTACACAGGTTAATCCCACTGTGCCTCGGGGACTCATTTACAAGAGACCTGAAAACCACTCTCAGTTTCTGCTCTCAATATGTCATGGCCACCATAACACACAGGACGAGGTCTCTGGTGGTCATCAAGAAGTTTCATCCCCTCACTCATCTCTAATCTTCGGCTACGTTTGGTTAGAAAAGCCTAACCCAGTGATTGAGTGTAACTGTATAAAAAGGAGAGTCTGCTGGAGTCCAGTCTGCATGTCCAACTGTCTACACTCCTAAATTATTCAGTGAGGAAAAGGTCCTATCTCTGCCTTTTCACTTCCCACATAACTGTGGCATCGACTTGCAACCTGGACCTGAAATTGAAACAATGAAGAAATACATTAAATTCAATTCAGTTAATTTATATAGCTCCAACAGAAGTCATCTCAGGTCAGTGTACACAAGCTAATTAGTAAAAATTATCTAAGGAAGCCAGCAGATTGCGTTACATCAGGTATTCTCTCACTGCTGGCATCATTCCATCTTCACAACACCCGTGAGGGCAGGTCCTTATTTGTCAAGAAGAAGACAAAACCCTACGACCCTGCATGTATTATCAAGGTCTGGATCAAATTATCGCAAAGCGCAAATGCCCACTTCCGTTTATAAGTTCTGTTTTCAATCAATTACATCTCATTTGTGCAGGTAATGAGAGAAAGACAGCTTTTAGGACGCCAAAAGGCATTTTGAATACCTGGTCATGGACTTTTGGTTCAACTAATGCCCCTGCAGATTGCCAGATACTACTAAATGATGTCTTAAGCATCTTTACTGACATGTTTGTGCCTTTAGACTCATGAATCTCTAATCAGGATTATCACTGCGAGAAAAAAATCACTGTAATGCCACTTGATTGTTGATATGTGCTGCTGATTATCCATGCTGCTTATCTCATGCTGCTGATTTATTTCATGCAGCTGTGTTCATTCGTACTCATCTGCTCACACAGACTCATGTTCGTGCTGCTGTTGTTCGGTGTATTGTTTTTGTACTATTAGTGTTTAGCGTATTTCTTAGCTCATAGATCTTATTACTGTTTTCTTTTACAATTTATACTTTGTTGGATGTAAGTGGGACCCTATGTAGTACACAATTTCATTCCACCACATGTACCACATGTGATGCGAAGGACAATAAAGAACCTTGACCTTTATCATTATCATAATGTTTAAATTCCAGTTATATTTTGGTATTATTGAGTTTTTAAAAAACTGGTACATAAACCAGCACTGTATGCAAATTTTACTTCTGCTTGAACCAAGAAAAAGTGGTCAGAGCAGAACTAGATCATATACTGATCATACGATACTTCTTGTCTGCACAAAGTACATGCGCATGCCCCTTAAAACACTCTCCTGCAGCCGTACGTTAGTTTTATTGGTAACTGTGGAGTAGGTGTGATTGAGAGCATGAATGGATTTAAAGCATCATCCGATTGTTGTTTTAAACTCAATGTTTGCACAGCTGGCTCCTTTTGAGGCACTAAGAAAGCATTTAATGTTTATTGTCAGTTTCCTCTCACGTTTTAACGCTCTTAAAGGGCAAGGGAAAAACAAGTCAAACCAGTAATCAGAGTGGGTTTCTTGGAAAGTTTTAACTTTATCTCACAATTTCAGGGAACAAGATGGCGTCATCTTCACCTGTGTAGCAACATAACCTTGGATTTTTAAACATGAGGACAGATGAAAAAGAGCACACACATTTGGGTTGAAAATGAGATCAAATCAGTGCAGAAGGATCATTTTATTCAATAAAGATATTTGGGAAATAATTACAAGTTACTGAGTGTACTTTTACTCTATATCAGCCTTGATGTTAGTAATTTTTGTTCCTTATTTTTCTGGATAGAAATATTAAGTGCTGTTTTAACTGCATTGGCAAATTTGACTAGTTTTTAGTTTTTATCATCTTGGATCAAGTATTTATTTCTCATATTTAGGTGGTGAATTGTTAGCTGTGAACTCACACTGATCAATAGATCAACAGTGCTGTTTTTTTTTTAGTTTCTGATTTCTGATTTCTCCAGATACTTGAAATGTCTTGAAAATATAATGAACTGTAGATGATGGGATAGTCAAAGTCTTCCCAGTTTTATTTTGCAGAGCATTAATCTGAAATTGTTCCACAATTTCTTTAGTCTGATTTTGCTTAAATTTTGTGGCAGGCAAATGATAACATGTGATCTTGTGGGGTTTTGTTTATAGTTTAGAGGTATTAATAGTATTTAGTTTTATATCTAAAATTTTTCTTGTGTTTCTTGTGTTTAGCATGTAAGTTTATTAGCTGTGTAAACATTGTTTTTCAGTCATTCCAGCTTTTATCTTCCCTGTCACACCTGCACTCCATCTGCTTGTCAGCCCAGATGTTTCTACTCTGTAATCATTCCTCTACGGTTACTCCTGACTCTCATTCTGTCATTGTCTCATTCTGCTGCTAGTTCTTTAGACGGGCATTGATTTTAGGGTTGTGGAAGTTTTATTGGTGATGCCTTGTAGTAATAAAAAACGTTAAAAACTGTCAAGTTTTAGACAGAAAAAAAGGGGGGATCCATTTTTTTTTTTTAATGAAAACCCTACAAACCCTAAAAAATAAATCGGCCCTGATTTCCTTAATTTTGGGAAATCAGACGATACTTGCACGAGAAACCGATTTTACCAAATTTTTTTGTTTGTTTTAACAACAATTGTCTGAACTTCCTTTATATTTCAGAGCACTACCTCATGGCCAGCTAAAACAAGTTTGTCTTGTTTATAGGATATTATTCAAGGACATGTTTTTCAACAAAATAAGATTGAAAATTGAAGGTGCATCATGACCTTAACACCTGACAGTGGTGTTTATAAAACGAAATCGGTATTGGCCAAAATCGGAATTGGCAGGTCAGACTATTTAGAAATCGTGATCGGAGATAGTCCAGAAAACTGCCATCGGTGCACCCCTTAATTATTGTGAGGTTGGTTTTTTTTTGTAAAATAAAAAAAAAAACAAGCTGACTGGAATCAACTGTTCAACTGTTCATCTCATGACAAATAACCTCATCTAAAGCCTTTCATAATCCTTTGCCTTGTTTCAGCTGACAGCTGTCAGTCACAAGCAACATGTTGGAGTCTGCTTCACCTTTAATCACATACTGCATTTGTGCAGATATTTGTTGAAGAAACATATTTATAAAATGGTGGGTCCATAGTTTTCAAAGATTTCTTTTTAAACGGGGCAAAAGACATTCATTATCAAGGAAGTGCCACCTTCAAGCAGGAACTGTCTGTCAGAAAAATACTGATTGTTTTATTCACCACTAAGTGCAGGACACATGTAAATAATCAGCATGAAGATCACCAGTGTAAAATCTCACCAGAGCTTTGCTCAGTGTCTGGTAGTTTTCTGTAGAAACCCTGACTTATAGCACAGACTAGAAATGGCATAAAGGGAACTTAAAGGGAACTGGATCTTGATGATCCGTTTGCTAGTGATGAGCAAATGAAGCTTTTATGAAGCATTCAACCATCCATCCATCCATCCATTATCTTTACCCGCTTATTCCATTTTGGGTCACGGGGGTCGCCGGTGCCCATGTCCGGCAATCACTGTGCGAGGGGTGGGGTACACCCTGGACGGGTCGCAAGTCCATCACAGGGCCACATAGAGACAAACAACAATTCACTTACTCACTCACACCTAGGGACAATTTAGAATTACCAATCAGCCTAACATGCATGTTTTTGGTCTGTGGGAGGAAACCAGAGCACCCGGAGAAAACCCACGCATGCACGGAGAGAACATGCAAACTCCACCCAGAAAGGCCCCTGGACCGGGGTTTGAACCAAGGACCTGCTCGCTGAGAGGCAGCAGCTCTACCAGTTGCGCCACCGTGCTGCCCAAGCATTGAACCAGTTGGGCCAAATGTTTCAAAAATAGCTTCATTTGTTGAAGCTTCAGTTACAGTGACCTCTTGTGGCATTTTGCAATGCTACTGTCAAAATAGGCATTATGCTTTTGGTGGCACACACCGAAGAACGTCAGTGACTAGTGTTATATAAACCACTTTACTGTGGTAAAAAACAAATGTTTTTAAATTCACCAACTTTCTATGTTGTCTGGTTTGAATTTTTTTTATGCTTACATGTTTTCGAATAAATATTGATAAATGTGCATTGAAGAGATTTAATAAAATGTTGCAATGGTATTGTGCTTGTGTAACTGTGGCAGAGTCAGAGTCGTTATCATTCTTAAAAATAATGAAATGACATCCCCAGCATCTCCATGTTTGGCGTTGAAGTGCCTAATCATAGAGGAGGTATTGCCATGATGCTTCAGTTCAGTTGAACACACCAAACACTGCACCTGTAGAAATAGACTAATGTAAATAAAAATTTAATTTGAGCCCATACTGATATATGATTATCCATCCATCCATTATCTTCCACTTATTCCGAAGTCGGGTTGCGGGACCAGCAGCTTGAGCAAGGAGGCCAAGACATTTCTTTCCACAGCCACCTCTTCCAGCTCTTCTGGGAGGATTCCAAGGTGTTCCCAAGCCAACTGAAAGACATAGTCTCTCCAGCATGTCCTGGGTCTTCCCCGGGGTCTCCTCCCAGTTGGACATGCCCGAAGCACCTCTCTAGGAAGGTGCCCAGGGGGCATCCTTACCAGCTCCCCGAACCACCTCAACTGGCTCCTCTCGTCATGGAGGAGTAGCAGTTCTACGCTGAGTCTCTCTTGAATAACTGAACTTCTCATGCTATCTCCAAGGGAGAGTCCAGCTACCCTGCGGAGAAAACTCAATTCAACCACCTGTATCAGCGATCTCATTCTTTCAGTCACTACCCAGAGCTCATGACCATAGGTGAGGGTAGGAACGTAGACCGACTGGTAAACAGAGAGCTTTGCCTTACAGCTCAGCTCTCTCTCCACTACAACGTACAGAGTCTGCAATACTGAAGATGTTGCACCAATCCATCTGCCAATCTCACGCTCCATTCTTCCCTCACTCATGAACAAAACCCCGAGATACATGAACTCCTCCACTTGATGCAGGACCTCACCCTCGACCTGAAGAGAGTAATCCACCCTTTTCCGGTTGAGGACCATGGTCTCAGATTTGGAGGTGCTGATTCTCATCCCAGCCGCTTCACACTCAGCTGCGAACTGCTCCAGTGAGAGCTGAAGATCACGGCACAATGACGCCAACTGGACCACATCATCTGCAAAGAGTAGAGATGGAATCCTGAGTCCACCGAACCAGAAACCCTCCGCCAGCTGGCTGCACTGAGAAATTCTGTCCATAAAAGTTATGAACAGAGTTGGTGACAAGGGGCAGCCCTGGCGGAGTCCAACTCCCACCCTGAAGGGGTCTGACTTACTACCGGCAATGCGAACCAAACTCTCGCACCGCTTGTATAAGAACTGAACAGCCCATAACAACGGGCCTCCAGTCCCATACTCACGGAGCACTCCCCACGTGTACCCCGAGGAACACGGTCGAATACCTTCTCCAAGTCCACAAAACACATGTAGACTGGATGGGCAAACTCCCATGACCCTTCAAGAACCCTAGGGAGGGTAAAGAGCTGGTTAAAGACAAAACACCCATACACAAACAGAGTGGTGTAATGTATGTGGTCCAGTGCAGCGAGGACTGTCCAGACCTCTACATTGGAGAAACTAAACAGCCTCTTCACAGATGCATGGCTCAACACAGGAGAGCCACTTCCTCTGGACAAGATTCAGCTGTTCACCTTCACCTCACAGATAAGGGACACTCTTTTGAGGACCAAAATGTGCACATTTTGGACCGAGAACACAGATGGTTTGAGAGGGGGGTGAAGGAAGCAATTTATGTAAAAGGAGAAAAGCCATCTCTCAACAGAGGAGGAGGCCTCAGATTTCCACTTTCAAAAACATATAATGCGACTTTAAAACAGATTCCCTGCCGGTTTTCACACCTGATGGGAACAGAGGGGCCTCGTCTGTGAATTAGAGTAAAAAAAGACTCTTACTGTTAAGGTGTTTAGGTGTGAATTGCCAATCTACATATGTGTGTGTGTCTTATCTCACTCAGCCTTATAACCTGAATCTCTCACTCACTGCTCTTTGAATTGAGAAAGCTCCTCGGATGAGGAGCGAAATGTCTTCTGTTACAAATAAAGTCCAGTTGTTTTTGTATTGAACACTTTTTTGAACTTTGTCTATAATGACAACAAAGTTCATGCTCAGTCATCCAGGTATCAAATCCAATAATTATCAGTCAGATTATTGGACAGTTTCTTTTTTTTATTTTTTATAGAGGTGTTTCGCCCTTTATCCAGAGGGCTTCATCAGTCTAAGGAGTTTCAGTAAACTGTTTCCCCACCAAGCCGTAAACTCCTTAAGTGGACCAACCAGTTTGCTGGAGTTAAGATGGTTTCTAGGGGCTGTCCTGTCCCCCGTCAACTCCTCCCAGGCAGGCAGCCACAGCCAAAGTGGTTCAAGGCAACAAAGTTCATGCTCAATCATCCAGGTACCAAATCCAGTAATTCTCAGTCAGGTCATCTGGACAGGGTTTTTATTTTTTATTTTTTTTGCTTGTTTGTTTTTTTGTTGTTGTTGAAGCCCTCCGGATAGAGGGCGAAATGTCTCTATTAAAAAAAAAAAAAAGAATAAAAAAAGCAACTGTCCAGATGAACTGACTGAGAATTATTGGCTTTGGCTATAATATTTTTATTTTCATTTCATGGTACAAAACACCAAAAACCTTTACTGATTTCTACCAGAAAGGAGACTTTAGGATAATAATTCATAAAACATGTCTAAATATTCTAAACAAGTTAAATTCCTACATGTGTCCAGTTTTCACTACTTGTTGTCTGTCTAAACAGATCTCACTTGTAAATGAGTCTTCTAGGCTCAGTGTGACTTATCTGTCTAAATAAAGGTTGAATGAATGAAAAAAAGCCTGATCCTCTGGACATTCAAAAAACAAAACAAAAAAAAGTAGAAATGTTTCGTCTTTCATTCAAAAGACTTCTTCAGTCTGAGGTGCTGTATTCAGCTCAGTCTTACAGCACCTCAGACTGAAGAAGTCTTTCGGATGAAAGACAAAACATTTCTACTTTTTTTTTTTTTTTGCTTTGTTTTGTTTTTTGAATGTCCAGAGGACCAGACTTAACTTTTTTAGATTTTTTTTTTACCTGGATTATTGAGCATGCATTAGGATATTGTCTAAATATCACAGCTGATAAAATAATCAAGAGGGAAACTGGACATGTTTTAATTAATATAACGAGGTATCATCTACGTACGGGTTGATCAGCTCTATCAAACCTTCTATGAATCTGTTGTAGTGACTGACAGCTGGATGATTTTTCAGAACTTCAATCAGCTGTTTGGTCTGTCCATGGTCCAAAAGGCTGATTTAAAAGGACACTTACTCATATTATGCTTTTGTTGCTGAGAACAGACTAAAATGAACTTTACAAACACAAGAAAACAACAAACATAAACCCAACAAATCAAATAAATCAAATCCTTTTTAATAAAAAATATAAGTTTAGTGTTTATGAGGCTTTTAATGCTTTGGATCTACAACAATTTAAAACTCTTTCTCCACCAAAATTAGTCAATTTGTCTTTTCTCCAAAGTATTGTTCACGTTGAGAGTTAAATTTACATATTTGTGGCCCACGAGTCCTTTCATCTGGATAGTTTTGGCCCACATATGAAAATGTTTGGACACCCCTGGTCTAGCAGATTCTTCACCCCTCCTGAACTGCTGCACTCCTCCCCTTTGCCTGTTCTTCTTTGTCTCAGTGGAAAAAGCAAAGGAGGAGAGATCGTCTCAGTCAAGGAGGAAAATGTTAAAACTAGAAACGGCTCTTCCTGTCTGCAACTTGGCTCTTATTGGTTGTAAAGAGCCGCTCTAACAATCCAGATCATTCTTGAACGTTAAATCTCTAGCACAGACATTTCAGGTTTTCCTCTGTTCGATAGGACAAAGTAGACATTAAATTAAAAATAATCAACAATTAACTGAGCAAGTCAAGGCCTCCATTGTTCTCACTGCCCAATATGTAATCGGGTGTAGTATAAAATACTTAATGACCTTTAATTTTGCTCAGGGGATTTTGAAAGACACATAAACAGGAAACTACTTTTTAAAGACCTGTTTAATCACAGTGGAAAAGTAAATATCACTGCATGGCCTTTTTTTTGAATTTAGGTTAAGAATTTGAACAGGGATAAACATAAAACACTGTTAATACTAAGCAAATCAGCTGTTGCTCCGTTCACGGGCCTTTGGGTCAATAGATAATTTGTCGACGCCATCTGTTTTTTGGCTTGTATTTTTTTTTAAACTGCTAACACCAAAGGCTAAACTCTTAAATGATACAGTAAAGCTAGCAAATCACGCATCACTCATAATTTTCTGCTAAAGTAATTTGACACAGCTGAATACATTCAAGTCAAATGTTAACAGGTGCTTAGACCAAAGGTTTCACGTGTACATTCTGCAAATTAATAAAAAAGGTCAGTGGAGCTAATGTTTGAAATTTATCTAACATATTACCATGAAAAGAATAATAATGATCTTTAAAGTGGAGGTATTATTTTCAAGCATTTCAAAATTTACAGTATTAATTTATTTTTTCTTTTAGGAAAAGCTGTAATAAGTTTTGCTTGAATTAATTTCTCCTCATTCAAACACAGTGTGCTTTAATGTGTGGAAACACTTTAAAAGTATCTAGTTTTTTCTTTTCTTAAATAGTGCATTTTTCTTTATTTTTAATTTTGGGTTTCAAATCAACACAGTGAGAAAATTGTGTGTGTTAGCTATCATTCAAAGTGCAGTCATGGTGACTTGGAAAACATTTGTTTAGTGCAGGTTTCACATTTCCTGCTCCGGAGTGAAGGCGGTTCGGGTGTAACTGCTGCACACGAGGCTGCAGAGTGGGAGGTCCGACTGCATCTCATTGACTTCCTTTTGATCTGATGCTTTCCAACCCTTCAAACCTCTTCATTTCACAAATAAATTCAAATAAAATCAGGTTTTTGCTTTTTATTTATATATATATATATATATATATATATATATATATATATATATATATACTTTTTTGTTAGTTTACTCAGCTTTTCTGTCTCCAAGCCTGAAATTTAATTTGTTGGAGTGAAACTGGACTCATAAAGTAATTACTGGCTGTACCTCTAAAACTCATTAACATTTGAAATCAAATTAAGATGGCTGCTGCAGCGAGTCAGTCAACACAAAAATGGTTTGAACTCAGTCAGTTTTCCAGATTATGAGCTAAAGTTTATGTGATAGAAGCTGTGAGTCATTTCAAACACATTCTCTGAGCCCTAATGCATCGTACGAGAGCTCACATGAGACCAAGCACAACGACATTTACAAGTTATGAACAAAACAGTTAAAACGCTGCTCCGTCTCAGCATGGGATGGTTTTAGTTTCAAAGTCTAGCGTGAAAAGCTGCGGGGGTTATGCATTCCTTTAATGCATTACTCGTGGCAGCTCTTGATATGAAGCCAGAAAAAAGTGACATTTTGTTAAAATGTTGTTTAACTTTTAATAGTTTATTTACAGTATTTAACATGCTCTGACAGAAAAAGCAAATGCTAAATAAATTAGTATGAGTTGTAGTAAAGTTAAGGCTGAGAGGAATATAAATTCATAAATCACGTTAAAAAAAAATCATATTTGATACATCCACTTTTCAAGTCGACACTCCCACTGATTTTGTCACTACACAATCCTGTCTGTAACGTGCCAGATGGAGACGTGCCCTCTACTTCCTTTTTTTGATGGGAACGCTACTGTGATGAAGTCTAGTTGTTAAACTGGATTTATTTCCAAGTATTTGATTAACACCCACTCACATACATGCCAATAAATTTAGCTGGACATATATAAATGGGGAGTGGTGGCGCAGAGGTTAGAGAGGTGGGCTTGTGATCCGAAGATCGCCGGTTCACGCCCCGGCCCCGACAACATCAAAAATTGTGGGTGGGGTAGGTGAAACACCCACACTTGCCCCCACCCTCATTCGCCCCACTCTGGGCCCATGAGCAAGGCCCTTAACCCCACCATGTGCTCCCTAAAAAAAAACAGGTCTCTCTTGAAAATGAGTTCTCGTGGCTCAATGAGACTAACCTGGATAAATAAAGGCTAAATGAAAAATGAAAAAAAATAAATAAATGTAAATCGTTTACTGTTTAAGCAAATTTTAAAAAGTGAAACTGAACCTTTTTGTTTTACATGTAACGCTGCACTCTAACATCCACAATCTGACACTTATAGTCATAATTTATGTTAGTTTGTGGAATGGTTTTATATGTTTGAGAGGTTTATTTGGCATCATAGCAAAACAATTCAATAGTGACCGTGTAGCTTTTAAAAACTGAAGCTCACAAAGAAATCCCTCAGAGTACACTGATGACTTAAACACATTTAAACAAGCCAAATTACGTTTTTTTCATCAAACAGTGCTTATGAATAATTTGTCACTAAAATACATGACGATAAAACATGAATTTATAAGCTAAAACTTCTGAACAGGTTGTGAATGGCTGTTAGTCTGGAATAGGTTTTAGAATAGAGAAAAATTAATAAATAAATAATTTTACTGTACCGTATAGTTAAAATTAATACATTTTTTTTTGTGAATGAGCATGTAAGAGGGTTTAAAAAAAAGGCCAGACTCCTGTTTCTACAAAGACTTTTGTCTACTACAGGTAATGTACTAACTACCAATACCTGCTCCACATAACCCCATTTCAAATAATCCAAACTAATTCTTAAAGTTTGTTTGCATTTAGTTCCTTTAATTTCAGAGAATATCATACACTGCTTTGGCTCAGTCTCCACAAATGTTCAGTGTTTTTTTTTAAAGATTTTCTTTTTTTATTTTATACTTTCTAACAAAATAAGCCATGGGATGAAATTGTTTTAAAGGAAAAACAACTGAATAAGAAAATTTAAGATTTATTAATCATATGCTTATAAGTCTGGGACTACTGGAATTTACTGAAATAATATCACCAGCTGCCATGAAAGGCAGGTGATCATGCAATAGTCCGTTTGAGCATTTGTCTGTCTGTTTGGAAAATATTTCAAGATGGATAGGATATTTAAGAAATTCTCAGAAAGTAATCACTGAACACACTTCTACAACTAACTGTTAAAGTTAACCCAATTAAAGAAGGTGATCAGTTTTAGCAAACATGAAAAATGTCTTTAACTTAAAATAATTTACAGATAATGAGCTCAAATTGAGTACGGAAGTAGCTGAGAGTTATACCTGAACAAGTACTCCGACTGAAAACAGGGTGCATGAGATTTTTGTTTCTTACTTTGTCAGGAAAGGTGGTGAATGATATGCAGTTCATCAAGAATTGCGGTGGGGTTATATGGAGACATCATCACTGACATCATTCATTCAGACTTATTCCACCTCAAGCTGGTGCTAAATGCTGATAAAACCAAAGGGATATTTTTTTCCAACAGAAAGTCGGTGCCAGCAACTTTTCCTCCTATCTCATCCATGCACGGTGTTCCTATTGAGTTTGTAGATTCTTACAAATACTTAGAAATGTTGGTTGATGCACATCTCTCTTTTAAACCACATACTAAAAACTTGATAAAAAAAAAAAAGAAATTAGAATTGGATTTCTTTTTCAGAAATAGATCGTACTTAACTCTGAATGCCAGAAAACGCCTTGTAACTGCTACCTTCCTATCGGCCATTGACTGTGGTGACATTATTTACATGAATGCTCCTGCCAGCTCCTTGCGGATGTTGGATGCTGTCTACCATGGTTAAGAATCATTACTGGTTGTAACTACTACCCATCACTGCACTCTGTACTCATTGGTCAGTTGGTCATCATTATCTACACATAGGCTCTCTCACTGGTTCATTTTCATCTATAAATCCCTCCTTGGTCTGATACCTTCTTATATCTCCTCTCACATGTCACGTCGTCAGTGCAGTTACAGCGTGCGCTCTCAAACCATCATTACCTGCAGCGTTCCCTCAGTGCAGACTGAACTTGGCAAAAAGGCCTTTTCCTACTCAACTCCTGGAACCTGGAGCACCTTGCAACAGGAACTGAAGTTGTTCTCCTTGATTTCTTTACGGGGTTTCAAACATTTGATGTCAATAGAAAAATCAAAGCAAATACTGTTTTTAGTATTTCACCGTTTTACGGCACCCTGATTTGTTGTTTTATAGACTACTCTAATTTTTACTGCATTTTTACAGTAGTGTATTATTGTCTGTACTTTATATGTTCTGTCTGGAACAGGTCCCTCTTGTAAATGAGTCCTCGTGGCTCAAAGAAGCTAGCCTGTATAAATAAAGGTTGAATGAAAAAATCAAAACAGGGTTTTGTATGCACACTTTTCAGGAACAGTTCATTACAACGGTGCAAAAATAGTCAGATTTTGTTTGTTTTATTTCACTCCTTTTGGTTTTTGTAGCTTGCTGATGCTTATTAAACTTTAAATTCTACACCAGGGTAATAAAATCTATCCATATTGAGCAATTTGATTCAAAAGTTGAACATTTGCTAAGCTGCATAACTTTTAATAAGACAATAAAAAAATAAGAAAACAATTTTTTTCTGCAGAATAATATTAAATCTACTGATAATTAAAACAAAATGAATTAAAAAGTGGGGACAGCGTGGTGTTTTTCGCTTATCTTTGGACATTTTCTTCAAGGTTCTTTTTCCTTCAAATCAGTTTGAAGAAGTCAATAATTCCCACTCCTATTTTTTTAGATGCCTGCACTAATTATCTCATTTTGCATTGAAATAAGTTTAAGGAAACCATGAAAGCTACAGGAACAAAACTGTTAACAAAGAATGTGTGTGTTTGTGCCATGCAATTAATAAAACCTTACAAACACAAACAAACAAAGTGATACGACACAGATGAATACACACGCCTATATTGTTAAGTTAAGCCGGATAATGGAAGACTAATTCAGGTGGCGATATAACTTTTCTCCAAGACTCGAGGGGAGAAAGTAAAGGAGTGTATAAAAAAGGCTAAGTGATCTGCAAAAGTTTAAAAAGATATTTTCTGTAGCTGCCTAGAGCAATACTATGTTTTCAGTCAAGACACATAAAAAAAGATACTCGGCCTGTCGCTCTTAGGCCTGAAAGTGCTGAAATCATCTTTGGATGATCCCGTTAATACTTTCTGTTCCGCAATAAAGGGACATGGGACACAGCCATCAAAAGGAGCCCCTTGTCTCCAGATATGACTTTGAAATTAATATTTGAATGAAATGGTCCTTTAAGAGTCTGAAATGAGGGCAGGAGTTGGGTTGCGGGGCTCAGATGAGGGAAATCCGTATAGGAATGGTGGGAGAGTCAGTCCTGTGCAGAGGGGAATGATGGGACACAACATGCTCCACCATGGCGTGTTTGGACATGTGCTTCATGAGATACGTCTCCTGGAGAGAGCAAGAGAAAAACAAAACTTGTATATTCCACAGCTGAGGCTCATTACAGTGTAACAAACAGGAGGACAAGAAGGGGCCGACTCACTGAGGTGTACGCCCGGCCGCACATGCTGCAGCAGAAGGCCTTGGCGTTTTTGATGGCGTGTGCAGACAGGTGGATCTGCAGCGAGGCCGAGTCTGAATAGGCACGGAAACAGTTGGAGCATTTGAAGGGTTTGTCTTTGTTGTGCTGCCTCTGATGAGACTTTTGAAAAGAAAAAGGATGAGACGGTCATCGGTGCGTTTTCAAAGACAAGCCCGACACACGCATTACTCCGTGTCAGCTGCTTCAACAAAACAAAGTCATCGGTAGTGGGCACCATAATTGTGTTTATGGTTTTAACCATCTGGTTGAAGGCTTTTATGATCTGTGCGTCACTCTTTAGAAGTGGGCGACTGGTGGAACATTTAGTCTTTTTTTCCAGACAATTTACAACAATCATCTGCCACTGAAGTCAATAAGAGAAAGTCTGAAAACAATTAAAACAAACTTTGTGTTTCTGAAAACAATTGTTTTATATCTTAATAATAAAAAATCTCTATTTTTTTCCCCACACCAGCCAGCAGATGACACGATGATGAGTTCACGTCTTGATGTTGTGGATCAGTGCCAGTGTTTTGGTGTTGACTTTGAATCAAATCTTAGATTTTACATTACAATTGTAATAAAATTCAATTTGACATATTTTTTTTGTGATATTATACCTTTTCTTACACTTCAGTCAGCAAAACCTGGCAACGTACGCAAAACATTTTTTCTCACAAATCATATTATTTTAAGACCTGGTCATACATGACATCAAATGTGCTAAAACCTATCAAGTCTCTTCAAGAAGATATGTAAAATTTTGGTCAGACAACATTTTCATGCTCACTATTGCACTATCATCAATAAGAGTATTGCTTTAGGCTTTAGAAATTAGCAAATGTTTAGTTACCTATGTCTTGTTTTTAAGGATTTAAATGGGCCTCCCTACAGTTAAATTATTTTATTTATGTTATAATAAACACCAGAGCTCAAACTGGAAGGGGCTGTGCTACAGCAAGACAAACAGGGGTGTCAATTTGAGGAATACATTCATGGAATAAATTACCAGACATGTCAGATGTATTGTTTTTGTACTATTAGTGTTTAGCGTATTCTTAGTGCATATCTTAGATCTTATTACTGTTTTTCTGTTACAATTTATACTTTTGTTGGATGTAGCTGCGCACCAATTTCGTTCCACCACATGCACCACATGTGATGCGAATGACAATAAAGAAGCCTTGACCTTGAGACCATGGCAATCATTACATTTTTTTAAAAAGAAATAAACTCTAGCTAAAAACAAACCAGTCATGTACACAGTTATAAATATTCTCATTTTACCTGGGTAACTTATAGAGTTTGATGCCTACTGTGTTTTGATTTATGGATTATTTCTTCAAGCTCCAAGGTTGATCAAAGTGCTATCCACAACAGGTACGATGTTCTTTATTCAAATCTTTTCTTCAGAACTCCACTTCTGGACTAGCTTTTAGTACGAGTCAGAGTTAACTTGAAAATCAGAATGAAAACATTGTGCCGCTCCATGCAGAGGAGGCTGTTTGTTAGTTACCATGGCAACTGCAGAGGTGGCTGTCAGTGAACTAGAACGTGTTGTAAATAAATAAAAAAATTAACGTCTGGGTTATAATGTTCACTGAAGTCACCAAGTTTCAGTCTAATTTTGTTTTCTGAATTTTAATAAGGAAAAGTGTTTTGTTTTTTTCAACTGTTCATTTAAATCTAAAATATAAAGCACAACCTATTTTTGGGCAGGTGAAATGCTCAGTTTAAGTACTGACAAAGATCTAGCTACGTTAAAGGACAGTGATGTTAAACACTCCACCCTCCGGCTCAGTTTACTTTTTCAGCCCACGTGTTTCTCAGCTATGACCTTTCAGGGTGGGGTTAAAAGCAGCAGAGGGTAAAGAAAACAGCTCGTGTTTACCTGCAGATTAGACAGTTGGGTAAAAGCTTTTTCACATCCAGGATGGGCACATCTGTATGGCCGCTCACCTGTGTGGATTCTGCAACAAGACAAATGAGCCAGACCAAACAAGTCAGAGAGGAAGCTGAAAAACAAACCCATTGAGGTAACACCACAAGCTGAGCTGCAGCCATGAAACATTTTACTGCACAAACTTCTCAAATGCTTCAGAATTATTAGCTTATTTACTTTGTTTGTCATTTGAAATCCTTTTTCTGTTTTATAACAAATACATGTTGTGTGATTTAACAAGTCAAATTATTCTTAATAATCTCATATTTCTTTATCAGATTAAAAACAAAGCTAACTTTACTGCACAGGTTCAACACTTCTCAGTGAAATAAATGGCGTTGGGCAATCTGATTTTGTTAGCTTAGCTCATTATGAAACAGTAAATTACTGGGTGTTGTTACAATAAACTGAATCAGCCTATGCTCATCACAGGAGACAACAGGGTTCTGTGTCGACGTCAAACATCTGACCTGGTGTGCTGCTGCACGTGGGACAACTGGCGAAAGCATCTCTCGCAGTAGGAGCAGCGATACGGTTTGATGCCCAGGTGGATGCGCAGGTGCTGGGCCAGGTAGGCTGCGTTGGCGAAGGTCTTGGTGCAGTGAGGACACTTGTGAGCCTTCGCCTCCGTGTGCGTCTTGGAGTGAATTTGCATGTCAGATTTGGAGAAGAAGGTCAGCGGACAAACTTTACACCTGGGATGAGAAAATAGTGACGCAGATGGAAGAATAAGTATTACAAAGAATGCACTGCTGATGAAGTGCGTGAAACAAAAATTCAGTACTTGCCGTTCATTTAATATACACTAGTCCCTCGCTACTTTGCGGTTCGTTTATCGCGGACTCGCTCTATCGTGGTTTTTCTAAATAAGATTGGCCATAACACACAACTGGCTGATGGATGGATGAGCCCCACGATCGGAATGGAATGTTTATTTAAAATAAATTACTTAAAATTATTTAGCACCTGCTGCACATTTGTGCAGCCCAGAGCTGCAGGATAAACTTCCTGCTGCGTGCAAAGCGGAGAAGTGGGTGTGGCCAAGAACGCTTGCAGGTGGCAAAGAGCAGAGGAGGAAGAGAGCTGAAATCATGACATTCTGTGCTCTTTTAGAGCATTTAGAGTTTAGAAACATTTAGAATATTGCAAGAGTGTGGGGAGGGTTCAAAATGCCTTCATATATATATATATATATATATATACACAGTGAGGAAAATAAGTATTTGAACACCCTGCAACTTTGCAAGTTATCCCACTTAGAAATCATGGAGGGGATGGAAAATTTAATCCTAGGCGAATGTCCACTGTGAGAGACATAATCTAAAAAAAAAAAATCGGAAATAACACTGTATGATTTTTTTAATAATTTATTTGTGTGTTACTGCTGCAAATAAGTATTTGAACGCCTGTGAAAATCAATGTTAATATTTGGTACAGTAGCCTTTGTTTGCAATTACAGAGATCAAATGTTTCCTGTAGTTTTTCACCAGGTTTGCACACACTGCAGCAGAGATTTTGGCCCATTCCTCCACACAGATCTTCTCTAGATCAGCCAGGTTTCTGGGCTGTCGCTGAGAAACACAGAGTTTGAGCTCCCTCCAAATATTTTCTACAAGGTTTAGGTCTGGAGACTGGCTAGGCCACTCCAGAACCTTGATATACTTCTTACGGAGCCACTCCTTGGTGATCCTGGCTGTGTGCTTCAGGTCATTGTCATGTTGGAAGACCCAGCCACCACCCATCTTCAATGCTCTAATTGAGGGAAGGAGGTTGTTCCCCAAAATCTCGCAATATATGGCCCCGGTCATCCTCTCATTAATACAGTGCAGTCGTCCTGCCCCATGTGCAGAAAAACACCCTCAAAGCAAGATGCTTCCACCCCCATGCTTCACGGTAGGGATGGTGTTTGGGGGATGGTACTCATCATTCTTCGTCCTATTTTGGTCGCATCTGACCACATAACTTTCTCCCATGACTCCTCTGGATCATCCAAATGGTTGTGGTCAAACTTAAGACGGGCCTGGACGTGTGCTGATTTAAGCAGGGGAACCTTCCGTGCCATGCATGATTTTAAACTATGACATCTTGGTGTGTTACCCACAGTAACCTTGGAAACAGTGGTGCCAGCTCTCTTCAGATCATTGACCAGTTCCTCACATGTAGTTCTGGGCTGATTCCTCACCTTTCTTAGGATCATTGATACGCCACGAGGTGAGATCTTGCATGGAGCCCTAGTCCGAGGGAGATTGACAGTCATGTTTAGCTTCTTCTATTTTCTAATAACTGCTCCAACAGTTGATCTTTTTTCACCAAGCTGCTTGGCAATTGCCCTGTAGCCCTTTCCAGTCTTGTGGAGGTCTACAATTTTGGCTCTGGTGTCTTTGGACAGCTCTTTGGTCTTAGCCATGTTAGTAGTTGGAGTCTTACTGATTATGTGGGTGGACTGGTGTCTTTATGCAGCTACCGACCTCAAACAGGTGCTTCTAATTTAGAATAATAAGTGGAGTGGAGGTGGACTTTTTAGAGGCGGACTAACAGGTCTTTGAGGGACAGAACTGTTGCTGATCGTCAGGGGTTCAAATACTTATTTGCAGCAATAACACACAAATAAATTATTTTAAAAAAATCATACATTGTGATTTCCAGATCTTTTTTTTTTTTTTAAAGATTATGTCTCTCACAGTGGACATGCACCTAAGATGAAAATTTCAGAACCCTCCATGACCCTGATTGTGCGAGGGGTCTACTACAAGTGGGGGAACTTGCACCCTTTAACAGGTATTTACGCTAACGTAACCTGAACTGGCCTCACCTCAAACATATAAACATGAGTCCTTGTAGTGAACTTAATTCCTGTCCCTTGACGAAAAACACAAAAAATCCGTAATTTAAATACGATTCTGTAATGTTTATTTTCAGTTTGAATTATGACATGGAAATTATAGGAAATATTGAGTATTAATGAACAACCAATAGTATTATTTTAGAAAGTAAATGACATAAATCTGGAGACTTTGAGAAGGAGTTTTGATTCAATTTGGACTAAGGTTCTTAGGTCTTAACGTTAAAATTCAGTTCAGTTAATCTCAGATTTGTGAATTAAATTATCTAAACAGAGTCGGCACATAGAGTGGTTCTCTCATCATAAGGAAGACGTCCATTACTCCTTACCACAGCGGATGCATGAAGGAAGCCGGTGGCCCGCTGTTCCCCAAGAAGGATGTTGTTTCTCAGGGCTACAGTCCATTAGGCTCATACCTTTCACTCCAGGGTGTTTGAGAGGTTTATATATATAT
>NC_056504.1:31593449-31626457 GCF_014905685.2 Nematolebias whitei
TTTTTTTTTTTTTTTTTTTTTTTTCTGCTCGCTTTCAGTCAGACTTCAAACCTTCCGGGTCGCCTGCTGTTCACTTCTGGGTGCTACAGGCGAGGAGCTGCTCCGTGCACAAACACTGCGTGCAAAAAAAGGGATTTTTTAACCCATTTTGGGGCTTCTGGTTGCAACACTGGATTTCGTGGCAGATGCTGAGAAGTGCGCATTTTCTGCAGAAGCTTTGTAAAAAAAAAAGAAAAAAAACCTGCGCTAAGCATGAGGTGTGTGTGTTGGTTAGGGGACTTGTTGAAATAAAATATATTATTGTTGCATGACTGGTAAATCATGAAAAAATGACTTTAAAATGATCCACTTTAATGTCCTTACAGGGACTACTTATAATATATCCCATTGCAACAGAAAAACTGTTGCTTATTTTCAGTATTTATGATTTTATATGAGCCTGTGTGTGTGTCATATGGTGAATATGAGGAGTAATCCTCAGCTGCAGCAGCATGATGACAGGTTGCTAATATGCTGTTTGTGCTGAGGTCAGCAGAGGGCACTGCTCCCACAGCAGAGGCCCAGAGAGCCTCAGCTGCTCAGTAGGAGGACTTATTGACACTGAATGCATCAGGAGCTGTTCAATAATCTGGGAAAAATCAGACACAATCTAGCAAGATGTCAGTCAGGCAAACCCCACATAAAGTATTTTCTCTTTGGTGCTCAATTTTGGGTTTCTAACATACAAGCAAACCTGTAAAAGAGGCAACAACTTTGGTCTGCTTGATTGTTCTAACTAGCACCACTGAGGTGTGGCACAATAATCTGGGGGCTCGTCCGGGTTACAGTAATCCTCATGAGCTCTATAGGCTAGTTTGTATAGAGCAGTTTTTCCCATTTGTACCCCCATAATGTTTTTCAGGCAACCCACAGTGGGTCTGTCTCTGTGGTGGTCCTTGACATTTGTTTTCGTACCCCGTCAAGTGTTTGCACACAAAAGTTTTACCCATTGCTTCCTCCATGAGCACTTATTCTTATGGTAAAAACAAATAATAATATATAATCTTGAAGATGTTTTAGATAAAAAAAAAAAAAGAACACATAAGGGAAATCTTTAATTGAAAACAATCTATGCTTTCTCAACCTTACAGTACTTTTCATTTATTGTTGAGTTTTTCATTGAATGACTTATTTTGTTACAAACAGAATGACCCAAGCCAGCTGATATTCATCCATCTGTGTTTGTTATGTAACCACTTCAACGTTTTAGAGTACAACGACTAAGTACACTGTATAGTTTACTCTGCCTCAAAGCTTCCGCTGCTTCTTTGCACACAGTGGACTCTGACGGACTGTGGCGATTTTACCCAAACCCAGAACCACAAAATATTTTTATTTTATTTTATATTATATTTGTGGTTCTGGGTTTGGGTTTGGTTCTGTTTATTGCGTATATGATTCAATGCAACAAAATGAACAAATTTAAAAGGTAACAGATCATTGTAAAACTTGTTTTATTTACATAATGATTTTAATCGCTGGATGTCAGGCCCCTGAGCTGCTGGCTTTCAATAACTGTGGCCCCCTGAATAGTTTAGTTGAATAACAATGATTTAAAGGGTAGAATACAGTTTATTCCATTTCCAAAACCTAAACTGAGTCTGAAAAAATGTAAAAGAAGACAAAGCCGACCTCATGATTAGCTGATTACACCAGTGATAAACAGGAAGTAGCACACGTTCATCTGTACGAAGGTACCTACAGGTAAATCCTCCATTTCCTGTCATGATTACATTGTATGCTTAATGGTTAAATTAAAGATTAATGCTGAAAGCTAGTTTTGCTTTGCTTTGTGTGTTTTAAATGTATATACCTGTATATGTTGCAACTAATGGTTGCATACGTTTAGTCTTTGTTTGTTATGATCAGTTAACACAAAACTGATTTTGTACCAAGTGTTAATTAGGGTGTGTAATGTAAAGCAGAGCACAACATCTGTAGCATGTTAGCTATCGCGTCTGTGTTGCATGCTGCTAGCTTAGCGCTTATTCTTGTCACTCTCTAAAATAGTTGTTGAATCAAGTGTTTACTTATATAGGTAAACAAGATGTTTAACAACCTGTTAAAATACATCAGAATGCAGGAAATAGCAGCTACTTTATTCAAAATTTTCTGGGGGAGAACTCCCAGACCCCTTCCCCCACCACCACCACCAGTACCTCCCACCCTCCCACATATGCTTCTGACACCAATGGCCACCACGTTGTTCAAGCCAAGAGCCATTGGGTATGTTTACATGGACATAAGTAACCGGATCAAATGGCCGGTCGGAATAAAAGTGTCATGTAAACACTCCGTTCGGGTTACTTTTTGTGTATTCGGCGCAATCCGATATAATTTGTGATCAGAACGAAACGGGTGGTTTACGCCGATCCAAACGCGCTCGGTGCGCATGTAAACGCTTGATCTGTTCGTTTTTATCTGATGGTGAAAAACTGACCTGACTGCGCATGTGCGACTTTGCCATTTCCACCTGGCTAACGCTAATAATATTAGCATGTCAGGGAAGTAAAACTGGTCGGTGAGCGACACAACATTTCTACTAGAAACTTTTAAAGAGCTCAAAATGATTTCTATCACCTGTAACTCAGTCAGGGAGTGCAATAACGTCTCCACCATCATTAAAACCTGTCGCGGGTCCATTTTGGGTGCTCAGGTTTGTTTACGTTCACCCGGAAGTAGAACTTCTTCTTCTGTGTTTTTTGTAATGAGAGTTTACCACTCTGCACATGTCAGTACTGCTGTTCAGAACAAAGCCCGCTGCATGTAAACGCTAGTCATGAACAGATTGTGCCCATGTAAACGATACAATTGAATTATTCAAACAGAACACATTTCAATCCGGTCAAAGAATTCTGCGCATGTAAACATAGCTAATGTCATTACTGGGGGCTGAGCCCCCTAAAGGTCAGCTTCTAGAATCGCCCCTGCTGACTGATATTGAAATTAGTACTCGTAGGTTGAATCAAAAATCAGCTTGAATCAGCTTTGAATTATGCAGCTTTTCAGTTGAAACTCGGTTTCACATCATGAGCCCAAGATTTAGAAAAAATGTTTGTGGTTTCTTGTTTACATTACACAAAATGTACCTGCTTCTGCTTCTGCTTTCTTTGTTTCTGACATTTAAACAGCTCTCTTCTTTTAACCTGGTTATAAATAAGTGTAGAGTATCGAACACATAGGACTCCTAAAATACAGAAAAGCTCATTGCAGGTACAAAGTAGAACAAAGTTGTTAAGAACCGGCTCTGAGGGAACAGTATGTCAGTTTCCCCCTGGTTTAACCACAGCCCAGAATATGCAAAAACATGGAAAGAAGCATGTTCCTACGTGTCCCATTCATCTGTCCCAACATTATGACTTTTTTCACCAGCTGCCTGCTTGACCCTAGACCTACTGGGTCGTCCACATTGGGCCCAGCTGCTGTGAAATGTAGGGCACATGTGAGCCCTATGTGGCTCAGCCCACTGCCAAAAGTTGGAGGTCCATGCTCACAGTTTAGGAAGGTCCATTGAAACCGCTCTGGGGTTTAACGATGTATCTACAGAACACAAATGTGTGTGTGTGGTAAGTAGATTAATTTATGCAGTTTTCATAACAGCACTGCATTAACACAAAAAAAGCTGAAATAGCTACTTAATTTATTCCAAGGACATAACAAAATCAGACACTTTTCCAGAAAATGTGCACATGCAGAGTTAAAATGTGACATAATCTGCCCTTCTGTCTGCTTCTTGTGTTTGTCACTCTGTTGTTCCCTGCCATTCTTCACTCACTCTGCCCCAGCCTTATTTAAACCTCTCTTCTTCCCCACTAAGACTCATGCTGTGTACAGACGGTCCGGTCCTCCTCTGTTCTGCTCGGTCCTGTCCCTGTTTATCTGATTGACCCGTTCTGTCCTGTTCCTGCCCGTCTGATAAACTGTTCTGTCCTGTTCCTGTCCGCCCGTGGCTCGTGTAAGTTTTGCTGCCTCGCCAGCATTTTTGTTTTGTTGTTAAATTAATTATCTTATTAAAAAACTTCTGCTCTCCTTGCCTTCCTGCAAATGGGTCTGAAAACTGAGGATTGTGATAAACTGTTGATGAGTGTAGTTTGAAAACTGAACAAAACACAACTCATTGGATCTCTTCACATCTTTCTACTTTGCAGAATAAGTCAAAGCAAAAAAACAACAACAAAAAACCCCAACAAACAATGATAAATCCATTTATTGATCACATTTAAGTTCTCATGGGTCAAGAATAGTTTATATAAAGGCTCTGCTTGTTTTATCAGTTTTGTGTTCATAACCCACATTTAACGTTAAATTTTGTGTAAACAAGATGCAGAAGTTAAAACAATGATATCAGAAGAAATATCTGTTTTCACAGGAAACAGGTGCTGAAGTCATCATTTCACCCTTTAGATACGATCGATAGATTTATCAGCCCCTGCTTTGAATATACCATACTTTCCACCATACATGTCGCTTCGCTGCATACATCACATCTATGATGCGTCACTGTGGACCACCCGGAAACGTAGGTCGGTGTTGTGCCAAAAAACATTTGGCTGCCAAATGGCGACCGCGGGAGCATGCACGGGAGGACTTTAACTAAATGTTAACAAGATTAACACTTAAAAACAATCGTTTGTTTGCTCAAAATTGTAGCAAAGGTGTGTCTCAGTTTAACTTTTCCTTAATAAATGCACTTTGATGGTCAAATCAGTTGCGTTTCAAAAGCAGATTCGCGGCTGCGGGAGCACGCAGAGGGAGGACTCGCTGTGCATTTCTTCGAAAGTTAACAAGGTAACCACTGACAAAAGGCAGCACGGTGGCAGAACTGGTAGAGCTGCTGCCTCTCAGCAAGTAGGTCCCTGGTTCAAATCCCGGTCCAGGGGGCTTTCTGGGTGGAGTTTGCATGTTCTCTCCGTGCATGCGTGGGTTTTCTCAGAGTGCTCCAGTTTCCTCCCACAGACCAAAAACATGCATGTTAGGCTGATTGGTAACTCTAAATTGTCCCTAGGTGTGAGTGAGAGAGAGAATGGTTGTTTGTCTCTATGTGGCCCTGTGATGGACTTGCGAACTGTCCAGGGTGTACCCCGCCCCTCGCGCAGTGATTGCTGGACATGAGCACCGGCGACCCCCGTGACCCAAAAATGGAAGAAGTGGGTAAAAGATAATGGATGGAACCACCGAAAAACAATTATTTGTTTGCTCGCCATTATAGCAAAGGTGTGTCTCAGTCGAACTTTTCCTTAATAAATGCACTTTAATGGTCAAATCAGCTGCAGTTCACCTGGGCGGTGCAGTGAAATGCAGCTGATTTGACGTTTGTGCCAGTTCTGAAGCGAGACGAAGGTGGCTCTGAATGGCAAGCAAACTGTCTCATTAATAGCCACTTTTACCGATTAATGAGACACTTGGCTTGCCATTTTACTCAAGTGCCCTCTAGTGGCTGAAAATGGTAGTGTTCAATATTTTCCATGTCAGAATGAATGAAAACGTCAGATGTCAGTCAAAAATTTATTATAAATATGGAGAAAAAAATACAAATACATTGCTTCGCTGTATAAGTTGCAGAGTGTGCAAATTTATGCCAAAAAACTGTGACTTATACGGCGAAAACTACGGTAAACTGATTCTCCTGAGCTCTCCTTGTCATTTCACATTTTGAAAACTGAAACTTGGGGTACCAGTAATCCAGATTTCACTGGGAGCCGTGTGAACATTATTTTTCAGATTCATCAGAGAGAAGCAACAACTGTTATTGGAAATGTTTATAATTCATGAAAGGGAACAACAGTCTTCAGGAGGGCATCAAAAACCATGGCAGCCCTTCTTTACACGGCAAACTAAACACCAGACTGTAATCTGAACAAACTGGGTGAAATGCAACTGTTTGTCACTGCAAGTCTTTCATGCTGCTCATATCAGCAGGTCTCTCTTCAGGCACAAATGCAAACACACACTTGGTATGTACGCATTAGTTTGTTGGTGGTTTGACTGGTTTTCTTGCTTGCACAAACAGTGGGCGCACCCTTTAGAAACACACATGCGCTGTCACCTCCTCAGGCCAGGTGTAGGGATGGTGATGGGAGGAGGAGTGGGGTGGTGGTTTATTATCCCTGTGAGGGTGGAGCAAACAGGGAGGTGAAGAAAGCATTTGAAGCTCGTATTGACATGCAGCTCTACTCCTGTGAGCACAGGTAAGAATGAATAAACTTCATGGCAGTTTTCCTTCATTTTAATGTTCCTGCTTGATGTCACTAGATTATTTTTAAATTTCATGATTCTATAGTAGCATGGCAGGGGTTTGTGACACAAGTCAACTAGAAATACAGGCTGGTCATGTTCCTGTCAGGTTTGAAGACAGTTTCCTCATTAGTGCTGGTTTGATTTAAATTTAGCTCTGACAGGCAGGCAGCTGGACTTTTTGACTTGTTAGCAGAGTCTTAATGTTCATTACCAAAGTACACAATGAAATGTGTCTCACAAACTGTGAGGGCGTTCACTGAGCTTGTGAAATACTTTGAATAAAATGTCATGGAGGTGTTTCTTGTTTTGAAGGTGTTCAGTGTTAACTGACATTGCTGAGCTCTTCCAGCATGAGACAAAATAATAATAATAAAAAACTTCATTAAAAATATTTTTTGTGTTTGTTGTCTTGCAGCCATGGATGGTGTGTTAGAAAGAGCTGTGGTGTTGTGTTCGTGTAAACTGGCCTGCAGTCTTCTCTTCCTGCCTTCGCTTGCTGCGTCCCACAGTCCTGTGAGCTTCTGCTGCTGCTGCCTCCTCATCTTCACGGACTTCCTGGTTACAGGTGAGGACAAGACCAGGTGTCCTGCCCACAGCAGGCCTCTAATTAAATGTTTTCACGGCCAGTTCAGCCAGTTTTCCTGCCAAAGCTAAGTGTTTTGACAAGTCACTTGAAGTCACAGTTTGGATTATTAATACACTACATACTGTCCAAAAAAAAAAAAACTTAAGTTAGCTTATCATGTTCTGGAGTTCTGTTTTGCTGACCTTCGGTGTTTTAGCCTTCTCAGATGTGGTTACAGGTGCAACAGAGCCAGCTTGCTTCTGACCACACCCAGCTGCTTAATCAAAGAGATTAAACAAATTTAAAGCTTTCAGCTGCTGAGGGCATCAAAACCGTTTAATACAATAAGCTTGAGTTCCTGCTCGCCCATGAACGCTCATAACACACTGCAGGAACTGGACAGGAGGTGTAAGAGGATGATTCACTGCTCTTTACTAGTCTTAAAAGGCTGCAGTGACAGCACATAGCCACTTCTTGTGATCGCAGCTGCATTTGATCAGGTTTTGGCTGTTTTTGTAGCTAAATGGCTGAATTCAGTGCTACAGATGCAAATGACTGACAAAAAATGTAATCCATTATGAGTCATTTTGACTCTGAAAGCAGGGGTCTGGTAGATGATGACGTTTATTCCAGGAATCCTGCGGGTCACGGGATTCTGGCAGGACAGGAGTCAACTTTAATATAACTCACAGGATTGGGATGGGACAGGACAAAAAGTTAACGGGACCAGACAGGAGCGGGAACCATCTAATAGGACAAAAAATAAAATGAAAAAATAAAATACTTTGGACAGGCGTCACTATTTTGTAGTTTTCTTTCAATAACCTTCACTCTGGAATACTAGACTTTCAATACTCCAGTCGATGCGCTGGTCTGGTGAGCTACATCGTAGAAACGAGCTTGTTGCCTATTGTGAACTTCTTGAGGACGTCATCCAATGTATAATAATGCCTTTAAGCATTTTTATTTGTTGAGTTCTTTTGCTTGGTACATTTTATGTATTTATTTATTTATTTTTGTTTAATCAATTTGAAACATGACAGTAATGTCATTGTTTAAAGGAAACAATTGATCAATAAGTTAGTAAATGCAACTTTATATGTTATGTTTGGGTTCATGGTGTGACCCATGTACTGTTGTTGTTGTTTTGTTTGTTTTTTACTGTAATTGACCTCCAGAAGAGCTAGCAACAGGGACTCAGCAGCTGATCCTCCGTAAAAAAAAACTATAGGAACCACAACAAAGTCCATGCTCAATAATCCAGGTATACAATCCAACATTTTTCAGTCAGGATTATTGAGCATAGACTTTGTTGTTTTCAACCAGTTTGACACGACTGTCAACAAAGAAGAGGGACGGCAATGGAGGAGGGGGCGTGCCAAGAGACCATCTTAGCACCAACATAACTGGTTTGTTCCACTTTGGAGTAAGCTGTTGGGGGAAGAATCAGTTTTGTTGTGTGTTTCCTTGACTGATGAAGCCTTCTGGATCAAAGGTGAACCGTTTCAGCACACAAAAAAGAAACTGTCCAGATGACCTGACAAAAAAATGTTGAATCACACATTTCACATTTTCATATTAAGAAACTGGTCCAGATGATATTTAACCAGTTTTGTTGTTATCTACCTGGATTATTGAGCTTACAAACCTTTTTTTATAGGGACTGTTTTGTGACCTTTAGTGAAGGTTTTTGTTTGGATTAATGCCTCCTTATTTCACCACAGATAAACTGTTCCTGTTGTCATATGTTTTGAAATAAAACTGTAGAACACAAAATAATATAAAAAGGAATGGGTAGAAAATCAATTCAAATTCAATTCATTTCCTAAAGACTAAATGAAGAGGGAAAAAAATGGGAGTGGTACAGGAGTGGGAGTCATTCAGAATGGGAGCAGGAGTTACCAGGAGTGGGACAGGACAGGAGTGAAAATCCACTCCCGTGTCATCCTCCAGTGTCTGGGTGTATTCTGCACATTCTCTGCATCTTTCTGACTATGCCTTCCACTGGAGTAGATTCTTGACCAGAGACGCTGCAGGGCGGGTGCCACTTGGACACAGCTCAACTTCTTACAAATCGTAAACTTTTTTAATAGTTGCTGGCTGTTCAGGTTTAACTTTAATAAATAGTTTGGGGGGGTGTTCTGAAGAGACTTCTCTAAGACGACTGTCATGAATTACTTTCAGAGTAAGTCACACTATGATTTCTGTTCCCACAGGTTTTTTGAGTCTCCTTTGCGTCTTTAAGTCCTGGGTGACTGACGTGAGCCCACCGGGTGATGTCATCGCCCTGCGCTTCCTGCTCTTCCTCAGCCACACCTACGGAGCCGTGCTGCTCTTGACCACATTTCTGATTGCTCTGGAGAGCCTGATCAGACTGCTGTGGCCTCACCTCTCTGTCGATCACAGGACAGAGAGCCAGACGGTGGGCGTCGATGGTCAGGGTCGGTACGTTCTGGATGGAAATGCCAAAGAGGCGAAGGAAGACAACAGGAGCTTGCATCAAGTTGTCGGCTTCTTCTGCTGCCTGTCTGTGTGGTTCATCTCCGCCCTGAGTGTCAGCTGGCACTGGAAGATGGAGGAAATATGGGCTGCTGTTTGTTTGCACACAACCAACTCTCTTGTCAGATGTCTGCCTAACGCATTAAGTCCCTTGCCAATAAATCTCTGCTGGGGTATCCTTTTTCTCTTCGTGATCCTTGTGACCATGAACAGCTGCCTGCAAAAACGATGCCAAGTCCCTGCACAGACGCAGAAACCTAATGACAAGAACCCATGTAGCTGCTGCAGGCTAAACCTTCTTCCAGCACTGTCTGCACCCCTTAGGCCTGCGCACCCTGGGGCGCCGGTGGCAGAGCCGGAGGAAACGGAGAGCAGCTGCACGGGTAACTCTGCACATTCCTGCAAGAGCATGCAGATGTTGATGCGTCACCATGGAAATTTTGTCCTCGTCGCCACTTGTTCGTCTGAAAAGAGGAGTATACAGGAGCACGAGAGGACGAAGAAACACGTACCTTTGACATTTATTAGAGAAGAGCATTTGGACTCTCGTCACATGTGTGGATGGCGGCTGTGGGGTTTTCCAAGCCCCGAGGAGAATTTGATAATGGGGTTAGTGAGCGTGCTTTCCATTTTCATGCTGCCCTTCAACCTCAGCGTGAATATTCTTCTGATCAGAACTATTGACTTTGTGCTGGATCGGTGCATCAGATCTTTACTCTCATCTGCATCAAATATCAGAGACACAGCAACTTGTCACAGTGTGATGCAAGTTTAAAACAAACGGTCATGTGATGTAAAAAATGGAGTGTAGACTTGAAGGTAGGTATACCTGTTAATGCTGCTTTGAAAGGAGAATAATTACACTTTGCTTAGCAGCTATTCACATGGAAGGAAAAATACTTGGAAACTACTGAAAGGTCCTGAGAGGCAGGTTGAAGCGTGCATGGGCTCTAAACCCGAGTGGAACAGATGGCTGGAAGGCATCTTTGAACTCTTCAGAGCATCAGTTTTCTTCAGATGTTTGTTTTTACACAACGGGTTACAAAACAGACCTGCAGTTTAGATACCATTGATTCTGAGAGAAAACAGTATCTTGACATTCATAGCGTGTCTGCTGCAAAACATAAAAACCGGTGCAATAAAAACTTGTAGCGACTTGAAACGGCACGTTTTTTTTTTCCCATCTCTCAAATGAGCTATATTCAAATCATTGATGTACAAACTGTTCTCTTCTTGCCTTTATGACCAATAAATGTATTAAAATCTGTTAAAGTTCTAAAACTTGTTGGTATCCTTCCAAAATAATGGAAAAATATGATGAGACTGCCAAAAAGTTAGTTTTGTTGCATTAGTCAAAAACTTAAGAGCACGACAACAATGTTTGTGAATTCCCATGTGACTTTATTGTTTTACCGTCAAAGTGGAGTCCTCCTGGATCTTCTTCTTTTGTGATGACTGGTGCAATTTAAAAAAAAAAAATAAAAATACAACATCTCTCACCTTGGAGTTCAGTTTGGAAGGTTTCATTAGTCCTTTTGTTCTGCCATCCACATTATAGGTCTGATTTAACATGGGGTAGCGTTTTCTCTTGCGTCCACCTTCTACGAGTTTGGCTGTAGACCCATGAACCTTGTACTTTGGAATAATCGTGGCAGCTGTGGTCAAAGAAACATGAAGCTGCTTTGAGATTGTTTTGCAGTCTTTATCTTTTAACATGAATATCTAATGTTCTCTCCGAGCTCCTCAGACAGCACTCACATTCTCTGTTCCATGTTCAATGTGGTTCCTGCAATGATACCCAACAATACTGCGGCTGTTTGTCTCTTTAAACAGGCCAGATGACTGACAAAAAGCTTCAAGGCACATCTTTGCAAACATTTTTTTTTTCATAATTAATTTTCTTTATCACAAACTAAAACTAATCCAGATATACACTGGGCAATTTCTGTTAAATTAACCACTTTTCATGAGAAATGTATTGTTTTGAGCTGTAAAGATACCAATAAATGTATTTGTCTGTACATACAAGCTTGTTAATCAAATTAATAAATTGCCTAATAATCCTTCAATGTGAAGAGAAACTGGTTTGATTCTAAAAATGAAGCGTTCACAAAAACAGAAGGGAGAAAACGGACATTGAAATGTAAAATTAAAAGGGGAAACTAATTTTCTTTATCAATGTATCAAGTTAGATTAATTAATTTAATAAACAAAACAATCCAGGAATGCCCAAAAATTAAGAGTGTTATCAGATATAAAATAACAATTACAGAAATGTTAAAATGAAAATTGCTGATAAAGGCCGAAGCAGGAAGTCACCAACTAAAGCTGTGGCCTTTCTATTTAAAACTTACGGATGTAGATCAACTCGATGTAATCAAATAACGTCTAAGAATCTGTGTTAACAGGACAAAAGTAATAAATTGAGTGACCTGTGACACGTTAGCAAGAAACAACATTAACATAAAAGTGCAACTAAATGAGCTCAAATATGCAGAAAGTTTCAACTCTGATCACTTCAAAATACAAAGTTTTAAACAATGACTACGTTAGTGTACTTTGATTGTTTAAAACTAACTTTTACAGCCCAGTTACCACATTACACCTTCCTTGACTTTTTTTTTTTCTGGTTGTGATAATTACTAACAAAAAAAAAGCCTTGTAGTATGTTTTTCCAAGTCACTTGGCAACAAGTTGTTGCAACAACGATGAAGTTGGAGAGCTCTCTAAATGGTTCTTGCAAAAGCATCAACCAGGTTCTACACAGGTTGGGGTCTAAGGTGTGGGTGTCTTAGTTTGATCTGTTTACTGAGATTATCCAGCTGTAATCCCTGATCTAAAAGGTTATCCAAACTCAGCCTGCTTGTATTCAAAGTCTTTACTTGTGCACAGGTCAGGGACTTTCTGCTCTGCTTCTAACCTCTAAACTTTTCAACAAAGAAACTCTGGTTCAGTTTATTACACCCAAAAGTATTTCAAGTTTCACAGAACTCAGTCTGCGCACGAAAACACGTGAGGTCCAAGATTAAAATGTAGAGAATCACAGAAAATATGTTCTAAATAACGTGTGTAATGTTAATTGTGTTGCATGTTTGTTTCTTTTCATTTTCTAATAAAAGTGAGATCTGAGGATCAAATAATTTTGATAACTACTTCAGATGAACAACATCGTTTATGACGTTTTATCTTAAGATAAGGTGGGCAGCATTCTTGCACTCTTCTATTGTGTGTGTGTGCATATATATACTTTGTATATATATATATATATATATATATATATATATATATATATATAGTTTCAACTAAGCTGTTGTTCGGCGTATTGTTTTACTATTAGTGTTTAGTGTATTCTTAGTTTAGCTCATTTCTATAGTTCATATCTTAGATCTTATTACTCTTTTATTTTCATTTTTGTCATTTACCCTTTATTTATCCAGGAAGTCTCATTGAGTCACGATAACTCATTTTCAAGAGAGACCTGTTTAGGGAGCAGATGGTGGGGGTTAAGGGCCTTGCTCAGGGGCCCAGAGTGGGGCGAGTGAGGGTGATGTTGACGTATCGGGAATTGAACCTGCGACTTTCCGATCACAGGCCCATCTTCTAACCTCTGCGCCACCACACCCCAACATATATTTTACATTTTATACATTTGTTGGATGTAATTGGGACCCTGTGTACACAATTCCATTCCACCACATGTACCACAATTGATGAGAATGACAATAAATAAACCTTGACCTTAAGTGTCTGTCCCACAAACAAGGTCAACGTCTTGTTTCATCTGGAGCCCATGATGTAAAGTTACCCCTAGTTCCTTCACAAACAAGAGGACTTCTTCCTGAATTTGAGCTGTTTTTATCAGGAAAGCCCTGCTTGTGTAGTTTACATTTTTACTAAATTTTACTGGAAGATAAAAATAAATACACGCAAACTCAGAAGAAAACTGATTTCGAAAGATGATGCAAACGCAGCTGGAACCCACTTGTTTTTTTATGTCTGCAAACAGTAAGTGGCAGGTTCGTCTGCTGTTTGTCTTCTTGTTACTAATCGTTTCCATGGTAACACATCAAATAGAGTTGTGGGTGTGAAAGCTTATCTTTGTGACTTGCACATGAAGGCAATTTAGCAAACTGTTGAATGGTTGCGCAATATAAAGAACAAAAAAGTAAAACGTTTCAGGGAATTCAGGCTATTTTCTATAAGTTTGCCCTTTTTCTGTAAGATAATACAAAAGAATGAGACGGAAACTGGACCGAGAGATTAAAAAAGTGATAAGTATTGCATATGAGTAAAAACACTAATGAACAGCAGGTGGCACTCTGCTACAGAACAGGCCCTGAAGCTCCTACAGTTTGCAGAGCTTTCAGCAGGTAACAGGAGATGTATGAGAAGGATAATGTTTGCAGGCTGAGTCACCTTTGATCGAGCCACGAGGCTTCTGCTGGAGAAATGCTGAGACTTGTGCAGACGAACGCTTCGGTTTCCAGCTTTGCGAGATCACTTGAAAAGAGACACAGCTTTCTGAGACTCGCAGTGTAACAAGAGCAAATCCTTTCAGTGGTTTTGGTTGAAAGGAAGATAAAAATGGCATTTAAAGGGATATGTAGTTCACTTAAATTTAACTCAAAATCTGTAAAATTAGCTGAGTGACTCCAACAGTTAATGATAAACTTTTAAATAAAACAAGGTTCAAGGTTACTTTATTGTCATTTGCATCACAAATGATGAATGAGGTGGAATGAAATTGGGTACTCAAGGTCCCAATTACTCTGAAATATAGTAAAAATATATTGAGGATATACTCTAAACAATAATAATATAATATAATATAATATAATATGGTGTATTAACCAGCAGCCTGAACATGAGTCTGTTGTGTGATGGGTATGAAAATATCAGCTTATGGGTAAGAAATCAGCAGCATAGATAATCAGCAGCACAGATAAAGTGTCAAATCTAAACATTAAAGTGTGATTACAGGGATTTTTCTGGTTAGAGATTCATGAGTCTAACAGCCTCAGGGTAGAAGCTGTTCCTCAGACTAGTGGTTCTACATTTTATGCTCCTCAACCTCCTGCCTAAGGGGAGCAGGGCAAAAAGTGTCTGTGCTGGGTGAGTGGGGTCCTTCATGATGCAGGTGGCTCTCTTCCTGCATCTGGTGGTGTAGATGTCTGTGATGGTGGAGAGACTGACTATGCGGGGAGGGGGGGGGGGGGGGGTTGCTCCTGAAATCCACAATCATCTCCTTCATCTTCTTCACATTGATGCAGAGGTTGTTCTTCCTGCACCAGCTCTCCAGGTGTTCCACCTCCTGCCTGTAGCTGGATTCATCGTTGTTTGTGATGCATCCCACCACCACTGTATCATCTGCATACTTTACTATGATAGCCTAGATGGGTAGGTGCACAGTCATATGTGAGCAGAGTGAACAGGAGGAGCTCAACACACAGCCCTGAGGAGAGCTAGTGCTGAGGGTTATGGTGGAGGAGGAGAAGTTGTGGATCCTCACAGACAGCAGACTGTTTGTAAGAAGTCTAGGACCCAAGAGGGGCTTAGTCCTAGTGTGAGTACTGGTAATTTGTCCATCAGGTTCTGGAGAATCCTGGTATTGAAGGCAGATGTGAAGTCCACACAGAGTATATGGATGTAGGAGTCCTTCTGCTCCAGGTGGTTGAGAGCAGTGTAGACCACAGAGATGGCATCCTTTGTTGATCGATTCTCGCGGTATGCATACTGGTGTGGATCCTCACTGATGTCGATGGTAGCTTTGATGTGGGTCATGACCAGTCTTTCAAAGCATTTAGTGACTATCGGGGTGAGGGCTACTGGCAGGTAGTCATTGGAATGATAGTAGCGGTCTTCAGGCAGGTGGGAACAGTTGCCAGGGTGAGGGAAGAGTTCAAGATATTGATCAGCACCTCACAGAGCCGATCAGCACAGTCTCTCAGCATACTCCCAGGGATGTTGTCTGGGTCAGTGGCTTTGAGAGGATTAATCCTCCTGAAGGTTCTTCTTACTTACTGAGGTCACGCTGAGGAACTTCTCTTTAAACAACCCGTGTGATTTCTTATCTCTTAGAGTGCGTTGTTGATTAGTATCAACTACGACCACATTAAATATTACCTCAACATCTATAAAATTGGCTGCGTTATAGCAATTTTTGTATTTTACAGTTGGCTGTGGTGGCCATTTTGAATCGAGTTGATACTTTGGTAACCGACAGACAGGCAAAAAAAAAGATACATTTTTGCCTTTTTCTCTTATAATTTCTACCTACAACATAAACTCAAAGCTGATTTATTGATTATATCTTAGTTTATATTATTTTATTCAATAAAATTACAGAAATTTTGTTTCAATAATTGTAAAATGGGCTTGATAAGGGTCATGAAGTGCACTTGTACTTTTTGTAAGTTTTTTTTTTAAGAAAGTGATAAGGCTGTATAGGTTTTATTTAAGCGAGTGACTTTGAGCAGCTGACAGTGGTGCATTTTATATTTTCCTGCTTGGTTCATACAAGCTTGCACTCCTCTTTGTTGTAACTACTTCTCTTGACTATCTACATCTCCACTGGTTTTTATTGCAGTGTCACAAGCTTGGTACTTTTTGAGGCGACGCTGTGGTCCAATATTGTAAAGCGTCAATATTTTTCTCTCAAAACGTGTTATTTATGGTATTAACAAGACACCCACAAGTGATTTCAGTTCAGCCCACTGGTTGACTAACCCTCTGATTCACCCACACGACTTACGGTAAATTGTCTGCTTTAAATTCTCAGACGCAATACGAATGAAAATTTGTCACACTTCTAACAACCAAGGTTTGAACTGTTTTTTTTTTTACAAGATGTAAAATGTGTGTTGAACCAAAAGGAGAAACGATGTTGAGTTAAAGGGAAGCTCGAGGGGTTAACAGCTCATTGTTTATCTAATAGATGAATGTGTTTGAAATTGTGTACCTTAATGATGGTACTGACAAGTGTCATATATGTCAGAAATAAATACTAATTATTGATACTTTGTTCATAAAACTTGTTAAAGTGTTAGTTCAGACCTTTTAATGTAGGTTTAAGTTTATGAACATTTAATATCTTACCTGCTGCAGATAGGTCTTTGAGTTTAATTTTGACAGGACTGACAAGCTAATGGCTAATCTAAACAGGACAAAGATCATAGTGGATTAAGTGGATTACTGTTGCCCTAAAATAACTCCAACCTCAAAGATTTCATGTCAGTTCATGCAAACACTATTTTAAGGACCCATACCTTTAATTTTACATTAACCCAGGAATCCAGTTTAACACAGTTTCAAGGAAAAACATGAAGAGAATAAGGACAAAAATAAAAAGAATGTTTGAACCCTCATGTTTGAGTCTGTGTCCTACTTAAATATGTTGTGCCCTTTTTTATTTTTTATTTGGGACGTAACACTTATTATATTGTTCCTGCAGGAAATTCCCCTGACAACAGAAAGTCACCAGCTAGCTGCGGCTGCTGTTTGTGCTGTAAACAATAACAGAATTCCCTGTAAATTAAAGTGTAATGCAAAATTTAGTACACACATTAAAAAAATTGTGTTCACATGAATCACTGTTAAATTTCTAGTAGCAATTCATAATCCAGCCTGGTATGTACCAAGTGCTTACCTGATACTTAACAAGTATGTACTGTTTTGTAGGTACCAGGTAGTTACACACAAGGTAAGTACCAAGGGCATGACAGGTACAAACACAGTAAGTACCAGACTTGTACCCGTTATCTTCCTAGTAAGGATCAGGTACACATTGATATCTAAAAAAGTTAAATCTGGTCCTCTGGACATTCAAAAAAACCCAAAACAAAGCAAAACAACAAAAAATGTAGAAACGTTTCGTCTCTCGTCCGAGAGACTTCTTCAGTCTGAGGTGCTGTTTTCAGCTCAGTCTCTTAAATAGCACCTTCTCAGAGTGGATCAACCAGTTTTGCTGCTGACAACCAAAACCAACTGATCACATGCTCAAGAAGGATGGGATGGATCAGTTGGTTTTGGTTGTCAGCAGCAAAACTGGTTGATCCACTCTGAGAAGGTGCTATTTAAGAGACTGAGCTGAAAACAGCACCTCAGACTGAAGAAGTCTCTCGGACGAGAGACGAAACGTTTCTAGATTTTTTGTTGTTTTGCTTTGTTTTGGGTTTTTTTGAATGTCCAGAGGACCAGATTTAACTTTTTTAGATTTTTCTACCTGGATTATTGAGCATGCATCAGGATACACATTGATAGTACTGGTCTAATAGTTACCAGATAAACTCCAGGTAAGAACCTTATATGTCCCATTATTATGTATTGCAGCTAAGTTCTTGGATCCAGTCAGACATAGTCTCTGATTTAAACTCCATTTCTTCCAACAGATTATTAAAAGAGCTATTTACAACAGGTAAGGTATTGATTATATTTCCTTTAATCCCTTTAGTTATATAGATGTCACAAGATATTGACTGTCCAAATGAATGCCTTCAAAACATTGGTTTTGTCCAATTACCTCAATATCCAAAAACATCTATAGCGTTAATTAAAAGAAAACTCACATTTAGGAAACGGTAAACTGAGCTATGACTCAGACCTCGTCATGTGTGTGATAACATACTTTGATGATTACTGAGTGAATATTTTCTGCACTGGGATGATAATTCAGCCTCTGTCGGATTATATCATTTCTACGATGGAATCACGAGCCCCCAGTCCTAGGTGACCAAACCCAGTAAATAATCCTGAAACACTCGGACGACGACTGTGTTTGTGCCACGTTAAAACTGAAGTTCTTGTTCAAAAAGTAAGGCTCCCTTTTTGTTTTCCTTTTCATCTCTTACAAGATTAGAAACATGCCACTCTTGCCTCAGGAGGGCCAAAAAGACTGGAATCAGATACGATGATGGGTTCAGTGCCTCTTTAATGGACACTTTCCCCTCAGGTCTAAAACATCTATTACAAGACAGGCCACATTCTCCTCTGTTAAAATCCCAGGATAGAGAAGTACTCAGATTGAAATTGTGAGGCTGGGCTCAGAATAAATGGCACCTTGTTTCAAACAGTTTGTAGTGGAACAGCTGTAATCATGATGCAACAAGACACAACTGCTTTGATGTGTGAAATAAAGCAGTAGGGAATGGTTACACTAGTGGACTCTCAGGGTTTTTGATGCAACGCTTGATTCAGAGATCAACTTTCTGCCATGGTTTAGTATTTTCAGTTTTCAGTACATGAATGGGACTTGTTGGCAGCAGCGAGACAACACTGAACTCCAGAAGATGTCTCTTTCACTCATTATGTTACACGCCTGAGTCTGTGACGATTGCCAAATACTGAGTAATGGAGAAAATATATATCTGAACAGTTTCCCACCTCCCAGCTGGGTAGCTTAACAGAACTGGGCTGGGAGTTAGGCTCTTCTGAACTAAAATATGTAGCCTGAAAGTCTCACTGAGCTGCATCAAGTATGAACAAGCAGAGGCAAAGTCCTCATCTTCTTCTCAAATGTTACATTTTGGGATTTTGTTTCAACTAAAGCTCTTGTTTTCACAGTAATTTGCTTAAACTCACTCACGACTGATGACTATTACATGCACATGATTTCAGCTGAAAGAAAATCCTTTATCCATTTACTGGAATAGTTTTTGAATGTCTCAGGTTTTACAAAATTAGGTGAACCCTTCTCAAAAGTAAGGGACTATTTGTTGAAGGAATGTTTATCGCCTGCCGTCATTCTTGTCAGACTTTTAGATTTAAATCATCTTGTGTTGAAAAGGAATAAAGTCAAAGACCTTTTGGTCAAACCTTGTAAATGGCGTTATGAATGATCCGTCCATTTAAACATTTTCTTTACCCACTTTTCCGTTGAGGATTGTAAAGGAGCTGGTGCCTACGACAGCAGTCATTGTGGGAGAGGTGGGGTATACCATGGACAGGTCAAAAGTCCATTACAGAATAGAGACAAAGGAGAGGAGCATTCACACTCTCACCTAGAGACAATTTAGTTACCAATGAACTTATGCATATGTTTGGTCTGTAGGAAGAAACCAGAGTACTGAGGAAAAACCTACTCGTGCACACAAGAACATGCAAACTCCACCCAGAAATGCCACAGGCGAGAGGCGAACTTGCAACTTTCTTCCTGTGAGGTGCACCTAACCACTGCCTGAACCGGGCTACCCATGTAATATGAAACAATGCACTACAGTACTTTACATTATACAATACTACACTACAACACTATGCCAATGCATGAATTACAATTTAATATAAAATGCAATACGCTACAGTACTTTAAAATATATGTTGGTATAAGTATAATTTGGGGACATTTTTGAGCTACCGCTACCCCAAATTTAAATCAATATCTGAGAAACTGAGTGAATTATAGCAATTTTTGTGTTGTCTAATGTCTATTAGCTTTGCCAACCATCTTGAATCAGGTTGACTTCTTAAGGTAATCAGTTGTAGATGTACATACATTGATTACTTAAGTTTTTCATTAAAATTTGTCTAGTGGAACATAAGATATTTTGCTACAGACAGGGTTGATGCCAACCATTAGAGCCAAAGTTAAAAAAAAAAACAACTAAAAACACTGCATTGTGTAGTTCTGTAGAGCTCATATGTGTTGGAGACAATGCTCAACCACCAGCACACCAAATTCTAACTTAATATATGTTAAACTGGCTGAGTTAGACATTTTTGTGTTTGGGAAGGTGGCCATTTTGAATGGGGCTGACTCCCAAATATGAACAATGGTTTCGTTTTGAATCATCCATCTTGTCCATCCATCCATCATCAAAGCAGCTTGAGCAGGGAGGCCAAGGCAGCCATCTCTTCCAGCTTTTCTGGGAGGACACCAAAGTGTTCCCAGTACAAACAGAGTCTCTCCAGTGTGTCCTGGGTCTTCCCTGGGGTCTCCTCCCAGTCAGACATGCCCGAAGCACCTCCCTAGGGAGGCACCCATGGAGCATCCTGACCAGATGCTTGAACAAATGATTTAATCTCAAGTTTTTAATTTGGCTACTCTTGGGGAAAAAAAGTTCAACAGATGATCCAGACTATATTGTGGTCCTCTGATGATCAACTTTTATTCATATTTTGAAAAGCTAAACACAAGAAAGGTAGAAAATTATTTTCACAAAAATATTTCCAGCTTTAGATTTTAACTGTAAACAACACATGAAGTGGTGACATGTTTATTTTTGCCTTTAAACAAAAAATATCTTGGTTTTTGGATTTTAAAAACCTCAACACACTGTGAGAAACCTGAAAAGTTATTTTTAACCAGGATTTTTCTCGTTAAAATTATCCCATACATTTCTATGATTAGTGGGTTTCACCTTTACACTTTCGTCAGATCTGGGGACATAATGTGCTGCAGAAAATCCAGTTCGTGCATTCTGTGTTTCTGGACTGAACTGCGGCAATTAATCGCTTGTTACCGAAGTGTCCAAATAGTTTAGGGAAAACCCTCTAGCTGATTTATGATTCGGAAAAAAAACCTTATGCCAGGAAGTAGAAAGAGAAATATGCAGTTTTCGCTTCTTGTCAAGTACAAACCTCCAACAAGTTAAAGACAAAGGATCTGAAAGTGCTTCTGTGCTGTGGTAACCACCGTTAGGTGCTTTTTGATGCTTCAGTAAGATTTCAGTCTTAGGCAGGATTATTTATTCTGTGTAAAAAAAAAACTCAAACTTGTAAAAACAGCAACTGTTGCCATGATATGATTGAAATATTTAATGTATTTGTAGTTCTTTGCTTTTTTTCCCACCCCCACAAGGGAGTTTAGTTGTATCAAAGACTGAAACCAAAATGTGCAACAAAAATTTAATCATTTTAACAAAGTTGTTTACTTTCAGACTGAAAAGTATTTTCCAAATACTAGAAGAGGCGAGAAATTAAAAGTCAAAGTTTGAAAAGTACCATCTAAACATCTTCTTTTTTTTTTAAGATCATAGAAAATTGATGTTTTAGTTCCATTTCTATTTCTGTAGTTTCTTACTTTCAATGTACTGATTAAATACAGAGGTTCTGGTTTCATTTTAAATAGATTTCTTTTGTACATTTTAGCTGGTTTTACTTCCTGTCTGAACTTCAGATCACACTTGAGTCCCATTAGGTTGATTAGTTTGTAATTAGGCTTCTGACTAGATCATGGTCATGATTTTTAACCAGTCTGGTTCTGTGGATTCACATCATTATATTTTAGATATTTATCATCTCTGTCCTGCAGCACCTTTCAGTCATTTTTCAGTTTTATGAACTTGTTTCAACTTTGACTCTTTTGAGGAGAGCCAGCACAGCTGGAAGAAAAATATGAATGCGTTTGTTTTTCTTAAAACAAAAATACTCTGCCCTACAGCAACACATTTAATGCAAACCATGACAAAGATGCATGATTTTTACAGGAATTTATTGTACATTAAAACATTTCCTACAGCCCTCCAACAGCAGAAGCACACCGGAGTGCTTTTACACAACGATAGGTGTGCAGACTGCAGAGGCCGTCATCAAAAGAAACAATTAGAATAATCATTAAAAGTGTCATAGTAATGATCAGAATCATCTTGTTTTTTTACCAATAGCATCACCACTTAATATTCACAATGAATAAAGACCACACTGAGGTCCGCGACACGGCAAACGGGTCAAATTCTGTTGAGACCTGCAGGAAGGAGCAGCTGGTGGAGATTTATTTTGTAAGGAAAATTTAGAGGAAAGGAGGATTACAAAATAAATCCACGAGCACATGTGAGGGTGCATGTCTTTAGTAAATTGTGTCTATTTGTGACATAACTCAGGAAACCTCACAGGCTCCAGCAGATCTGTGCACGTTGAAACAGACAAAGGGGAACTCTGCAGGTGTTCACAGTCCGACCACGGTTTGCTTCCTACTGCACATACAGGAAGTACTTCCTGTGAAAGAAAAGGGCCCAGCCCCCGTTTTTAATATAATAAATCAACAACACATACAAATGGAGGGGGAAAACATGAAGAGGAAAGTTGCTGCTTTTGTTTGTTCATTGTAGAGTTTCTAAAGAGCATCTTGTTGATATCTACCTAATCTTGAAGTATAGTGCAATCAACACTTTTGGCCACTATGTGTTCAAAGGACAAAATTACCCAAAGCTGGACTTAAAATAAGAGCTAACACACACACACATACACACCTCAGTATTCTGGCTTGGCTGAGTGACTCCAGGCTCTCACAGCAGATTTCTTTGTAACATATAAAAAGAGCACTTGAGGCACGTAGGGCAGGAACGTAAACATGACTGAGCCTCGGGAGGAGTGATTTTATCATGCATCGCAGCAGCAGATGCAGGAATGCAGACACTGAAATGCTCAAGTTTACCCACTCATCTCCATTTTATCAGATAATTGCCATTTCCCCAGTAACATTCAGTTTAATCCTGCCTAATAAAAGATGTGATCTAAATAAGAGAGCAGTTGGATTTCATATACTGTAATCCTGAGTGTTTCCCATCTGAGACGTTATGCTTTTTAAAACCAAACCTCTCCTTTCTCCTTTGACGGTATGATTTAATATTAACTTGGTAAAACGACAAACTAAAATAAAGACTGAAAGCAGAGACGCATTTCACTCAAACAAAGGAAACGAGCAAAATGAGAGTCAACGTGAGGATAAAAGGTAGATTTGAGGACAAAGAACAGAAACTTCAACATGAACCAGCAGGACAAGAAACTCATTCCTATAAATCTTTTATATACAAACACCAAAAAGTCCTTGCTCTGATATTAGCAGCATATTTCTGCACCACCTCATCCCCACTCCCTAATAAGTCTGATCAGTTTAAATTAGCACTGGATGGACTCATGAGATGCTGATACGCACAAACATGAGCTTTACTGGGTAAGACGAATGGGAGAAACTTACATTGGTTTTTTTTGTTTGTTTGTTTTTTTAAATATGATTTTCTATTTTTTTTAGCTTGGGAAAGTCAAAAATGCAAATATTTTACCACAAAATGTTCACAGATTTGAAATGATCAGAGTAAATTGTGTGGCTGAACAAAACCCACAAATGGCTGTGCTGTCAGTCACTTTCCACAAAGACAGCAAGGACAAGACGATAGTGGAGAAAAAGAAGGGGCTGTTTTTCATCCTACTCTTGTTTTCCGTCACTTCTGACAAGACTTGAGCTTGATCGGGAGCAGGATGCCTGGGAGTGTGCAAGGTGGGCTTTAAAAAAAGAGACCTTTTATTTTTTGTCTGTTTTTCTCTCATTGCTGCCACAGACCTTGGAGAAGCTCCGGCTCCCCACTGTCTACATTTAGAGCCATCTTTATAAATAAAAAAAATTGCAGAATGAAGCCCAAGTGCAAACCATAACTTTAAGACAAAGTTCAAACGCAACATGAAACAAGACTCCTAATGACATGGACCTGAAAGGAAAGAAACGTTTAAAAACACCTCATTGCCCATTGTTTTTTAACACGCATGGTCCTGTGAATTCACCTGTGATGGATCCTTTTGTTTGGTACTTTAGCAGCCACAGCACGTTGCTCTTAAAGACGGACCGTGTTGATACGCAGCGGCTGCACGTTCTTGCCGTTTGCATGACTCTGGCCGGGGCTGAAGTACGGGAAGATTTTGGTGGTGAATTTCTCTCGGTACGTGTAGAGCCAGGACATGTTGTCCGCATTATAGAAGATGAGCAGGCCTTTCGGGTAGTGCAAGAACACCCCCACCTTCTCTAGCTTGCTCTTGACGTTGAGGCGGGTCCAGGGCTCGGTGCAGGCACTGTACTGGTTGCCGTCGTGCATGACGATGCAGTAGAAGCCGCGGCTCGGTTGGATCTGGATGCTGCCTTTGCGACTGACCGTCTCGTTGGCCACGCCGATCATCCACTGCGTCTTTTCAGACACCATCACCTCCCAGTAATGAACGCCGGACACGAAGCCCTCCGCCCCCAGGACGGACACCTCCACATCGAAGCGTCGAGGGGAGTCCTGAAGAGGCTGTGGGTGGAGATTCCCATAGGCCACGATGGTGCAGTCGTCTGAGAGGATTAGTCTTTGGTGAGCTGTTATGGGGTCAAGGGTCAATGCTGCTGGCACTGAAAGCAAGAGGCACACAACAGGAGAGTCAGCATTTAGCACTTCAGTAATTTAGTGCCCATGTGACTGACTTTGTTTTAATTAAGACCAGCAGATCAAAATGAATGACTCAGCTAAGAGCAGATTATCTGTAGACCTCCTGTGTTTCTGTCAAGCTGTTGTGTCAAAATATTGCTGCAGGGGCAAATAAAATGCATCCAAGTTGCTCAGTTACTTTACACACACACACACAAAAAAAATCCATATATAAAATATTTCCACTAATTTCACAACATTAAAATAAAAAGGTTTCTCTTTTTTTAAAGTTTCTGAAACGTAACCAGTTGTCTGAACTGTCCCATGCATTATTTATCATTATGCATAAACAACAGGTCACCCAAACAAAGTGTTCTCCCGAGTTCTTGAAGTTAGTGCAGTTTCAGCCATCTCCACTCACTCCAGGTGTAAACAACACAGTGGAGCAATAATTACAGAGACGGGAGGAGCAGCTTTGGCTCACAGGTTCGCAGGAGGTCTGGGTTTATGTGCAATTATGTGCTCTGGGGGAGGATTCGTACTCAAACCTTATGCAAGTGTTCAGTGTTTTGGAAAGAAAAAAAAATCAGCATGCAAAACTTGTTTAGGGGAAATGTCTGGCAACCTTCCAGCTGAGAGGACAACACCGTTCACCGCTCAATGACAACTCCAGTGTTTGTTACAATCAAATCATTAAATATTCAGAGTTCTTGTTGGGAGCAAAATGAAGACATGTGCAGGTGTAAACACACAAAGGCAAAAAGGTATTTCTTGCTAAACATGAGAAGGTTTAAAAATATATGTATTTGGTCGTTATCCCACTAACTGAACTAACTGTACGAGGGCTGAAGGATAATGGGAGAAATGTGTTTAAAATGTCTCTGGTTACTGCAGCTGATGGACTTTAGCCAATTATTTAATTTGCCAGACAGTGATTTCTCCCCTAAAATGAAAATTATAAAATAATTTAAAAAGTCACGGCGAATGAGAACCGACAAATTTTAAAACCTTTGAGTAAAGCATTTAAGACCAACTTACAAGTTATTTAATTAACTCAAGACATTTTAAGGCCTTAATTATAGATGCATAAATTTAAGACTTTAAGACTTTAAGGACCCTGTATTTATATAAAATAAATCTTTCTAGGTTCATAGGTGTGCAAACTTCTAAATTTACGTGTTTGAAACCCCTCTTGATTTTATTTCAGCACTGACTTTTCAGATGTGTTTCTATTAGTCTGACACAGGTTGACTTACTCCACTTTTCTCTGCAAAATTATTCAAAAATCACTCAAACTGAGAGAGCATCTCTTCTGTGACTCCTCTTCACATCATCCTGATTTTTTTTTTTCAAGTGGGAACAGGTCAGAGCCCTCCAGAGTGATGATCTTTAGCTGAAGCCTTTCCATTTTGGATTTGGATGAGCGTGTTGGCCTGTAGTGCTAAAAAGCCAAAAAGACCATTACATGGACTGATTCTAGTTAAAAAATTAAAAACTAAAATTTGATGCTAGAATCAGTGTGTTTCATAGTGAGGTAAACATCTTGTATTTGTGCCAAGAACATTTTTTATTATTATGGCCACAACATTAAACCTTGTTTCATCAGAACGTAGCAAATGTTTCCACATCTTTAAAGGGAGAATGGAAACAAGACTCCGTCCGTCCGTCCGTCCGTCCGTCCATCCACCCACCCACCCATCCATCTTCTGCTTATCCGGGGTTGGGTTGCGGGGGTAGCAGTTTAAGTAGGGAGGCCCAGACTTCCCTCTCCCCAGCCACTTGGTCCAGCTCCTCTGGGGGAATCCCAAGGCACTCCGAGGCCAGCCGAGAAACAGTCCCTCCAGTGTGTCCTGGGTCTTCCTCTGGGTCTCCTCCCGATGGGACGTGCCCGGAGCACCTCACCAGGGAGGTGTCCAGGGGGCATCCTTACCAGATGCCCAAACCACCTCAACTGGCTCCTCTCAATGTGGAGAAGTAGTGGCTCTACTCTGAGTCCCTCCCAGATGAAAGAGCTTCTCGCCCTGTCTCTAAGGAAGAGCCCAGACACCCTGCAGAGAAAACTCATTTTGTCCGCTTGAATCTGTGATTTCGTTCCATCAGTCACAGCCCAAAGCTCATGATCATCGATGAGGGTAGGAATGTAGATCGAGCGGTAAATCGAGAGCTTTGCCTTTTGACTCGGCTCTCTCTTCACCATGACAGACCGGTGCAGCGCCCACTTCACTGCAGACACCGCACCTATCCGCCTATCAATCTCTTGCTCCATTTTTCCCTCATTCATGAACAAGACCCCAAGACACTTTGTGCAGGACCTCCTCCCTGATGCAGAGAAGGCACTCTACTATTTTCTGGCTCAAGAGCATGGCCTCGGATTTGAGCCGGAAAAGGAAACAAGACACCTTTGTGCAAAATCTAGCTGTACTTGGATTTTTCCATTGCAGTAAGTCACCATTCCTCAAAAATACAAATAAAGCAAATGTGATGTACAGTATAACCAGCTTTTTGACTTTTTACTGTCTTGTATAGCCTTGTTAGGGACATGCTCTTGACACTAATTGAACAAACGCTGTACAAAGTAAATTAGAGCTTTTAAGATTTTGTAAGTTACGTTTCTGATCAGCTAAGTGGATCGACAGTAGCTCCATAAAAAGTTAATAATGGGAAACGATTGATCTACTTATTTAGCTATAAGTAAGAGAGAAAATAACCATCATTTAGTTGTCTCCAACCACACGACCCACATGTATGAGTTGTACTTTGCATTTGAGCAATGCTCACTTACCTGGTGAAATGTCCTGGAAGAGTGACTTCCATATTGTGTACTGTAAGGGCCCCATGTATTTGGACGTTGGGAAATCCTCATATGTCAGATTGGTCTCATGAATCTTCCCTTTAACCCTGGTTCAGAAAAACAGATCGATGAAGCACTAGAAATCTGCTCGAGTATTTTTTTAAACCAACTATTGTCTCATCTTGTTCAGGTCTGGATTACTGTCAACAACAAGTTTGCAAAACTGCTTTATTTTTTTGTTTGTTTGTCCCCATTCAGTCCCAAGTAATGACTTAAACATTAAGTAAAAACCCTTCATCAAATTATTTAGTGTTCATTGACGGCAAACAATTCAGATCATGGGACTAAAGGAGCACTCAATTTTCAGAACAAGGTAGATTTTGTATCTTGATTGTGTCCCATGAATCCATCCAATGGCTGGAACTGTTTGGGGTGGGAAGGCAAATGCAAAGCACAAACTGGCACATGTCAATCAAGATCCAATCTCCTTTGTTCAGAAGTTAAAATGTTGAAACTGTTAAAAATGATTCACATTTATTTTGCTAAGTGTCTTTAGGTTTGTTGTTAGAATTTTGAGACAAGTTCTGGTAGACCTCAGATTTCTCATTGGTGTTGTGAGAATTACCGCAAGACAATCATTCAAGGAAGACCCAGCTGACGTTGACCATTGGTGTGTGTCCTTTAGCCAACTGTTTGTTAAACTGTAGATTAAGATAAAAAGGGGGGTTGAGTTTAGAAGTGAATAGACCAGCTGGAATAATCAACACACACCAAGGCCTTTTATCAAATACTCCATCTGTCTGACATGTATCAGTACAAACATAAAAAAGTAGTAAAGGTTTGCCATAAAATAATTGTTCATAATTCTTGAGAAAATGAGATGGAGTCCTGAAAGACTTCCCACTTTAAACCATTTCAGTTGTGAGGTGACACTAGTGATTGTTCTTATAACATTCAACCTTTATTTATACAGGTTAGTCTCATTGAGCCTCAAGGACTCATTTACAAGAGAGACCTGTTTAACAGATTAAGTGCTTGTATTCTCAAAAATGGTGATTCTAATACCAAGTCCTTGTGCAGAGAAAATAAACTAGAAAACCAAGCATGCAATGTGATCAGGGCAGAATGATCAGGTTAGGACCTACCCTGTATCCCTTCCTGTAGTCTGAATTTATTTCCTAGACTTTAAGCTTTGTGTTCATGCATTGGTTTCTTTAGTGACTCGACTTTATGAATTACATTGTTCTTATCATTTTCAACTAAACCAGGTTCCCTCCTGTATTAATACAAAAACAACTTTGCACATCAGCGCTGGCTGATTTGATTTGAGTAAAACAGTATTTTAAAAGTACTGCACTGTAATAAAAAAGATCTGTGAGCTCAGTGAGATTTGTCTGGTTGAATAAAGCTTAAAAATGAATATAAAGAATGAAAAGCATTTGCTTACTCATGCAAATCTTGATAGGTTTAGAATTAAACAAATCATTTTCTGTCAGACAAAAAAGAACTACCACACAATCACTAAACCTAGTATGACGAATAAAAAAAACAATAATAATCAAGCCTGATTACATACTTCATTCCCTAAATGTAAGTATATTTTGAACCTTTTCAGTATCACCGATGTTCAGTTTTAATCCACTTTGAAATATTAAACTGTTCAATCAAATTGTCCTTAAGGCCAGCCCCCTGATTAGACATTACAGCTGGTTTATTTCAGGCCTAAAGCTCCATCTGTTCAGGGATTACTTCATGCTGTTGCTCAAATCTGTACTTTCTCCAAAATGTCAGCAGCTTCAGCACCCTTTGAACACACATTTAAAACACTGAAATGCATCTTATCAATTTAAATGCAATATATTCTCAGTAAACCAAATACTTTTTGGACATTGCTTCACAAAGCAGGTCACACACACCTCTCTGAAGTTACAGCTACGCCCTCCAGGAAGTCGTGGCGGCCCGTCTCGTTGAGACGCTCCTGCAGGATCAGGATGCCCTCCTTGACATCGCGCAGCTGCTGACTGTAGCTTTGGATCTTGTGCTCGATGTCGGTCAGCTTGCGGGCCGTGTCCATCTCCAGCTCCTCCAGCATGCTTTTCTGACGCTCTCGGAGGAAGCGATGAAGCCGCTCGAACGCATCACTGATGGTTGCGCGCAGACTCTTTGCTGAAGACTGCAAAGAAGCAGCAAATGATTGCTCTCTTAGAAAACCTGAATAAATACTATTCAAAGGACTGCAGTCAGGTGAGTTTGTTGTTAGAAAAGCTTTCAAGGGCATGTACAGTACTCTAAACCGTGTTAATATTACATTAAAGGTAGATATTGACTTTAAGATGCTTCTGTGAGCTGTGTGTAAACAAGCCTTGATCATTTTCAATCAAGAAAATAGTCTTTTAAACCACTGTGTCAAGGAGAGGTGATTACGCCAAAATAAACGGCGACAGCAAAAATGACCTCTTCAAAGAGTCCGAGGACAACTTGAGTGGGAGGAGAAGTGGACAGACAAAGAAGCAGAAAGCCTTAAAGAGTAAACTTAGCAGTTTATAGAAACATCCAAGGAGCAGGCATTTATAATTCACAGCTAAAGAGGAAAACGAGTAACATGACATCAAACAGAATTGATCATTCAAGTGTCGGCATTCGGAGGAAGACAGACTAAAGAGAAGGCGTTTGAAAAGTCATTCACACTTTTTCTTATTAAACGTTCTCTTTACGATAGTTGCTGCGATATCTGAATTGTTGATAGATTCAAAGGACATTGTCTCATCAACAAACAGCACCTCGAAACGTGGACAATTTCGGTTTTGCAAACAGCGATTTCAGATCCATATTCTATCTTCCACCACGGACTCGATCTTTAAAGTGGCAGCATTTAAGTGCTGCGATTCACACTTTAATCTTCTCCCCCAGAAAATACAATCCCTCTTCAACAAACTGCAGCAGTGTTCTTGCTGTTCGTCACAGTTATACAGCTATTCTTATTCTTCTGGTGGGAGCCTATTCGTGACGACAATTTCTCAGCAAACCTGAGCTCTGTGACGTGAAGGTGGGGATGCAACGCAATCCTGCTTGGTTAAGAGTTGAAAACTGCTGGTGTGAAATAGGAGGATGACTGAGCAGACAAGCCATCAGTCACACACAGACATGTTTGTCGCTTTGGCCCAGCAGGTTGTGATGGCACCGAGCGGGTGTCTGCTGCCTTTGGAGACAGCAGGCTGGCCATTTTTAACAGGAGTGTGTCATTATCAGGTCACTTCCTGGTGGGCATATGAATTGTACACAAAAGCCAAAGACTGAAATCAAAACTTAAAAGAACCAAAATAGAGGGACTTATCTTGATGTTGGTTTTACACATTTTTTAGAAGCACTGCCGGTTGTATAGTTTCTGCAACATGACATCACCCAAAACAAAATGACCTTAGGCAACCACTAATTGAACAAAATAAAGAGAAAAGCCTGGGAGACATTTCATTCTCAGCTCCCTAAATGCATCAAAGATCAATGCGGTGACAGCGCGGCCCACATCCAGGAAAAGCACTCTGTGCAAATGGATGTAAAACTAATGAGATCAGCTCATTTCCAATGAGCTGAAAGATCTACATGTTGCAGTTGGAGCGAGTCGATAAAACAGACAGGGCTGACTGTTTCTGTCAGAGCCGAGGCAGAACAAGAAGGTGAGCGACGCAGCAACATCACGCAGGAGGTAACGCCGCTGGCTGTGACGCCTTCAGTGATACATGGCTGGTCAATAGCTTTGGTGTCCCTACAGGAGAGAAGACAGGTGTGTCTCTATGCACGAGCGTCTTTGAGGGGTTTAAAGACTGACATGTTGAGCAGTTGCCTCTGGTTCAACGATTAAAATGGTGCTGGAATCAAAGCTAGTGAATCAGTCAACGTCAGAACTTTTAAGACGATAAAAGAACGAACAACCAAAAATAAAAGGGCATACAATTAATGAAATTGTCATTAGCTTCTGCTCGTTTAAAGCATTTTGTCATTTTAAAGCCCAAAGATTTCTTGCTTTGATAAATATCCACACCACTCTGGCAATAGCTGTTGTATTTTTATTTACTTAATAAATTAACATGTTTATTATCCTAATTAACTTGAAAATATTTCATTGGCATCTCATTTTTTTCCTCGTACTTAAACATTATCATTCGTTTGAATTCCAAAGAACAGAGACCGGGTAAGTCAGCTGTTTATCATTCAATGCTCCTATCTGAAAACCAGCTTTTTTCATCTGTCAGTGAAAGACCGCCATGGTTGGTCCTTTAGATAGGTGAATAAAGTAGTTAAGAGTAAAAATAACTTGGTTTTGTTGTTGTTTAAGAAACTATAAAACCCAGACCCAATAAAGATAAAACTGCAGAAAATAAAATTTGCACAAACAGTAACTTATTTGCATATTTTAATAATCTATGGATTTCCGCTCCTTCTCTGCAAAGTTACAACCTCTTCCACAAGCGCCGACTGTTCTTTAGAAAAGTTAGTTGGAGGTCCTCTCTGTGGTGTGTTCAATTTCATTTTTTTTTTTTTTTTTCAATAGAAGCTGGGAACATTAAGGACAGCAGTGGCCCTTTCTTTGCCAGTACTTTTAGAAGTCTTTCTGATGTATAACAGCCTTTCTTAAAGGAAGCCTAAAAAAAACAAGACATTGGGTAAGTCTATTTCTACAAAGAACGAGAGCAGTGCCCCATTCAACCGTCTTTGAGTACTTGAAAAAGTGCTATACAAATAAAATGTATTATTTATTTATTTATTATTATTATTATTGTTATTATTATTGCAGCCATGAGGTTCCTTGTTGAACATTTCTGAGCTGATGTGAGAGCACTGAGTCCTCTTCTAGCTGATCACAGCTAGAGCCATGACGTTAAACAAAAATTATTTCAGGCTGTGCCTAAAATAAAGCTATCTGTAACCCATTTTATATGTGCATACATTAATCAGGAAAGTTTTAAATTAATGCAAAAGTATTTTACTTGAAAAAGTCAATACAGTAGTCCCTCACTACTTCGCAGTTCGACATTCGCGGACTCGCTCTTTAACAGTTTTTCAAAGATTGTCAACTTTAATATTACTCACGTGATTGGGACGGTGTGGGATAAAAAAAAATTTACTGGAAAAAAATACTTCAGACAGGCGCCGCTATTTTCTAGTTTTCTTTCAATAAGCCTACACTGTAACACCAGCCAAAAGGAACTACACTACCCAGAAGCCAACAGTGCTGCCGGCCGCTACTTTCTGCTGAGGGAAAGCTTTGCAACACACATCTATGCTATTTATTAATCTCACAGAACTGGCAGAAAAGTCGCAAATAATCCTGACGCTGAACTCGTCCTTCAAGTTCTGTCTACACTGGTGAGGACCTGGGCTGCAGTTGATCCACACTCAGTGTGACCCGGATCCTGGGGGCTACAGGGGACAGACAGTTGTGGGGTTCAGCTTGATTCTGGTCGCGAGGTGCTGGACTACATCCTGGGCAGCCTTGCGCGCAGAGTGTCATTCCTGGAGCGGCAGCACATGCACATCAACCTGGACGGGGCTGTGGGCGTGTCATGCTGCAGGTTAGCTGAACTGAACCCAACCAGAACAGAGCTTCTGCAGAGCTGGTGAGTACTCATAAAACTTTGCAGTAGCTACTGTACAGTACACATACATATGTTGTTAAAATTATGTAGGTTTAGTAGTTTAGAACATTGTAAGAGTGTGTGAAGGGTTAATAAAGCCATATATATATATAATATATATATATATATATATATAT
>NC_056504.1:31646457-31682729 GCF_014905685.2 Nematolebias whitei
TATATATATATATATATATAATTAAAAACAAAATGCACAAGACACATGATTATCAACTTTGCAGTAGTATCACTATACTCACGTGGTTGAAAAAAGTTAATTACAAAAATTACTAATAATTTGGACAGGTGCTGCCATTTTGCAGTTTTCTTTCAATAAGCTTAAACAGTATCACCAGTCCAAAAGAACTTCATTATCCACAAGGCAACAGTGCACTTCCCAGAATTCAACAGTGCTTCCAGCCTGCTGCTTTATGCCAAAACGGAAGGAAAGTTTTGATCCGATCCAAACCTGACAAAAAAGTTTGGTCCTTATTCAAAGTGACTTCGGCACTCAGTGGCTGCAGAGAGCCGATCAGAACCCGACCAGAACTGGACCAGAACTACTTCCAGCCTCATCGGTCAATCTGAGTGCAGCTTGCGGCCGAGGGAGCCTCTCCAGCGGGGAAGTGTTGCTTAGAGGACCGGTGTCTTCTCCGGAGCTCACCACGGGTGTTTGAACCGGAAGAGTCATCTTTAGTGAAATACTTCCACACTGTTGATGAACTTCTACCCATTTGGCAAGACTTGGCCTGCTCTTTGCCTTCCATCTTCTTGGAAGAATCCGTTTTGTAGCCAGCGGCCCGGCGCTGATCACGTGACACGCGACAATCACAGACTGCGACTAGTAGACATGAAATTTAAAAACTCGCAAGAAGTCCTAGAATCGACGAGTGGACAAGTCAATTCAACATCTAGTATGTTGTTAAAATTACGTAGGTTTAAGAATTTAGAGCATTGCAAGAGTGTGGGAAGGGTTTATAAAACCTTAAAAACTAAATTAATACTATACAATGTCCCTACTTCATGGTTTTTCACTTATTGTGAGGTGGAACGTAGCTCCTGTGATAATTGAGGGACTACCGTTAGTTAAGTTTCTGTGGTGAGTGTATTTTCTGAAATTTTCTGAATGATCGTTGGAGGTTTGGACTGCTCCAGTTACGCTCCAAAGAAGCCCAGAAACCCCACGAGAACTGGTTCAGATGACACATTTATGTCAAACAAGCTGAGCAGGCAAAACCATAGATTCCATTTAGCACTGATCTTGTGATAATTTTGCTAGAAATGATTTGCCTATCAACCATGTTGACCCTGTTCCTCACTCAGGCTTTTACAAGAACAACAGGTTTGTGGGTAAACAGCACAAACAACTGGATTTCTCCTCTAGACAGTACAGATGAACAGCTGCGGGTTTGTCTCTCCTCCAAGCAACCAGTTGGATCAGCAAACTGCACCTGAGTGATTGGGAGCTTAAAGCGAGCGCTCCTATCCGCTGAAAGTCCAATTAAATCATCTTCAGTAAATCACGAACACAGAATTACAGGAGATTACAACCCTATCCTGCCCAGTCCAGACCCACTGAGAACAATGGCCTAATCTGTCCTAATTCTCCAGCTAATCAACCCAGAGCTCAGAGTATCATGTCTGCACAGGCAGAGAAAAACAGTTCACATCCTCCACATACCACACAAAGAAAATAAAACAGGGCAGAGGTATTAATAACTTTATCAGTCGCTCATCAATTTTTAACATTTTTGCCACTCTTTAAACTCTGATTTCAATTTCATCATTTTACCTCTAAGGAAAATGTATATAAAATCAACCATTTGCACAACTCATTTCATTACAGAGTTCTTTGTATTTAATCATCATAGTGACACCAGTGATGATCTACAAAGCATTAAGTAGACCAAGGTTCAGCAAAAAGCCCTTCTTTCATTCACCACGATGACCAGTAAATCTCTCCTCTTACCAATTCCTCCTCTCACTTTCTGGACTCAGATCAGCTCCAGCAGGAGCTACTATATGCTGGGACCAGAAGCTTAAACTAGCAGAGGAGCACATGGGAAAATCACTAATGTATAATAGTACAGTCCATATCATTGAAATCAAGCATTGGAATAAAGGGAATATGTAAGTTTGTTCATTTTAAATGGTACAGCCTGTGACATCATAGATGCATAAATGTTTATTGCATCTCCACCCTGAGATGGGTTACTTTGACACCATGACATGTTACATTATTCATAAAACATTGAAGTGTGGAAAACATTGCAGGACTTAGAAACATAATCTATGTTTGAGATCACCTTGTAACAAATTGTTTTGCCCTTCATTATTCTGTTTTTCCATTTTAGGGGGATGCAGTCTTGTAATCTGAGGTTGTGGGTTCGAGCCCAGGTTGTGTCAGGAAGGGCATCCGGCGTCAAACAAATACCCAAATCTTTCATGAGTTTGCTCACTTTGGTGACCCCATGAAGGGAGCAGCCGAAAGAAACTTATTCAGTTTTTCCATTTTGATGCACTCCGTTATGCATTATCAAAAATAAATAAAAAGGAAAGTTAATAAGTTCCACAACTTTCAATACTGTATACAGTAGTTCCTCGCTACTTCGCAGTTTGACTTTCACGGACTCGCTCTTTCGTAGTTTTTCAACGATTGTCAACTTTAACATCACTCACGTGATTGGGGCGGTACAGGATAAAAAGTTGAGGAAAAAAACTTCGGACGGGCCCACCATTTTACAGTTTTCTTTCAATAAACCTACTGTAACGCCATTCAAAAGAACTACACTACCCAGAAGCCAACAGTGCTTCCAGCTGCTGCTTTCTGCTGAAATGGAGGGAAAGTTTTACAATGCAAAGTCAGAAGTAACCATCCATCCATCCATCCATTATCTTTTACCCGCTTTTTCCATTGTGGGTCATGGGAGTCGCCGGTGCCCATGTGCAGCTATCACTGTGCGAGGGGCGGGGTACACCCTGGACAGGTCTCCAGTCCATCACAGGGCCACTTAGAGACAAACGAGACAAACAACCATTCACTCTCACTCACACCTAGGGACTATTTAGAGTTATCAATCAGCCTAACATTCATGTTTTTGGTCTGTGGGAGGAAACCGGAGTACCCGGAGAAAACCAACGCATGCACTGAGAAAACATGCAAACTCCACCCAGAAAGACCCATGGACCGGGATTTGAACCAGGGACCTGCTCGCTGAGAGGCAGCAGCTCTACCAGTTGTGCCACCGTGCTGCCTCATCAGAAGTAACCATCCATCTATTAAGCTCACAGAACTGGCAGGAAAGTCGCAAATAATCCTGAAGCTTCCTGAAGCTCAATTAACTACGTGCACATCAACCTGGACGGGGAAATGGGCTTCGACGCTGCAGGGTAGGTCTGACGAACTGGAACAAAGCCCGACCAGAACTGAGCTGCTGTTCTGCAGAACTGGTGAGTAAAATTTAACAGTACTGTACAGTACATTCATTCAAGCTTTATTTATACAGGTTAGTCCCATTGTACGTATGTTGTTAAAATTCCATAGGTTTAAGAGTTTAGAACATTGCCATAGTGTGGGAAGGGTTTACAAAGCTTTAATACCAAAATAAATATAACATTCCTACTTTGCAGTTTTTCACCTATTGCAATGGGGTCTGGAACATAACCCCCAATAATTGAGGGACTACTGCATCTTCTTTTGGCTTTTCCCTCTTCAGGGGTCACCACAGCAAGTCATCCTACTCCATCTCACTCCGTCCTCACTCTAACTACCTCCATGTCCTCCCCAACTGGATCCATACTTTGCCTCTTTGGCCTTTTCCTGGCAGCAGCATTTCTGACATCCTTCTACCAATATAACCACTGTTCCTTCTCTGGACATGTCCAAACCATCTCAGTCTGGTCTCTCTAACTTTATTTCCCAGTTGTTCAACCTGTGCTGTACCTCTGATGATCTCATTCCTAATCTTATCCATCATTGTCACTCCTAAGGAGAACCTCAACATCTTCATTTCTGCCACTTCCAGTTCTTTCTCTTTACTTTTTGTCAATGCCACTGACTCCAGACCATACAACATAGATGGTCTCACCACTGTCATTTAAAAATCAAATATTTTGTTCGCTACTGGGGAAAAAATAAATAAATAAATAAAATGCTGTATTACCAATGCCGTGTCTGTAATTGGTATGAACATCCACATTACATCAACATACAAAGAAAGAAAATTTTCAGCATGGCTTGTCCTATGGCAATTGTTACTCTTTTTTGTTCCTCTCATTCTTTTCAGCATATGACTAAAGTTTAATAGAGACAAGATCAAATTAATGTGGGCCAGATTAAAAAACAAACGTTAAAAACCAGTTCCACTGTTGTTGTGGTTTGTAAGGTACAGAGAAAAAGTGAGCATATGAAGTGGACCGATACAACATTGTTTCTCCAAACCTTCATATCTCAAGTAGACGTGAATACATAAACTGTTTTTAAAAATCTCAACTTCAAAAAAAAAAGAAGTAGAAAATCTCAGTTTTTCTTTTCCGAAAACATTGTTTGGATTTAAAATGAGAAATGCAAACAACCATTTAGAAAAGCATCTGTTCATGTGGTCAGAGTCATAGATATTTGTGAGGTTCAGGACAAGTTTATAGTTAAGTTAAAAACATTTGTGGACAGAGGAAGGTAGCAAATATTAAAAGTGAAACTTTGTCTTTCAAGCTGCACTTTGATAACAAAAATTAAAGGGAAAGAAATTCAAGTATTGTCACTTTTTTGTGCTAAACTTTATAGCTCAGCTCAGTAGTCATTTTTAATTGTCAAGGTATGTGAAAAATGTGGACGTTTTTGTACCAGACAAAAAAAAAAAAGACAAGTCCAGACATGCCTGTCTGTCTATTTTAGGACATTAGATTTTACCAATCTCTCAGTTCAATAAAAATAAATCTTAATATTTACGGTTTACTGATAATTCCTGAAGCATAAAAACATTTATGTTCACCTATAATTAGCTGTTACAAATGTATTTTTTACTTTAAATTTATCCCAAAGACAAATTTTCTCCACTTTATATACAGGTCTTTATAACTTTGCAACAGAAAACAGGGCTCTTCCAAAACATATTCCTGAAAGTTTTTGAAGAATTGTTCAAGTTCAAGTGTCTTTATTATCATTCACATCACATGTAGTACATGAGGTGGAACGAAATTGTGTACTCAGGGTCACAGTTACACCCAAAAATAGCAAAATATAAAGTATAAAAAGAAATTGTATTTTACATTTTAACATTTACTATTGGGAGTGGTGTCCTGATTCTTGCTCAATAATCCAGAGTTCAATGGAGGTTGAGTCAGGTCCTCTGGACGGGTTCTTCTTTGTTTTGTCCTTTATCCAAAAGACTTCTTCAGTCTGAGGAGCTGCATGCAAACTCAGTCTTATAAGCAGCGCCTTTGCATAGTGGATCAAAGTTTGCTGGTGACAGTCAAAACAATCACAAATGATAACGGGCACTAACGATCGGTCATTAAGTTGATGTGAGCAACTACAGTAGTTTTTGCTGCCACCAGCAAACTGGTTCACCCACTATGAGAAGGTGCTGCTTATAAGATTGAATTTGCTCGCAGCTCCTCAGACTGAAGAAGTCTTGGACAAAAGACAAAATGTTTCAACAAAGAAGAATCTGTCCAGAAGACCTGACTCAACCTTGTTAGAGAATGGCATCCAACAAATAGAACCCCAAAAAAAACTCAGAGGGGTTCAGATCTGGCGAGTGGCACATTATTACGTTCAGATAATTTATTGGAATAACAGTGCAGCAAAAGGTCTTCCTCGGTATGTGAAAGATTCCCTGTAGTCAAGAATTGATGGTTTTTATTTTCTTCAACAAATTTCCTGCATATTTTCTGCCTTGCATTTAAATCAGATGTTCTCATTTGCCAGAAAACGTATGGAAAATTGCAAAGATCTGCTCATCTTTGCAGGATGGCTACACAAATGTCTCTAATGTACAACAGATGCACAAACATCTGACTTGCTTGCTTAAGTTAAGCGCCAGCCAAGTAATCATCTAAACAAGACAAAATGCTCCATGATTATAGATGTGGCATCAGCTCACTGCTTCCCCATTATCGGTGCAGCTGCTTATCTGCTAATCTATTGACCGCGTGGGTAGAAAGAAATATGCCGCCTGGATGAGTCTTGCCTCAAACATTATTAGAGGTATCAGTAATAGGTTCTCTACAAGCTCCTGGCCTTTTACTGGAAGAGAACATGATGCCAAGACTCCTTTAATGAAACATGACTGACCTGTCGTCCCAGTAGCTTCATTTTGTGCATGAAAGAAGGGCCACTGTCACACCACCATGATGACACACTGCCAAGCTGGAAGAACTCATTTGTTTATCGTGGGTGGAAATTAGTAGGGTGAAGACTACCTCCCTTAAAATATGTAGTCACTCAACCAGACTTGTAACACCTAATAGCACACATATTTTAAATAGATTGAGATTATAGAAAGAGAGAAAGCAGAGTAAAGAATAAGAGATGGAGCTGCTGAAAGATGAGCAGACTGAGGAGAGCCACAGGGGAGATGGCAGCCGTGGGTGCCCTTGAAATTGCCTGACTCATTACTGCAGCAGCACGGCCATGCGTGGTGATGGCAGGCGCACAGCGAGAGCTCTTGATCAGGCACTGAAAGCCGGAGAGTGAGTGAAATCGTGGTTTAAAAAGAAAATACAGCAGAGCATCGATTCAAAAGGCCAACGAGCTCCTCCTCCACTTTCAAACATGCCAACTGCATTAGTGCAAAGCTGATGAGAAAAGGGCTAATACATGAACAACCTCCTGTTTGTGGTCTGATAACAGAAGAACTAGTTATAAAGGTTTTAACAGAGAATGGCACACAGGCAGATTTGAGCACTGACTGGCAGGTCCATCTGAGTGACACAACCATATAAAATCATTTATTTCCACTGGAGTGTGGGCTACAGATACCAATCCACTTTAATGTGCAGCTGCCTGTCATCACTCTCTGAGCACCAATAATATATGCTGTCTCTGAAAGCAAACAAAAAACATCTAGGAATATGCTTGGATTACAAGAACCTGCAGTCTGTTTCCCCTCCTTATCTGGTCCAATACTGCTGTTGGGCTGAATGCATCCCTTAAGCAAGTTGACAGCAGGAAGAGTCTGACTAGCCCTGAAACACCGGTTGCATACAGCCCACTGACAGTCCCCATCACTATAATTAAAGCCCTGTGACTGCTGCGGTTTCCATTTTGTCCTCTGCAGGAGTTCACTGCCAAGTTTAGGCTACAGCTGTGTGGTAACAAGTGCACAGCGTCGTCCAGCCCCAATTAGTCTTAGAGCCAGCGTCTATTTAAGATGGCGCCCGACCTCCCACTGAAGTTTGGGTAAAATGGTGGTGGGAGGAAGAACTAGTCTGGCCAGCTGTGAGCATGTTACTTAAAATAATTATTGACATCTAGTCTTTTGGATTGTTTAGCAAGACTGAAGTAAAACTAAATACTTTTTTATTAATGGAAAATTAAATATAGTTTGGCTTTTTTTTTTTAACATCTAAATATTTCACAACTAGTTTCAGGTAAATTTTACGTTGCATTTTAAATAGTTTTGTTAAATGTGCAACTTGCTTCTGTTCATTAAATGTAAACAATGTTCCATAACGTTCTGTATAATTTCCAGAATAAATCCAACTCTAATCAGAATGCTTTAGCCGACAGTGAAATTTCTGCATCCCGATCCAAACAGAGCTGCAAACAAATCGTCCTCCATCCTACCATAATGTCCTTTATGTGCGAGCAAGCAATTATGAGCAGGCTGTTTGCCAGGTGTGTGCATGCATGTTGAGTGGCGAATGTGTCTGTGCGTTGAAGCTTTTGCAACAGACATGCTTCCGAGGGAGAAAATGTGCACAAATCAGGGGGAGGTAAAGCTCTCAACACATCAACAAGACTCAGATTCTGAGGTCAACAAAGTGACATGGCAGGCTAAGGAGATTACATCCATACGCACACCAAAGGCACGTGTGACAGCGACCCGCCAAAATCACTGTTCAGAGTTTAGATGGTATGATATAAAAGACAGATGACGTAGCTAAAACCTGCGGGAATATTGTAAAGCAGCATATAGGACATAGAAAGTATTTTCACATATCATTGTGCTCATTTTGGAGGAGGATAACTGGCTGTGGCGACCCCTGAAAAGGGAACAGCCAAAAGAAAAAGAGAAAAAAAGTAGTAGAATTGTGCTTATTACATGAGTAGATCCACAAGTCCAATGTAAAACAGTTTATCGTTTCCACAAACCTTTTCAGTGACACAGTAAAAGACAATGAAAAATGAGGTTTCCAACAAGAAAAATGCCTGGTCATTTTATCCTGATGCATGCTCAGCATGCTCATGCCCTGGTCATTTTAGTGCCATCCTGGCTTCAAACACAAATACAGACGAGGAGTGAACATCAACAAACTGCAGCTTCCCTGCAAGCACACAATTTAGGGGGAAAAAGGCAGCCCTGAAAAGTGTTACAATTTGTGCAACATTAATTTTGACAACAATGTCTCTTAAATTGGGAAAAGCCCTGTGTATTTGCTACAGCTGCAACATCAGCGTTAAAACTTGAATGCAGTATTTTCCTCAGTGCAAACCACAGTGGCAACTGCAACACTGTGCCTTTGCAAAGCTAATTAGCTGTTAATGGACTGAGTGCAACACAGGGCCTTTTAAAAGAATGTGTTCATTATCTAGAAAATAGTCCAGTAGTTGGCTGAATTAACCAAGGATCTGGTCATTTAGATGTTAAGTCTCAAAGTTTCATCTCCAACTTCATATCACGCGTCATACATTTTTTTGATACATAATAAAAAATAAAATTGTAATTTTAATAATATATCTGGGCTGCAATGACAAATAACATTTGATTATAACAACTGAAGTAAATTTGGAGATCATCGTACCTCATTATAGGGGTGCATCGATTTATCAACACTGATTTCCTTAATTTTGGGAAATCGGACAATACTTACAAGAGAAACCGATTTTACAGATTTTTTTAGTTTTAACAACAATTATCTGAACTTCATTTACATTTCAGAGCACTACCTCACAGCCAGTTAAAAAAAGTTTGTATTGTTTCAAGGATAATGTTCATGGGTATATTTTTCAATAAAATAAGATTGGAAAATTGAATGCGCATGGTGACCTTATAACACCTGACAGTGTCGCTCATAAAACAAAATCGGTATCGGCCAAAAATCGGAATCGGCAGGTCAGACTTTTTAGAAATCATTGATCGACCAGAAAACTGCAAACGGTGCACCCTACCTCATTACTAGTAAATGTCTAATACAGTAGTCCCTAGTCCATGGCTACTTAGCGGTTCAACTTTTGCAGACTCACTCTTTTGCAGTTTTTCAAAGTAAAATTGAATATGAGAAGAAGAAAAAATTATACAGGACACATGATTGTAAACTTTAACATTAAACACAAAAACATGCATGTTAGGCTGCCTTCAGGCCTTCCTTGCAAATGAGATCTGTAATCTCAATAGGATTTGCCTGGTTAAATAAAGGTTAATAAATAATTTAAAAAACATGTGATTGGGACAGTACTGGCTACAGTACTGTACAGTAAAAAACTTAACGAAAAAGTTAAAAAAGACTTTGGACAGGCGCTGCCATTTTGTAGTAGTTTTCTCTTAAGAAGCCTAAACTGTATCCCCGCTCATAACGACTACATTTCCCAGAAGCCAACAGGGCCCCGCCCTGAAGCCATTTTCCTTCTGCTGAAATATTAGAAAGAACGTTTTGATCTGATCGGAAAAAGTTTAGCACTTATTACAGCGACTTCGGGGCCCAGTGGATGCAGAGAGCTGCACGGAACCCACCGGGAACTGGACCAGAACTGGACCTCCACACCCATCTGTGAATCTGAGAACTGGCAGCCGGCCAACAAGGACTTCAGAGCAGGATGCACGGCGTTAGTTTCAGCGCTCCCTCCGGAGCCCAACGAGACTTTTATCATCTCTTGGACCACTCAATCGGACCACTGGTCCCATGCCCCCCACCCCAAAATGCGCTTTGGCACTCAAGGGCTGCACAGAACCGTAAAATTAAAGTAAAATTTAGTAGCTACATTTATGTATGTTGTTTGGGCGGCTGTGGCTGAGTGGTTAGAGCAGTCGTCCTCCAATGCAAAAGTTGGGGGTTTGAATCCACCAGCAGTCACATGCCGAAGTGTCTCTGGGCAAGACACTGAACCCTTCATTGCCTCCGATGTGTGTCCCATCGGTGTATGAAGGTGATAAAGCTCTGATTATTAGTCTCTTTAGAATGATTTGTTCAATTAGCTTTGTAGAGATCTAGTAGAGTGCTGTATGAATGGGTAAGGACACAGATTGTGTTGTAAAGCGCTTTGAGTATCTTGATCAGATAGAAAGGCGCTATACAAGTACAGTCCATTTACCAATACCATGTTAAAATGACAGAGGTTCAAGAGTTCCGAACATTGCAAGAGTATGGGAAGGGTTTCTAAAGACTTAAAATATATAAATACTAAAATAAATATAATGTCACTACTAGTTCGCAGATTTTCACTTATTGCGGGGGGAGGTCTGGAACGTAACCTCACAATAAACGAGGGAGTACTGTATACTAGAAACCTCCAGTAAGCACTGATTATTGTTGTCAATCCAACTCCACAGCTGCGACAGAAACTGAGTGACTATGAATCACTGCTGCAGTTAAGTGGAACAGAAACTGGCTACAGACACGTCAATATTAAGTAATCAAACTGGAATGTTGAACTAACATAAACGGACACACTACTGGAAAAATGAACTGCAGAAATAAATGACTTCAGCTCTGACGACCTGGCCGCGATCTCTTTCTGTTCATTTTCTCCAAGAAAAATCGTATTAAACCACAGAATACCTGCCAGCTCTTTAACGATCCCACAGTTGTTTCTTTCACTCTCTAACTAAAGGGTTACATTGTTGTAAAAACCCAAAGCAGAACCGCATTGTCAAAGGGGAAGGCAAATCCAAAAACATCACAACAAAACTAGAGGAAGGCAACGTTAAAACTTGTCTTGGATTTTAAACAATGCAACAACAAGGGGCAAAGCTCTGGCTCTCTGCACATCTAATGTGCTTATGTTCATCTCCATCCTTCCCACCATACCAAAATATCTTGGGGTAGTTTCAAACAGGCCACCAAGCTGGCATGACATGTGCCCCTCAAGCCACATTATTGCTGCACATGGAGCCGATTGCTGTTGCATTTTAGCACATCCCCATCATATTGTTTTGGCATTTAGTTAAGCAGTGTTGAGCTTTATGCTGAGTGAAGTTGGAGCCTGCAGGCACAGTTCTCACACATTTGCTTCTATCTGACAAACAGCTCTTCTCTGTTTACTGAAGAAAAGAGGAAAAACAAAAGCAAACAAGTTGTGTAATACATATTCTTGATGACATTTCATGTTCATGAGTGAGAGTAGCATTCAACACTATCACCTGCATTTTTCTGATGTGTGTTTGTCTAGTAAGGTTTTGACATTACGTAACAAATCATGTCAAAAGGCGGGTGTTCCAAGCTCATCGAGGGTCACGCTTGTTTCCGATGGGGCCCTCAGTGCTCAGACTCTTTCAGCATCGCAGAAGCATCCAAGGCTCTTGCCAGAATACAAAATGCCAAATCGCCGCCTTGAAAAGAACTCCGAGCGGAGGGACGAGCTGTTGTCCAAGAAGGGAGAAACATCTTGAGCTGGGACTAATTATTTCTGTTCAAACATTAGACAGTTTTGACCCTCATCAAGCTGCTCGTAAAGAGTCCAATTGAAAACTGAAGATAGTTGCATGAATATTCACAGCACCCTCAATGAGTTCATAATGCAAAAAGGAATGGTTTTAAATCTCGGTTGCACAAAGTGATGAGGAACATGCTTTGAACGTTAAACAGAATGTGATCAATTTCACACCAAAGTCTGATAAAGTCGTTGCATAAACTCATTTGTAGCAAGAGAGAGCAAAAAAAAGTTATTTGTCCTATATACGTATGTACTGTGCAAAAGTTTTTACTTATTCCTCATTTCTTTAATTTTTCACCCAAGAAACAAACCGTTTTTCTAATATTTTAAAAAGTGGTCAGGAGTAACAGAGCACTTACAGAAACATTCATATATAAAAAGTAAGTTAATAACATTATCTGAGGAGCAGACTGCTTTGAGTTTAACTCCATCACAGAATTTTCATCTTGAGCGAGCATGAAGGCGACAGTGGAAAGGAAAAAACTCCCTCATGAGAAAGAAACCTTTAGCAGAACCAGTCTCAGGACAAGCGTCCATCTGTTTCGACCGGCTGGGTTTGAGAGGAACAGCAAGAAGGAACAGATACACAATGGCAGGTTGTGAATCACATGTTAAGATAGAATGAAAACTATTTATTTGTAACAATTTATTTTAAGAAATGAGGTAAATTTGTCCTCCAGTAGTCTAAGCCTATGGCAGCATAACAAGCCAACCCTAATTATAGGATTTATCAAAAGGGAAAGTCTTAAGCCCAGTCTTAAAACTGGACAATGTGTCAGCCTCATGGACAGAAACTGGAAGTTGGTTCCAAAAGAGAGGAGCCTGATAACTGAAAGATCTTCCTCCCATTCTACTTTTGGAAACTCTAAGAACCGCAAGTAAACCTGCAGTCTGAGAGCAAAGTGCTTTGTTAGGAAAATATGGAACAATAAGTTTTCTAATATAAGATGGAGCTAGGTTGTTGAGGGCTTTGTAGGTTAGAAGTAAGATTTTGAATTCAATTCTGGACTTGACAGGGAGTCAATGGAGAGAAGCAAAAACCAGAGAGATATGATCTCTCCTACTAACTCCAGTTAAGACTCTGGCAGCAGCATTTTGGATCAACTGAAGTTTTTAAGTATTTTTAAAGAAGTATTTGGACACCCAGACAACAAACCATTGCAATAGTCCAGTCTAGACATGATAAATGCATGAACCAGTTTTTCTGCATCATTTTTAGATAGGATGTTTCTAATTATAGTGATATTACGCAGGTGGAAGAAATTATAAAAGAATGAAAGAATAAAAATGCTCCTAAACTCAAGGTATGAACCAGTGTTGTGTCAACAGAGATTAACAAAGAGCTTGTCTTAACGGAGCTCTTCTGGCACTTGTTACCAGCAGCCTGTCACAAAAAACATTTGTTTCCATTTCATTTGCTTTTTATTTTTATTACAAAAATGTACTAAAGAAAGCTTAGTTTGACATATAAAACAACAATTTTAGCAACAAGATAGTTTCCAAAGAGCTATAAGATGAAAACTTTACAGAGACAATCAACTGGAGGATGAGAAGTCTTGTGTCAGGTCTTTGTTTGCTTCCCCCCCCCCCCCCCCCCCCAGATACTGCTCAACATTTGTAGATAAGCTCAACACTTATTTTGGTCCTGCACTTGTCCACTTTTCTTATTTTTAAAAAGGAGCACATTTTCTGTCAGGTATAAGAGTTGGACAAAAAATTAGTGAAAATGAAGACAAAAGCTCAATGAAAATATTTTTAAAAAAGGACCTTTGGAAAGTATTGATGAAGATCACTTGAAAACGGTTCGAGAAAAATTGGTTTGTTAATTAGAATCAGCCTTTGTCATTGCACAGAAGCACAAAGAAATTTAATTTCAGTACAGCCCGTCCAAAGAAACATAAACAACCAAACAACACAGACATGGGTAGACGTATGCCTGAGGCTGCAGCCTCATGAGAGGCGCTGCCTTTTTTATTAAATAAGGTACAAGGGAACACGAGGAAAGAGGAGGTACCCCCCAAAAAAATCCTTTCTCACACCGTGTCCCTAACAGGACACAGTGTGAAAGTTGCAATAAAACCTCAGCATAAAAAACAACATACAGATGACATAAGACATGTGCATGTGGAGTGGGTGAGGGTGAAGTGGGAAGGGGGGCTCCCAGCTGATCACATGCTTTGGTTGCACATGGTTTTGGTTGTCAGCAGCAAACTGGTTGATCCACTCTAAGAAGGTGCTATTTAAGAGACTGAGCTGAAAACAGCACCTCAGACTGAGGAAGTCTCTTGGATGAGAGACGAAACGTTTCTAGATTTTTTTGCTTTGTTTTTTATTGTTTTTTTTTTTTTGAATGTCCAGAGGACCAGATTGAATTTTTTTGGATTTTTCTACCTGGATTATTGAGCATGCGTCAGGATATTCTCCAAGGTCAATTCCTTCTTGTCAGCGAGATTCAGGAGCCACAAGTAGCCTGCAATTCTCAGCAATAATCGCATCCATCTTATGGCTCAGGTCACACAGCATTTGAGTCTGAGTGTTCACAGCACAGCACATTCCTTCACACAGGCCTGGCAGCTTCACAATGGCCAGAACAGCTGCTGACGTTTTTCGAATTTGTCGATATGCCAGGTAACCACCAACTCCAAAAAGCAAAAAGTCTGTTATCATAAATCCAATTATGTACGCATTGTCAACATCTTTGACTGACAATATGGGCAGACACACAATCTTCAACTGCCCTCAGGAATCCATCGTGTATCTGGCTGCAAGTGTCCCAATGGGGCAGGAGGGCTCTCCTTCGTCTTGTCTTCTCGTCAAGAAAATTTGATCAATTGCGTTGAGAGACCAGCTGACCAGATCCATGATTTACAATTCGGAATATATGCAAAGAGAGGCTCCAAAAGGTTCACAGTTCAAAGAGCAGAAACAGGGGAAGGAGCGGGAGAAAAAAGCGTCCGCCTTCACCGAGAGCAAGAAAGAAAAAAAACAGCAAAGTATAAAGAAATTAGGAGTGGTTTAAAACTCTTGCACAGAACTGTTATTACATTACTTTGGTGAGATATATTAAAAAAAAAACTAATTTTGATTAAAACTGATGGTTAAAGCAGTATTAAGAGACAAAATCCCTGCATGTTACAAAAATGAAAACACATTTATCTATCAATTACCACAAACCATGTAATCCACTGAGTCACAAGGGAAACAGGGAAGTACAGATACCAGTATTTCAATCTCCATCAAATCCCTCCAGCTTCTCTTTGGGAATCCCAGGCCAGCTGGGAAACAAAATAATCCCTCCAGCGAGTCCCGAATTGGCCTAACTCGCCCAGCCCTGGTAGACCTCTAAACAACACAAGCTCTGTTTTTTTAGCAGTTCCGTTTCTCCATCGGGTGGAGTTCATAATTGTCCGCTCACTGTTTCAGGGCGCCAGTGCAGAATGAACTTCTCCACGTCAAAGATATTTTTAGACAAGTCAAGGAGGTCAGCATCATGAATAGTCAAAGGCTGCAGCGATCCAAGAGATGCATTCTGTGCATGGATGAAGGACTTGTCAGAGAGTAAGACTACATGGTTATTTCCAAACAATATAAACCTTTAAAACCTCATATGATTTGTATCCATCAGGGATTTTTTTTTCTTTCTTGTGTGGCTAGAAATGTCCTTTTAGTGACAGAAGATATCTGCAGTGATAAGCAGACATGAAAATTGGAATATGCGCCTTAGCACAAGCCTGGAGTGTGTTGCTATGTGTACTGGAACACCAAAGAAAAAGGATTAGGAGCTTTGTTTCACAGTTATTGGATTTTGGCTCAGTGGGAATGGAATTATTCAAACAACAAGCGGCAAGCAAACACTTGCACCATTCTTACTCGTGGAAAATGAGTCAGATTCTCACAGCCACTGCTAATTATTGTCTAAAGTCCTGAATCTGAAATTAGTTAAGTTATTTAAATGTTTCTGAGGTATTTCATCTCTTTACTTCACCAAATCCTTCTTGTGCTGGTGGACTTAACAGATAATTTTCCTTGAGAGTCAAAATATCTGAACAGAAACAAACCAAATTATTTTTCATTTTTTTCTGTTATACTTTATACTAGGGCTGAAAGCACAGAAATCAGATGAAAAATGCTGAGAAAAAAAAAAGACTGGTTTAAGTGAGTATTTCAGGTTCACGACGAGCGCAACACTTCACAGCTCTCACAGGGGGACGTAATCCTGATGCATTTCCAGGTTCAAATTTAGGATTTACCTCGTAAAACTGATCATATTGTAGTATTTGTTTATTTAAAAAGCATGTTTTGTCAAGAGTTACAGAAAAAAAAAAACCAGCAGATAAGTCTGTTATTTCTAAAGTAAATATGCTGAGATTTTTGACTGAATTTTACATGACTTAGCCAAATTAGGAGCGTGAAACAAGGCATGCTGTTAACAACAACTAATAAACTCACATGTACCCGAGAGTAAAATATGCATTAATATAATTTTAATTGTGCATTCTTCTATGTCAAGCATGCATATTTCAAATGAAACCCCAGTTTTCCCAAATTCCCTCAGATTCATTTTGCATAATTTTATAGTTGAAGAACTTTTAGGCAACATGAGCTGCATATTGAATCATCTTTTTACTCAATTAAGTATTTATCAGAGAATGAAAAACACTCTGACCTTTGTTAATAACAGGAGTGACCAACTAGAATCTTGTTATCTAAGGTCAGTGGACTCATACAGGCCTTTTGGGAAAAGTAAATTAGATATGCCTCATTCTTCAGCTACTACTCCAAATGAAGTTCTCATGAGAAAACTGCTTACATGGAGCAGCTCTGTAGTAGCCGAGGTCTTAATGCTGAACAGCCTAGGCAGCTCCCATGGGGGAGACAAGAGTTCAACTACAAGAATCCAATGCAAAGGGCTTTTTTTCAGTAAAATGTCAGATTATCTTTACTAATGAGCTGTCAGAGTGTGTTAGCTACAACTGACCTGAATCTCCTCGAACGCCTCGTCGATCGTGGTCACCTGGTGCTGCTCGTGCAGCGTCGGCTCGTCGCAGAAGAAGCACACCAGGCTTTTGTCTGTGAGGCAGAAGAGCTTGACCTTCTCGTGGTCTTTGCAGGGGTAGGGGCTCCTCTGAGCGTTTAGGATGGCGTCGAGCGGGAAGGCCGAGTAGCGCTCCACAATGTTGGACAATTTGAGACTCGGCGAAAGGAGCGGATCGGCGAAGGTCCTCCGGCACTCGGGGCAGTCCCGCGTTCCGTGAGGCTCTTGCCTGCTCCAGTGCTCGGTGATGCACTTCCTGCAAAAGTAGTGCTCACAGCCAAAGCTGACAGGGTCCTGGTAGATGCTGAGGCAGATGGAACAGAGGAGCTCGTCCTTCAGACAACAAGCCATTTGCCAAAGGAGAGACTGCGCAGCATTTAAAAAGACTGTTCTGGAGCTGAGGACTAGTGGTTTAATTTGCAAGTGAATGGTTCACTGCCATGCAGGTGTTCGTGGAGAATCTTCAGGACTCTTCAACCTGGTCGCTGCTGGAAACATATTAAACAACATGCATTAAAATAAACTGTCCCATAAGAAAGGAGTGGATGGAGAAACGTTTCAGGGGTGATTTGGGATGTAAGAGTGGGCAGCAAAATGTCAAAAGAAAGATTTACAAGTTAGTGAGAACCAGCCGAGGTGGTTTGGACATGTCCAGAGGAGGGACAGTGGGTATACTGGTAGAAGGATGTTAGAAATTCAGCTGCCAGGAATAAGACAAAGAGGAGACATATGGATGCAGTTAGAGAGGACATGGAGGACAGAGGATGCAGAGGACAGAGTGAGACGGAGGAGGATGACTCGCTGTGGCGACCCCTGAAAAGGGAAAAGCCAAAAGAAGAAGAAATTGGAAATAAAATGCATCTTAACTTTAATCTGAGACTAAAAGCTTCAACAAAGTAACACATTTTTGTGGGCATTTATAAGAAAATGTACTTAAATAGGAACTTGTTTAATACTTAAATCTCTTCCGCTACAAATCGGATCAAGTTATTGGTTTTCTGTGGTGTTGCCCCCCCCCCAAAATATCAGCTTTTAAAATCAGAATAGTATAAGTTTTATGGTATGTTATGACAGTGCTGACTGTGTTCTTAATTAACAATTCAAGCAATAACTTAATGAGCACCCTGACAGGGCAGTAAAAAAAAAAAAATGTGGTAGATGATGGAGACTTTAACTCAGAGATTATGAAAACCTAATAATCTAATCTTGATTCAAGAGAAGAAGCTGCAGTTTAACTTTCGGTTTGTCAGCTTCCTCCTTACCTGAGGGAACACCTGGATGTGACGAAGCTGTGTAAGGAAATGCATTTTCCAATCTGCTAAACTCCTTCCTTAACTAAGTTTAAAGGGTCTGAAACGTGTTTTTAACACTAAATGCTTGCGCCAAGCAGACAACAAACAGACAAACACCTGCAGCCTCTCTCTGCTGCCGTCGACCTTCCTGCCCCGAGTAAAAAAATGAAGATTGCAACAAGATTGTTTTATCTTTGAACAATCAGAAGCTACCGAGCCAGGCATATTAGCAGCCTGTGATGGACTTGCGACCTGTCCTGGGTGTACCCCCGCCTCGTAGGCACCAGCTGCCCCAAAACCCGGAAAAAGAAAGGCAGGTAAAGAAAATGGATGAATGGATGGATATGTAAACACGACCGACCTGAGCAGAACACAAAACCATAGCGGAAAGGATGAATGAGAGGGCAGAGAGGGCACAAAAGAGGCACAGCAATAGTTAAATGGGCTCCACATTTATAAACACATGCATTTCAGGTGCCATGAATGGATTAAACGGAACTTAAAGTGACAATTCGTTCAAAAAAAGATGGATAAAAGCGGAAAATGAAACCCCTTCACCTACCAATCTCGTAGCGACATCAGCTGCTTCCACACAAGTGTCTAGCGAGGAGAGCAACACGCAGCGGCAACAGATGCAACCAACTGCGGCAGTGAATAGGGGTGGCAAGTCAAACAGGTTTTTACAAAATAAAAGCAGTCGGATTTTTTTCACAATAAAATAAATGGTAACGAATAAATAATTTTAAAAGACGTAACTTTAATCATCTATGCTATGATTTGAGGCATAAAATTTTAACTATAGATGAAAAATTGTAATCCATCCCCCCCTACTTTTAATAATGAAACGGTTCACACTTCCTCTCCGTTTCTTGTTTAGCCGTTTACCTTGATCCAACAAGGGAGGAAATGCAGACAGAAACTTAATTTTTGTGATTAGTAGCTTGACTTATAAGTGAGCTTTGGAGTCGTCGCAAATAGAAAAGTGACTTTAAGATCTAAGTGTAAACGGTTTTATGAATTAAAGTGTTCATAAGCCGGTTTGTTACTGGCTGCAGTGTTAATCTTTGACCAGCAGGTGTCGCTCGTGTCCGCAGAAACCACAGGGAGCAGCGACGAAGAGCAGAAAATTCAGGAACGCACACTTTACTACAAGATTGATTTTAGAGTTTGTTTTTTCTTAAGGGATAGTTCTGTCTTGATTTAGTATTTGCTATTCATTAGTTTTCATTGCCAGCATATATTTGTAAAGGTTTCTACCATAGCTTATTTCATCAGGTGAAATGTTCCAGGTTTTTGTTCCCCTTTTTTCATCCCAGTAAATCAATAACCTGCCATTTAAGTACTGTGTGGGATTTAGGTTAAAGCTCTGAAGGTCCAAATGATTATCCTTTTATTTTGTGGCTGCTGTACAATTTAAGCATATAATTGTGAGAAAAAAAACCTAGATGATATAGGGCATACATTACTACCTTAGTAAAACGTATGTACAAGACACTATTTACAGACATAAACAAATACAAGTCGCAGCTAATGACCTTGAAATGGCTTTTCGGTGTGCACATGTGTAAACAGCTCGTACATTCAAGTACATGTTTTTGGTAAAACTGTTATCACCATATGAAAAAAAAAATCCTGTCTGTTTTTTTTTCATGAGTTGCAATAGACACTCTCTGGAAATGATGCCTTCAATAGGTCGCCCGCCTCTTGTTGTGGGGTGCTGAAGGACTCCTCTTCTTGTCCAAAGGGCAGCTTACATTCTGCTTGACTCAAGTCTGTTGATTTAAGTGAGGGGTTTCTACAAGACCCATTTCCTATGTGCAAAGTGATGTTAACGTTCACATGGGGACTGTTAGTCACAGGGCTGACGATCTGCGGGCTGGTGGGCTGTGTTGGCATACTGGTCTGGGGACTGGCAGGTTCTGTGTTGGACAGTAGGGTCATGGGCTCTGACAGGGCAGAAGGCAGACCAGTAATAGCCAAAGTTGGTTGCAAAGAGCCAATGCAGTCATGGCTGGTGTCATCGTCTGCTTCGGCTAAAGTTTCAGATTTGTTACTCTGTTGACTGAGGTTGCTGCCTTCTCTCCCTTTCTCGAGCAAACACTCCTGTTCTGGGGACGTAAGTGTGAATGAAGTCATCTTGGACTCCACCGTGTAGTTCTGATCAACCTGCAGGTATGGTAAGAAAAGTTTGATTAATTTTAAAGTCCTTTAACATCTGGAAGTTACTGATAATTATAAATACGACTGAGCTTTTGAGCATTTGAAATACAGCTCCTTCCATATGTTGCAATTTATGTATCATCAACTAAAATACTTCATGCAGATGGAAATATGCTTTTCTAATCATGTCCAATAACTCAGTCTTAATTTTATGTAGAAAGCACTCCTTTGTGCTTACTGAGTGAGAAAAAAGTTGCTTTAAGATGGATTTAAAGCAAAGCAAAAGAAACAACATTGATGCTTTGTTGACACTGTATATCAACGTATAAAAATAAAATGAAAGTGAAATAAGTGAAAATAAATCACAAATTCATGTATCACAGTTTAGGTAAGTGACACTTATTTAACAACACCTGAGTGTTCATTTAGTTTGTTAAATCCAAGGCTACGTTGTAATATTTAACTCTTGTAGATTGCGTAGAACAAACAAAAAAAAAAGATGATTTTGTTTATTGCACAGAGAACAAGACAAAACTTACTTCATCTGTAGTCTCACAGTTTCCATTTGCATCTACTTTAGGATGTAAGCTTGCAGAATCTCAAAACAAAAAAACAGAAATGATGTTCAGTAAAGGTTAGGAATAAAGTGAAATTGTGACAATATTTAAAGATAAATGTAATTTCAATACAGCAACAGCTTTTTTCTTAAATGAGAATGATGAATGTATTTTTTGTGGGGTGCTGTTACCCTTTCTCCAGATTTGTTTGCAAAGACACAGCAGGAGGATGACCACGATCAGAAACCCCAGCAGTCCAATGACACGAGCAATGACCGCAACTAACAGAGAAATAAATACAAATGCAACTTAGACATCACATTAAACATATTTGTTAAATAAATTATGTGTAGCAGTTTGATATTGGTGTTTGTACCCTGGTCACTGTTACGGCTTTTGTGTGAAAGATTGGAATCCACCGTTGAGCCGATAAACCCCTCGGACTGAGAGGAGGTTCTTGTTAAATATGAGCTGCCTGCGGCCGGAGATGTTATTATAGTTGCAGTTGTGACCACGGTCGCTGAAGAAGGCCGACAGTGATCCATGTAGGAGAGTTTATCGAAGAATGTCCCATTTGGGCAGAGTTCACACTTGACATCTGAGTTTAGCATGACTGATAACAATAAAAGAAGAATTCATAACACAACATTTACTGTTGCCACATACCGTATTTTTCGGTCTATAAGGCGCACCGGAAATTAAGTGAAACAAACTAGTCAAACTGTATTCAACTCATTCATAATAACCACATAAAATCAGTTTGAGGTCAGTAAGTACAACCAGATTTAATACATAAGGTGCACCTGATTATGTCTCACAGTTGATTTTTGAAAAAAATTAAAGGATTTTAAGTGTGCCTTATATTCCGAAAAATATGGTACTTATCGTATGTTCTGTAAATATATAATAGTAATCCCGGGGATTGTGTTTACCTGGATTTACCACTCCATAACCAGGTTTACACTTTGTGTAGCTCCTACAGTCTGAGCAGTACGGGCTGTTAAACCCGATCTCACAGTACTTTCCAGACTGGCAAATACACTTGGACTTGGTGGTTGTGGTGCACGCCTGGGCAATCTGGAGACCTTTTGCTGGGTAAATACCGAAACGTACACATACACATATTAATAAGTAAAACTGAACAATAAATAAATAAATCTAAATTTGTAACTTCAATGTCCTGCACATCTACTGACTTGTTTTGCATTTAGGGCAGGAGAAACAGTTTTGTGCAAAGTTCCAGGTCTCTATGTACCTCCCTGGTTCGCATGGCTTACACTCAGTATCTCCAGTTTTACTGCACTCTTTATCCAGACGATGCCCTGTAACAAAAAAAAAAGTAATTTTACAAATACTGTGTGGGCAAAAATAGTCACTGTCTGGATTTAACTAAGCAGCAGTTAAGTGTCACCCATCCAAAAAAAATAAATACTGAAGTGGTAGAGATATGTCAGAAGTCAATTAACTCTAACATCAACAAGTAGCTTCTCATTCCTTCACCAGCAATGTTGTGAAGACACATCAAATTGAAAAGGTCAGATTTCTGATCTGCATCAAGCAAACAAAACTGGAAGTACAAAGACTGGATGAGGAACTGTCCAACACATAAAAACCTAAAACAAGAGTATACGGCACATTTTTATGCACATCAGTAAACTAATATGCAGAAACCTATAGCAAACAAAGACCTTTAACCTTGATTTGTGACCTTACACTTAGTGGTGGATCAAGTTTCGTTAAATTATCTTGAGCGTATCAGAAGTTATGGGCCACACAATCAGAGACCTTGTATAATGTTACCATGATTTGTGACCTTGATGCTGGGGTGATTGAAAAGTGTGCATGACACACCTTCTAGTGATTATCTGTATGGGTATCAGATATTATTAGATCATCTCGTGTAGATCAGAAGTAACGGGTGGGATCAGCAAAGACCTTGTATAACATTTGACCTTGATTTATGATCTTGACCTTGAAGCTGGGTTTATGAAAAAAAAATCATGTAACACGCCATCTAGTGGTGGTACAAATTCAAATGAAGTTTTGTTGAATTGTTTTGAGCAGATAAGAAGCATTGGTCCAGAGAAAAAAATAACAATAGCACAAAATCAACTTTTGAACATCTTTGTGTTTTATTATTCGTGTGTTTAGGACTAATTAAGACTGCCACTGTTCCAGTTATCAAGGTGAGAAGGGAGATCTGTTACGGTTCTTCCTGTCCCACTTTCATGCTCAGTTCTTGCACTCAAACACCAGAGCAGCAGACCTTCACCATCCAGAACATCACTGCTGTTTGGTTTGTTTTTTAAACTTTACAAGATGACACCAACGAGTTCAGCAACAACATCCAACCACAGGTTCTTTCTCTTTTTATTCGTTTTATCTTTATTGGTCCACCCCACTCTTGGGGGAAGATGCGTCTCCTGGTAACAAGAGATTCATTTACCAAAACTTCAGCCTTCGTATTGTAACAACGCAATTGGTAAAAAGTAATTAGAATGGATGACTCACTTGCTGAGAATCGTAGGGTTTTCAAATAATACACAGCACGTGTTTAAAGTCAAGTCAAGTCAGTAATATGCTGCTGAAGCTCCCGGGCGATCGCTGACTGGGACATTTATAGCTGCTGGTTATGAGTACATTATGAGTACATTATGAGTACATTATGAGTGTACAGTCAGTTTCACAGATTCAAAGGATGATTTAGGAAAGTGCTGAGCGTGTGAGATGCGGGCAGAGCCAGATTAGCATATTTGCCATTTCCTGAATGAGATTCAAGATGCCAATTCATAGTTTATGCAATATTAAGAATATTACATGTTTTTATGTGTGCTGCAGAGAGAGGAGCTTTGCAGAGAGTGGTGAAGGCTGCACAGAAATCTGTTGGAATCGGTCTCCCCACCGTCACAGACATCTACACCTTCAGATGCAGGAAGAGGGCCACCTGCATCATGAAGGGCCCCACCCACCCAGCGCACACACTTTTTGCCCCGCTCCCCTCGGGAAGGAGGTTAAGGAGCATTGAATGTGGAACCACTAGACTGAGGAACAGCTTCTACCCTGAGGCTGTTAGACTCATGAATCTCTGACTAGAATAATCACTGTGAAAAACCATATCGTGTTGCTGCTGATCTGTTTCGTGTTGCTGCTGATCTGTTTCAATGTTGATGTGTTCATGCGTGCACATCTGCTCGCGGACTCATGTTCATGTTTGTGCTGATGTTCAATGTTTTATGTTATGAGTGCTTGGTGTATATTTAGTTGATGTTTTTCTTGGTTCATATCTTGGATGTCATTGCTGTTTTTCTTGTGCATTTTATTGTTGGATGTAACTGGGACCCTGCGTACATAATTTCGCTCCACCACATGTACCACATGAGGTGCGAATGACAATAAAGAAACTCTGACTCTGACTCTGAAAAACTTTACAGTTTACAGTGAACAGAGCTGAGCTTTAGGGACATGAGGATCACTGTACTGGGACTTCTACCTCACTGAGAGTCTTTGAAAGTCACTGAAAGGATCTTTAAGAAGGAGTCATAGGTTATTTATAGAGATAATTTATTTATTGTGTGAACACTGAGTCAGCATTCACACTATTATTTTCCTCTTTATAGTTCTTTCCTAACGTTTTTGGCTGTCAAGCTACTTCCATGTACATTGTGCCATATTAAACATTCTAATGTTAAAATGTTTGCCATTACTTATAGTAGTATTTGTAACGCCAAAGTTCGTGCTCAATAATCCAGGTATAAAATTCAACAATGTTCAGTCAGGTCATCTGGACAGTTTATTTTTTTGCTGAGACATTTCGTCTGTCATCCAAAGGTCTTTTTCAGGGCGAGGAGATACAACCGTCCAGATGACCTGACTGAACATTGTTAGGTTTGTACCTGGATTATTGCACATGAACTTTGGTGTTTTGAACCATTTTGGCATGACTGCCTTAGAGGAGTTGATGGGGGAGAGGGCGGAGCCCAGAAACCATCTTATCACCATGCAGCAAACTTTTTTTTTTCCACTATGGGAGTTGGTGCTTGTAGGACTCCAGTTTGTTTGTGTCTCCTCAGACTGAAGAAGTCCTTTGGATGAAGGAGGAAAGGTCTCAGCAAAAAAAGAAACCATCCAGATGATTTGACTGAACATGTTAGTATTGGTAGCTACATCCTGAATTATTCAATTTTATTTACCAATAATAAAATCCCTATAAAATGCATTGAAATCACTTAAATTTCCTCAAAAATGTTCTCCCCTGAGCATACTTGCTCTGTTTGTCTTTTTGGGGCGGCTGTAGCTGAGTGGTTAGAGCAGCCAATGCAAGAGTAGAGGGTTTGATTCCACCAACAGTCACATGCTGAAGTGTCCCTGTGCAAGACAATGAACCCCTCATTGCCTCTGATGTGTGTCCCACTGGTGTATGAATGTGATAAAGCTCTGATTATTCTTTGCATAGATATAGTAAAGTTCTGTATGAATGGGTACATGAGGGCACAGTTTGTGGTGTAAAGAGCTTTGTGTATGTTGAGAAGATAGAAAAGTGCTATATAAGTGCAGTCCATTTACAAATCGTATGCTCTGTTTAGCTTTTATCTATGGTTTTGCAAATTAAATATTTTCTAAATGCTTTGCTAATTTTAGTTTATAGTTGCAATTTTGTTCATTATAGCTTAAAGCTATGGTTTTGCTAACTTAAGCTTTTAGTCACAGTTTAGCTAATTTTAGCTTTTACCTAAAGTTGAGCTATTTTAAGCATTTAGCTGCTGTTTTGGTAATTGTAGCTTTTAGTTATACCAATTTTTATTTTTTGATAAAAAAAAATTATAGCTTTTATATAGCTTATCTGTTATATAGCTTTAATAGTTTTTAGCTGCTGTTTTGTCAATTTTTGTTTTGCAGTTTATTTTTACTTACAGTTTGCTAATTTAAGCTTTTTTTTTTTTTTTTTTCATTCAACCTTTATTTATACAGGTTAGTTCCCATTGAGCCTTGGGACTCATTTACAAGAGAGACCTGTTAGCGAATACTTTTGCTCATTTTTAGCTTTAATTCCTGTTTCGCTAACATTAGCTCCTGTTTTCCTTTTAACTAATAACTCAGTAAATTCATTTTTAAAAACATTTCATTAAAGTCTTTCAGCATTCAGCTGCTTTTTTTGCAGAAAATGCATTCTTCTAGTTACACTTGAAATGTGTAGTTTAGTCTTATTTTTATGTTTTTATGTTTTCAACATTAATAAAAGACAACAAACTGAATAAGAAACTAAATCTGAATCATCAACAGAATATCTAGTCAAAAATCTTGCACTGTAAACCAATGTAACACTGGATAAACCTATTAAATATTAACACATTAATACAGGCGGTCATCAAAGCTAAATGTGGTGCAACAAAATATTAGTGTTAATATTTCTTTTGGTCAAACAGTAAAATGAGTAAAACCAATTATTTAACATATTTTATGTTTAACACACTTCATGAGCATTGTAAAGTGATAATATTAATACACAAACTATTAAAATATTCTCTTCATTTTGAGTGTAGGCCTAGTTTTATGATACATATAGCATTTTCTTTACTCTTTTCTCCCTACTACAAGTTTAAAAATGCACATTTTTTTAGAGAAAAGTCTCTTGCTGGCATGCTGCTTTTACTCAACAGAGAAGTGGGGTGTAAAGCGATCAAGTGTGCGCTGAGATAAGATTATCAGGAACATGAGATGAAGGCACGGCTTCAGGAAGGAGGAAAGAGTAAAGCTGCATTCCTGCTCCTCACACAAACCACTGTTCTCACTTTTTTACGTTCTGTGCCAAAGAACATCACACACAAACCACAGCATTTAATATATATATATATAGATAAAAAAATAAAAATATAAAAATGTGTGTGTGCCTATACGACTGTGTGTCGATCTGTACACATAAGAAAAGCAATAAATACAATTAGATTGTGGAAAAAAACCTCAAAAATGTGGTTGTGAAAGTATTGTTCACACAGTTAGAATCGGTTTCTGCTGCTTTCTGCTTGAACCTAAAACTGTGAGCAATCTGTTTTCTCTCTCGTCCTAATATTTTCTAAGTGACAGTGTGTTACATCACTGGTGTGATTCAAAGAGAAGTTCAAATTATTTAATCCAGAAAGAACTTTTCATTCAACCTTTATTTATACAGGTTAATCCCATTGAGCCTCGGGGACTCATTTACAAGAGAGACCTGATTTTAACAGAGAGTGATGACATTAGTAGAGAACAAAGACAAACTCTGGTTAGCTAGCTCATTTAAAGCATGTAAACTTCTTTGAACCTAGTCTCTAAAAAGAATTGGAATTGAGAATCGATAGGAACTGGAATTGACATGAGGAAATGGAATCTGAACTGGAATTGTTCAATTTCAAACCATGCCCAAGCCTAAGGAGGCCAAACGGCCTAACGACTGATCGTTAGTGCCCTGATGGCTGCTTGCTTGATGGTTGCTCCTCAGAAAAATAACGTTAACTTTTTATGTATATGAATGTTTCTATACAGTGCCCAGAGATGACTTCTGTTGTGACTTGGTGCTATATAAATACATTTAACTGAATTGTAATGCTGTATTTGTATTATGCCTGCAGCTGAAACCGAGTTGGAAGCTTTATGCACTTGAGACTCTTCAAAATCACTTTCAGCTTCTTGTTAGAGGAAATCATAGAGGAATATTTGAGAATGAACATAAAAGAACAAATTTAACTTATCCAGCTTTTGTCCACATCTATCTTAAAAGAAAGACATTTGGGAAGTTTAGGTTTGTAAATCAAATGATAGTTATGAACGTCTTGCTTCGTAGCCCAAGAGATTTTTTTTCCCCCAACAAAGTATATGTTTTTAGCTTGAAAAAAGTAAAACGGTCATGAAATATTTTGGTGTTTTTAAGCTTATATAAACAGTATGATCTTGTCTTAAAATAAGAACACATCATCTACAGTAGGCGACATTTTTTTCCTCACACCTCCACGCCCAGAATGTTCACCACTACGTTACAATATGTGTCATGAAGCAGCCATTAAACTGTAAACACCTTCAGTGGGGTGCCTGATCATCAGCATGAGACTCGGCTTAGGAACATTTAGAAAAATTATGATCTTTGCTTTATTTACGGTGTAGCACCTACCAGGGGGGCACCTTTTACAGCACAGTTTGAGGGTTTCATGCAGATACTCGGTTGTTGTGTTGTTGCATTTTCTGTCTGGTTCTGGCTGGTATGGGACAGAGCAGACCTGTGGGAGAGAAGATGAATAAATCATAAATAAATAAATAAATTAGTCTGAACTCTAAAATGCAACCTGTTATGTAGCCATTCTCAAATTATATAAAAAATATGTAGTTTGTAGGAAGGCAGAGATGTGACTACGAGGGGGCCTGGGGGGGCAAAACCAAAACCATTTATGCCAATATTAAAGAAATGTCTTTATTTTCTTATTTTTCCCTTCTTTTTTGGGGGAGGTGGGGCACTTTAAAATATTTTTAAAAAGAAGCTTCTATAGTTTAAATTAAATAAACTTACAAAATAATTTCAATAATGCTTGGCTATGTTAAGAGCTTATTTTGGAACTTTATGTTGTCTGTGGACTGTGACTGTACATGTAAAAAATATTCAGACGTCTGAAATCTTTCTGCTGTTTTTATCAAATTTGTTTATATTGTGAATATAGTTTGTTCTTTAATTAATTAAACAGAACATCAGTTTAATTATAATGGTTTGCATACGTACGTTTCCTCGTGATAACTTCTATTTTGTTAAGTTGTTAAGTGCACCAGTCCCTCTTGCAACAAAAGACCCCCTCAACATGATGCTGACGCCGCCGTACTTCGAAGTTGGGATGCTGCTCTCAAGTTTGCAAGCTCCCCCACCTACCTTTTCCCTCCAAATTTGACAATGGTCATAATGGCCAAACATTTCAATTTTACTGTCATCAGATTACATGACGCGTCTCCAGAACCTACTTGTAGCTTTGAAGAAAATAATTAAAAATTTATCTTGTCATTCAAGCATTTATAGCCATAATAGTTGTCAAAATAAACAATTTTCAATGGTTTTGATTAAAAATTCTAGTACAATTTTTACATCATTAAATGATTGTTTACAAGACAGTGGTGAGACCAGATATGGTCTGGAGACAGTGGCATTGACAAAAAGACAGGAGAAAGAACTGGAAGTGGCAGAAATGAAGATGTTGAGGTTCTCCTTAGGAGTGACGAGGATGGATCAGATTAGGAATGAGATCATCAGAGGTGCAGCACAGGTTGAACAACTGGGAGATGAAGTTAGAGAGACCAGACTGAGATGGTTTGGACATGTCCAGAGGAGGGGGTATACTGGTAGAAGGATGTTAGAAATGCAGCTGCCAGGGCAAAGACAAAGAGGAGATATATGGATGCAGTTAGAGAGGACATGGAGGTAGTTGGAGTGAGGACAGAGTGAGATGGAGGAGGATGACTCGCTGTGGCGACGACCCCTGAAGAGGGAAAAGCCGAAAGAAGAAGAAATAATGATTATTTTTGTCTTAGTGCAGCTTAAACTAATGTGTTTTACATTAAAAAAAAAAACAAATATTCTTCGACTTTGTTTACAAATCAGTAAATATCACTGATCACTTGAGGAAATTCTTCTGTTAGGGTTTAGAATATTTTGTCACAGTTTGATTGCACATGACTTTTATTGTAACGCTCTTCACACCACGAGCGTTTTAGTCATGGTTTCTTTTCAGAAGACGAAAGCATAAGGCTGGATTTATAGTCTGCTTTCACTTTTTAAGACATTATTTTTCTCCCTGTCAACTCTTGTTTACAGCTGGGAATTATTTCAGAGTCAATATCCGTCGCTAGCCAGGACTGTGCTCATCAATGTCCCTAAATAAACAACTCAACATTGCTGACAACAAAATCTAATCCTGCTGATTTAGCTCATTTTCTTGCTAACTAAGAGGTTTGCTTTTGGTAGTAAAAGATGCGTATTTAGTGGTTATTCTTATAATAGATGATACACATGCACATCATTTTCTAATTAAAATAATTGAAAATATGCATATTTTAAGAGCTTTAATGTGTTTAAATTACTTTGGGAATCCTAACTTACTTAAACAAGAAATATTTAGTCTGACATTGAGAAAATACATTGTTATAGTGCATGTAAACAAATGGGTTTAGTCAATGAATTTCTCTGGTTAATTTACAGTGTAGGCCAAGTCATCAGTTAATATGGAAAGACAACTTTTTATTTGTGTTTACTAATGAAGGAATAAGTGGTTTAGTAAGCGTCATTTACCAGACCGCCCATGCCTGCTTCACTGCTTTAGTTGTTAACAAGCTAAATATAAAGTATTACTTTTTTTTATAAAGTAGCTCTTGGTCCAAATTTAGAGGTGCATTCACCTCATGAAACTTGTGGGCGTTGCATGCATGCAGCTCAAACTCTGCACCGGTGTGCTGACAGAAACCGTGACCCTGTTAGTGTGTGCACACCTGACTCACATTAAGCTGCTTCACCACAGCACAAACATCAAAACGCTGACTGCAGTTGGAGTGTTTACAGGAAACAGAGGCGGCAGAAAGAAGCCCCGGGTTTTCAGCAGTAGGACCTGGGACCACATCACTCAGAGCTTCATTTTCACCTTTTCTCTCCAGTGCATGTCTGAAATAACTACACACACATCTCAACAAGCAAGAAAATCTGATTTTTTACTGATAAGGTTGAACCTGAATAATTCCCAGGGAACCGAAACTAGCAATTCATCAAGTTATCCCCTCAGCAGCTCTGCATTAAATTTCCACAGTATTAGATTTATCATCTGTGAGGAGCTTAGGAAAGAAATTGTAACCCCAGAGCAGGAAGCCAAATAATAAATCTGATTATTAGAAATATGACCTATATTTTAAAGCTTTGACAGTTCATTTCAACTCTGACTGGACAACAAAACACATAATACCTCAAACAAGAGGAAGAGGAAACCTACCTGGGTGGTTTGGAGGTTCAGCAGAAGCAGAAAAAGTCTGAGTTTGTCCTTCATTGCTTCTTTAAAGCACTTGAAGACAGGATGCAGCAGCCAGCGTCTTCTGTTTCTGTTCATCTCATGAAGGCGGGTCAGACTCCAAGCGGAGCCGTTTCCTCACAACAACTAATTAGAGTATTTGGCGGAAGGAAACGAGCCTTGCATGTTAACCCACATTCACTCACAGAACTGATGTCAGTAGCAAACCAGACTGAGGTTACACGTTCGGCTTTATTTATCTGATTCAGCAAACGCTGCAGGGGGAGAAAACTGAAAATGGCTTCAACGTTAAGGAATTAAAGGTGCTCGCTGCAAAGTATGAAATCAAACATAAAATTATCTTGAACTTTATCAGCTGCTGTGGTTTTCCATGTTGATAGGCAACTCTGAAATGCGGGTGTGTGCTCAACGTAAACAGAGCACGTATGTGACAAAATGTGACAAAAACTAAAAAGCTTGAGTCAACGTGATTGACCTACATAAAGCTGGCTGTTGTCTTTGTAAGTAAACAAATGTGCACTCTAGATGTTTGTGCAGAAATATGAGTGAATTTGCTGCAAAGCACACACACACACAAAAAAAGACAGCTGTCAAGATAAATATATAGGATCAAGCAGGATGGAGCGTCATTAAGACGCTGCATTCAAACACTTGCAAATCTTCTTCTTGACCAGTAAACTCATTATTTATTTTTATGTACCTTTACTCAACAATAGGAGCATAAAGACGTACTAATACAAGAAAATTGTTGGACTTATCGATCCTAAACAGCTCTTCCATGTATGAGTCGCCATTGTTAACCTATTTTCAGTCACTTTGGCTCTTTCAGTAGATAAATAAATGCACATAGCTGTCAACTAGTCACACATTTTGACCATTTTTTCATTTAAAACACATTAAAACAGCAATTAAAAAACATTTGTTTGTATGTTTGTTTTTTTTACAATGACTGGGCTACCTTTAAATTATTTAGTGTTGAAATCGGTCTGCATGAAAAAACCTTTATTGTTGGGATTTTTTTTTTTAAACTGTCCTGTACAAAGGTTTAAAACAGGATATGTGAATTTCATTTATTTATTTTTGTACAAATAATTGATGGATAGACGGATGGTTTGAGGTAACAACTAAATTGAAATAAATTACTAATAAAAAACTAATGAAAATCCACCAAAGCTCAAATATTTATCAAATCGCCCATAATAACTTTGTTAGGGTGTAAGAAAAAATAAACCATATGGGAAAAAGTTATTTCCAGTGTTTACCATCATTATGTCTTCACAGATGACATGTTGGGAAATATGCTGAGCAGCTTTGTTTGACTGGCTGGGAAAAAAAGTTCAAAACCAGGAAGTGAGTTCAGATTATCTTATGCTCAGCATTTCAGGACAACTTTAATGTATTATGTAACATGTATTGTGAAAAGTAATTATTTATTTCATGATAAACCGTGTGTGTGTGTGTGTGTGTGGGGGGGGGGGGTTCAGAATAATTTCAATTTTGAGTTAAAAGACATGGAAGGACCACACATTCATTAAAACACGGGCGCAGTGTCTGTTTAGAGGCGGAAAGAGTATACTCAGAGTATTAAGTACTTTTAACCAACTGATGTTTCAGTTGGTAAAAAAAACAGTCACTGAGAGTAAATTTCATCTTTGCAGGTGTTTATCAGAAAACATAACCAAATTTAAAGACTCTATTTCATCAATGTTTTCCTTTGTCTTGCAGAGTAATACATCAGAGAACAGTGACTTAGATGATCTTGTTGATAATTTTACAACTTCATTGCAAACTTCACTTGAAAAAATTGCTCCGCTTAAAAAGAAAGTAATAAATCATAAGAGATTAGCTCCTTGGTTCAATTCTGAGTTACGTACCTTAAAGCAGACATCTAGAAACCAAGAGAGAAAAATAGCACTCCACTAACACTGAATAATTTTATTTAACTAGGAAAGATAGTCTGCTAACATATAAGAAAGCTCTCCGTAAAGCTAGAACTGTATATTATTCATCTTTAATAGATGAGAATAAAAATAACCCTAGGTTTCTGTTCAGTATATAGCTAGACTAATTAAAATCCCATCTCTGGTAATTGGTGTGTTCGCGATCTGAGAGCCTAATTGGCTACAAAGATGCAGATGAACGGTTTGAATAATTCAAATTGTGGCCGTACTCAGAAGCAACTTCTGATTTTAAAACTAGCAAAGTAGATTACATGGTCTAAATTGTACTTAAGTACGAGTAAAATTACACACTTGAAAGAAATACGCATAAAAGTACAAGTACCCAAAAAGTCTACTTAATTACTGTAACATGAGCATTTGTAATTCGTTACTTCCACCCCTATGTGCGTTTGACTGATCCGGGGTGGGTGGGGGTTGTTTATGTTGGGTTTTTTTTTATGTTTCCTGTTTTGTGTTTAAAATTGAAAAAGTTAGTAAAAATACTTTGTTTAAAAAAAAAACATGGGCACAGTATGGTATTCTCATCTAACACACAATATTGTATATATTCTTTAATTATTTTTGATTTTGGATTGTTTTTGACATTGGACACAACTTTTACTTTTTTTTTTTTTACATTGTCCAATAATGACAAGTTTGTGGTCAATAGCATGCTTGGTCAAAACGGCAAACATGGACAATATGGTCCTTGGAGTCAAAAGTGTGTTTAAGCCTGAAACATGGCTTCTCTCTGATTCCTACAATTTGGCTAAGATAAATAGATTCTGTTTTAAGACTTTACATGAAGGTCAGTCAAATCAAATGGCTTTATTCTTCTTTAGCATATACTAAAAGCTTCCCCATGAAGCGTCTGCAGAAACGGCACTGTTTGTGCTTTTCATGTGCCCAGCTCCATGTCCCTATGACTAGCAGCTTGTTCCTGTATGAGACGTTGACATTTCACCATAAATTTTCCCCTCCCACATCCTCAGAGCGTCTCTCAAGTGAGACAGCAGCCTTGTTGTCCATTTGCATGTTTTAATTACCTCAAATCACTTTCACCAAAGTGTAAAACTGCCAATGCAAACAGTAGAAAGCGAAACTTGTTTAAAGGCAAAAGTTCTTAAACTTGTCAGGTTCTGACTCAAACAACTGTAGCAAACGTGTGATGCCATCTATCACAAACATTGCCAATAAGCCAAACAAGGATACAAAGACAGCACAAACAACTGAATGTTTTTTAACCAGTTTACACAGTTTTTAATTTTATTTTATGACAATGATGAGAAAAAAGTGCTATTAGCAACTATTTTTTTATTTTATTTGATTCCAGGAAATCCTGAGACCTCGTTTCACAACATGCAGTCCCAGTCCTAACCTATCGTGCCACTACTGCACTGATGAGCAATTTCTAAAAGGACAACAGGATAGTTTATAAATGACACACATGAAACCTGTTCCAGGAAGGAATGAAAATTCTGCTTTATCCTCCCAAAGCGTAATGTTCTCAGACCTTAAAAATCAAAGCATGCCTCTAATGCAGACACAATGGAAAACGATGTTTTGCAGTGAGGCGTTATCGTTCACAAGTTTCAAGTCTTGTTTGTCGCCATGGCAATTGAGGGGCTCCTTGAAGGTGGAAAAAAAAAAAAAAAATTTCAATCAGAAGCAGCTGCAGCTGCAAATGCCTGTGTTTATGAACTAAACATTAGTCACCTTATACATTTCTAAAAGTTAAACAAAAATCTATTTTCCTGAAAGGTTCAACCCCCAAGTCCTGTTTGATTACAGTTCACAGGCAAAGACGTGCAGAGATGTTTCTGTCATTTAAAATCTAATGTGAAGGTCATCAAGAACATCCATTTCATAACCTTTAACATGCCGACCTGCTAAAACCCAGACCTACGCCATCATAGGTGGGACCTCAGTGCACAGCAACTACAAGTACAGAGGATTGTGGTTTCCTGTGGGCTGCAGCGACTGTACAGTCTGCTTAACGATGAATGTGCTCCATCCCACAGTAAGGAAGTTAAAAACAGAAGTATGCGAGGACCCGAGAGCCAAAACAAACAGCCGGCGAGGGCAACGCAAACTGCTGCGTTGAAAGATGGAGGTGATTCAACATGACTTCCTGAATTTTGCAGGATAATGTTCAAGTAGATGTTTCACCTTCCTTATGTGATTCTAAAATGGTCAGTGGGCCCTGAATGTCTCGTCTTTCCACTGTGGTGCAAGCCTGAGCCTTTGCTTCACTTCCGCAAAGCTGCAGTCACATGAGAGGCTTGAGTTTTAATTCAGATGAAGAAACTAAAAAAGGAACAACAAAAATATAACTGCTATCAGTGGTAGAGGTCTGTGAACCAACAAGACTTGTGTATAAAATAATGTACAAACTTGTCTAATCAAGTAATCTATTCGCAACTGTACCTTTTTTCTGTTTCTCATTGATAAAGGCTTAAATAAAGTACTGACTTCTTGGAAAAAAGAAAAATCATTCTAGGTGAAGACGAAACAATCTTAAACTGTGATTATTTCAGAACGCGCTGGATCTTTTTGTCAGCACACAAGATGAGAGCCCAGTTTTCTTTTTATGGAGAATTGCTGAAAGTTGTGACGAGCCAAGCGAGAGACGTCTGCAATCTGGTCGACGTTTTGTTCTCCTGTGGACGCAGAAAGGTCCTGAAAGAGAATAAAACCAGCGTTCAATTTGTTATATGAAGAGAGAGCAACAGGAGAGGAATTAAACTGCATTTTTGATGCTTTGATGTGAAAAAGCGTTCACGGAGAATTTGATCACAAAACCTCTTTTGCTATTTTTTTTTAAAGTAAGATTGTTCACAACAAAAAAAATTAATTGTACAGGACACACGATTGTCAACTTTAATATTACTCACGTGAATGGGACAGTACGGGATAGAGTAAAAAGTTAATGAAAAAAAATGCTTCGAACCGGCGCTGCCTTTTATCTCAATAAGCCTGCACTGTGTCGCCAGTCAAAAGGACTACATTACCCAGAATTCAACAGTGCTTCCAGCTGTTGCTTTCTGCTGAAATGGAGGTAAAGTTTTGATCCGATCCGAAAAAGTTCGGTCCTTATTCATAGTGACTTAGGCGCTCAGTGGTGCAGAGAGCCATACGGAACCAACCAGGGAATTGGACCAGAACTGGACTTCCAGCCTCATTGGTCATTGGTCCATCTGAGTGCTGCTTGCCGGTCCAGGGAGCCTCTCAAGTAGGGAGGCATTGCTTGGAGATTTGGTGTTTTCTTCGGAGCTCACTGGATCCCTCTGGATCCCTCTGGATTATCTGGAATCGATCGGGACTGTGGTGTGGGTTTTGTGCTGCTATTCGAAGGTCCGGTTCTCTCTAAAAGCATCTTGTTGCTGAACGGCTGCAGAGAGCCAATCAGAACCGCACCAAGGCTGATTAGTACCCATAAAAAATTTTGCAGTAACTACTTTACAGTACATATACGTATGCTGTTAAAATTACGTAGTTTTAAGAGTTTACAACATTGCAATAGTGTGGGAAGGATTTGTAAAGCCTTTATATATATATATATATATATATATACACACACACACACATACTAAAATAAATATAATGTTTCTACTTTGCGGTTTTTCACTTAT
>NC_056504.1:31682829-31695863 GCF_014905685.2 Nematolebias whitei
CCGAAATGTAATCCTTGAGATAAACGAGGGACTACTGTAATGCATAAAATCATGTTTATGCACATCAAGACCAGGTTATTTTCACATCTAACATCAGGCATGTCATTATACTGGTGTCAGACAGGCAGTGTTGTACATTATTACTGTCCATATTTTACCAGAAAAAACTAAACTAAGCACAGCTTACTCTGGGGACAATAAACAAAACTCTTTTTGACAGTGAACGACTGCGATAAACTGAAAGACTTATAGGACAAACATTATTTATTCATGTAGAAAAAGAGTTGTAACATTTCCCTCAAATGGCAGGTTGTCATCTGCTGTGTGACCCACAGGTCAGAGTGTTACACACATGTCTCTGTGGGACCTGTCTTTGATTTAGGCCATTTAAAGCAACTTTCACAAGCTTCCTTTTCATCATGAACTAGTTCTAAGATTTAAATATTGGTGTTTAAAGTTACTGATGATCTCGCCCTCATCTCAACCACAGGATCTTTTGCACCATCATTGTTCATCTCGAACACCGAGGTCAAACAATCAAATGATTTTGATGTTCCAAGATGCAAAAACTAAAGTAGAGGTGACTGTGGCTTTGCAGCTGCTGCCCCTTAAATATGAAACTAAATGCAAAACTGTGAGTTTCTAGGCATTTGAAAATACAAGAAGCATCTATCACGGGCATTTGACTCGAGTAGAGCAGAGAGGAAAAGAAGCCAACAGATAATCTGTCTGTAATTAAACTGCTAAGGCTACAGTACGTGATGATCAGCACAGAGTCAAGGTTTGAAAGGTTTCTCACCTCCAGTTCCTGGTTCAGTGAGCACTCGGAGTTGTTTGGTTTGAGACTGCTCCGCAGGTCGAGGCTGCTGGGAGGTGGCACGGTGGTCTGGCCTGTGTTTGACCAGCCTGAGAGGCAGTGCTGCACGAGGACAATTACAACATCGATGAGATAACAGGGTAGCTGCAGTCAAATTATCATTTTTGCTGAACAAGGTTCCTTCCTAAGAAGCAGCCAGAGCTTCCTGAATTCTAAGTTGTTTCAGAGATGTTGTTTTGTTTCGTATCTTCTTCGACAAAGGAAACACCTGACTGTCCTTGATAAAATAAATTAGATTATTTGTGACAGCAAAATCAAGGTCAAGGTTTCTTTACTGTCATTCTCATCACATGTGGTACATGTGGTGGAACGAAATTATGTACACAGGGTCCCAGTTACATCCCACAATGAAATGTATAAGAAAAACAGTAATAAGATCTAAGATATGAACTAAGAAATGTGCTAAACTTAGAATACACTAAACACTAATAGTACAGAAACAATACGCTGAACAACAGCAGCACAAACATGCAATAACACACTCTCTGCTCTTCCTACTTGGCATAATAAACAAACAATTATACACTCATTTTTATTGTTATTTTGGATATTAGGTTGACATCAGCCTAAACGGTAAGTTGGTTACTGTTTTTCAGCTTGACTGAGCTTCTGTTGTTTAATAATAATAATAATACATTTTATTTGTATAGCGCTTTTCTAAATACTCAAAGACGCTTTACATGAGTAAAAAATAAAATCAACAATGCATAACGCATAAAAACACAGTAAAACATTTAAAAAGGACAAACTTAAACATTAAAAGCAATTTTAAACAGGTGGGTTTTGAGTTCTTTCTTAAAAGTGGAGATGTCGGAGCAGACATGAAGCTGTTGGGGCAGTGAGTTCCAGAGGGTGGGGGCAGCGATGGAGAAGACTCTGTCTCCCCAGGTTCAGAGCTTGGTCCTACAGGGAAGAGACAGAATGTTGGCATCGGAGGAACGGAGGGAACGAGAAGGAGTGTAGTGATGGAGTATGTGGGTCAGGTATGGAGGAGCCAGATTAAGGAGGGCTTTGAATGTGATGAGGAGGATCTTGAAATGGATGCGCTGAGTGATGGAGAGCCAATGGAGTTTCTGCAGGACAGGAGTGATATGTTCATGGGAGCGGGTGTGGGTGAGAAGGCGGGCAGCAGAGTTTTAAATATATTGCAGTTTGTTGAGAGTTTTGGATGGTGTACCGTACAAAATGCTATCGCAATAGTCGATTCTGGATGTGACAAAGGCATGGATTAGGATTTCATCAGTGGAGAAAGTGAGTGATGGGCGGAGTCGTGCTATGTTTTTGAGATGGAAGAATGCAGTCCGAGTTATCTGTTTGACATGTGATTCGAATGAAAGAGTGGCGTCAAGAAGAATACCAAGATTATGAATGAGCGGTGATGGAGTAAAAGTGATGTTGTCAAAGTTGAGGCAGAAGTTTTGAGTGGAATTGGTAGCACTGTTTGGACCTATGAGGAGTATGTCAGTTTTGTCAGTATTTAATTTGAGAAAATTGTGCTTCATCCAGATTTTGATGTCAGTTAAGCAATGGGTGAGGGTGGAGTGGATGTTGGGGTTTATGGATGTAGTAGAAATGTAAATCTGTATGTCATCAGCATAGAAGTGAAAATGGAGGCCATGACGACAGCTGATATTACCAAGGGGGAGGAAGTAAAGGATGAAAAGGAGAGGACCAAGCACTGAACCTTGGGAAACACCCTGGGATAGAGGGGTTATGGAGGAGGAGCAGCAGTTGATGTGAATAAACTGTTGCTGGTCTGTGAGGTAGGACTGAAACCAGGACAGAGCAGAGCCAGCGATGTTCAGGTTGGACTTGAGACGGGATAAGAGGATGGAATGACTAACGGTGTCAAAAGCTGCAGTGAGGTCCAGAAGGATGAGGATACTGAGCTGGCCAAAATCAGAAGAAAGGAAAAGATCATTGGTAACGTTGAGAAGAGCTGTTTCAGTGCTGTGTTTTGGACAGAAACCGGACTGGAATGGTTCAAACAAGCTATTGGATTTGAGGTGGGTCTGAAGTTGATCAGCTATGACTCGCTCTAAAATTTTAGACAGAAAGGGAAGATTGGATATAGGCTGGAAATTTATGAAGTTTTCAGGATCAAGACCAGGTTTTTTGTATTGGGGTGATGGCTGCCAACTTGAGAGACTGTGGAACAGATCCAGAAATAAGTGGAGTTGATGATTCTTATGATCAGAAAAGAAACAATGGAGAGACAACTTTTGATGAGAGGAGAGGGAACGGAATCCAAAGAGCAGGTGGTAGTTTTGATACCAGACAAAAGTTTAGTCAGCTGAGCAGAGGAGATTGGTGTGACGTGTGAGAGCTGCTGAATGGAGCTGGAGGGAGGTGAATTTGGAGGGGCTGTGTGAGCAGAGACGAGATCAAGGGAACTATAAATGTTATCAATTTTGGTCTGAAAGAAAGACAGAAAACTACTGCATTTGGTGATGTTAATGAATGAGGAAATGTTGTTATTGGGTTTTAAAAGCGTGTTGATAGTTGAGAAAAGTGACTTGGGGTTATTGGAGCCAGAGTTGACGAGATTGGAGTAGTAATTTGACCAGGCAGAGTTTAGTGCATCCTTGTATTTCTGTATATAGTCTGTGTACATTTGGAGATGGACAGTTAGACCAGATTTCTTATACAGTCTCTCAAGTTGACGCTTACGTGATTTAGTTCAGTAAAGTTAGCAGCTGTCTGCTAATATTTATCGTGAAACGTCTTCAAAAAACAAGAAAACACCCAACAGGTGGGCTTAAACTGGGGACCCATTTGTTATAAAAGACAAGATAAAATGGTGGTCAGTTCATGCAGGTATGATGAATTTATGGCATTTCTAACTCACCGATGGTAACCCCAAACTGTCTGAAGGGTCAAAGCTGCTCCGCCGGTGAGCTTTGTATTTGTAAGGTGGTAAGAGGGCGGTGCGAGGAAGGCTCACCCTTTAAAGCAAAACAGTAAAGAAAATCATATTTAGAAGATCTGACATGCGATACATTTTGCTGTTATGTTCTCAAAGAGTTTTATATTTCAGGTTCAATGAAAGGAAAACAAACACTTTCAAATGAGAGCCTTATAGGTTAAATAAAAAACTAACATTGCGTTAAACAAGCTCAGCTATAAAAAGAGCTCACATTTTCAGTTATCTCTAACGCTGAAGAAATAAAAACTGTGATATAATTGTCATTACTTTCATTTTAATTGCATTTTTACTGTAGTTTATTGTTGTCTGTACTTTATATGTTGTCTGTCTAAAACCGGTCTCTCTTGTAAATGAGTCCTCGTGACTCAATGAGACTAACCTGGATAAATAAAGGTTGGATTAATTAATTTAATATTACAATTTTAAGTCCCAGAATACTTGACTTTGTTTGACAGAGACTGAGGAGTGTAAATTCACCATAGTTGACAATGCATAATAGTTGTGGTTAAAAATAATGCAAACTCCATGTAGAAAATCCCCACCTGGGAGTTTGACCTGCAACCTTCGAGCTGCGAGGCAACAATGTAACCCAAATGCGCCACCGTGCAGCTCCATTTTATAATAAAAAAATAATAATTTAATTTTCTGCTGTTGGCAGTCTTGACAAAACAAATTAAAGGTATGAATGCAAGTAAAAAGTGGAACATGTTCAGAAAGTGAATGAGGGCTTCATTCTATTCAAGTCTGTTCTGTGTTTATTTTGAAGCAAAAGGAACTATCTAAATTTTACAACTAGCTCCAGAGGCCAATAAACTGCTCTGAGCTCTAAGTGTTTTCAGAGGGGAAATGATTTGTACCTGATCAGAGCGGGTTCAGCAGCAGAGTGAGGGTGGGAAGATTTGTGCTTTTTGCACACTGGGCAGCACTCCCGAGAGTGAAGTGGGACAGGAAACAGTCTGTTGTTAATCCTGTAAGAGAATGTGCCTGGGCAAAAGGTGAGCGAGCAGAGAAGAGCGTTAGCTCAGCTGTAACAGAGAGGGACAGGAGAACAGACTAATGAAATAACATGATCCCTCTTACACTGATGAGAGTCTGTGTTTGCTTCTTGGTTGTCCTCATCTGTTAGGAGTGGTGCTACTGAACGCCTCTCTTCAAATAATCTAAAAGTAGAATCATTAGGGATTCAAATCAACAGACAGAAACAAGGGTGATTAAAAAATATACAAAAGACTTACTCTGACTGTGCGTCATGGATACACTCATCTTTATTGAGCGATCTAAACACACGTAGGTCGTTAAAGAACTCGTCAGATTGCTCAGCTAACGAGTCTTCGGTGTCCAGAACTCCTTAAAAGAGAAAAGCAGCAACAACCGTGAGTCCTCTGACGATTACCGTATTTTCTGGCCTATAAGTTGCAGTTTTTTCATAATTTGCATGCCCTGCGACTTATACACCGAAGCCACTTATTTATGTTTTTTCCCATATTTATAACCAATTTTTGACTGATATGACTATTTTCATTCATTCTGACATTGAAAATATTGAACACTACCATTTTCAGCCGACAGATGGCACTCGAGTTGTATGGCATGCTGTTGTGTCATGTAATAGGTAAAAGTGGGTATTAATGACACAATCAGCGTGCCATACCCTGCCACCTTTGTCCAGTTCCAGGATCATGCCTGGAGCAATTGTCAAAGCATTTCACTGTGCCGCCCTGGCGAAACGCAGCTAATTTGACCATTAAAGTGCATTTATTACGTAAAAGTTCAACTGAAACACACCTTTGTTTTAATGCCGAGCAAACAAATTATTGTTTTAGGTGCTTATCTTGTTAAATTTAGAATAAATGCGCAGTGTTCCTCCTTCCTGATTTCCTCCCTCTGTGCGCTCCCAGAGCACCAAGGCAGCGAATACTTTTGAAATGCAGCTGATTTTACCATTACAGTGCATTTATTAAGTAAGTTAAACTGAGATTATAATGTCGAGCAAACAAATAATTGTTTTTAGGTGGTTATCTTGTTAAATTTTGACGAAAAGCACAGTGACTCGTCCCTCTGTGCGCTCCCGCGAATCGGGTTTTGAAATGCAGCTGATTTGACCGTCAAAGTGCATTTATTAAGGAAAGTTGAGCCTCCTAATTCGCAGCCTGAAGAAAAGTAGCATTACTCTCAGCTACCTAATGAACCTTTGACATGTGCCTATGTGTCCCGGGTCCTGCTGATGAGTGGTGGTCTGGGTGTGTCCCATTTTTAACGCCTGTTGTTGAACAAACAAATAATTGTTTTTAAGTGTTAATCTTGTTACATTCTCATTAAAAGTCCTCCTGTGCTCGCTCCTGCGGCCGCCATTTGGCAGCCAATCGATTTTTGCCACAACACCGGCCCACGTTTCCGGGTTGTCAGCGGTGATGCATAATATACGACTAATACAGCGAAGCAATGTATTTATATTTTTCCACTTTATTGGACATATTTGGACTGATGCGAATTATACGGCGGTGCGACGCATACGGCGGAAAATACGGTACATTCGGCAGATAGACAAGAGAGGTGTACCTGCTATCCAGTCATATCCCAATAAAGGCTGTAAATGATGACTGAATGAGAATGGTTTGTGTTCCCCATCATCAGATCCAAACGTCACTTGACTTTTGGTCTCCTTCTAGTAAAAGAAAGCCGTCACAAGATCAACATACTAAACAATAACAGTAGCAAGCTCTTTAATTAGCCCTGTCTTCAGAGCAAATGTAAATCTGAACACAACATAATATGAAAAGATCATAAAGCATGCTATTACTGTATGACAGAGCTTACAGCACATAATTAGCCTGAGAGCTGTCACATAAAGCAAATAAAATTCACACTTTCACACTTCAAACTTATAGAAAACCACTTGGGAACATTTCTTCCTTTCAAAGTGGTCACATATATCGCTAAACACCACCCATAAGTAGCCTAGCAGCCAGCTGGCAGGATGTGGAAACATATTAAATCACTTTAAAATTCATTCATCAAAAATACTCAAACCTTGGCTTCATTGCCAATCTGTGTTTTGTTTATATTTTAAAGGCTAACATTTAAAAACTGCTGCTTTTAGAGAAAATGCTTCGTCGAGGTTTTCAAGCAGTTTTTTTTTTTTTTGTCCTGGTAGGTCTCACGTGCCAAGAAATAAAAACAAATATGTAAAACTAAAAATGTACAACGTAGGCAATATAAAAGATGCGTAGTGTTGAGTCAGAACTGTTGAGGTGAAAGACGTTTCACCCAAATTTAGAGTCTTAAGTATTAAAAAAGCATTTTAGTTATACAGTACAGCCGTGGCCAAAAGTTGACACTGGCACAAATGCTGGTTTTCACAAAGTTTGCAGCCTCTAGTTTTTTTTTTAGAACTTTTTGTCAGATGTTTATGTGGTATAATGATGTAGTTTTTAGACCTTTTATTGACAAGTAAATACATCCAGTTTAAGCAAAGTCTTAATATTTACAGTGTTTATCCTTCTTCTGTAAGATGTGCAGTTCACCTCGGCATATCAGCTTCTGCGCAAAATCTAGAGTGATGGCAACCCGTTCTTGTCTAATCAGTGCTCGGAGGTGATCAAAGCTTCTAGGATTTTGTTTGTCCACCCTTTAATTTTCAGGATTGACGACACGTTTTCAATGGGATTGAGATCGGGGGAGATTCCTGCCCATGGACCCAAAATTTCAATGTTTTGTTCACTGAACCACTTGGTTATCACTTCTGACTCGTGACATGGTGCTCCATCGTGCTGGAAAAAACATTGTTCGTCTACAAATTACTCCTGGATTGTTGGGAGAAGTTGCTCTTGGTGGGTGTTTTAATACCATTCTTTGCTCAAGACGGTGTTGTTAGGAGAAATTTTTGAGCGAACCCACTGATGAGAAGCAACCATGAAGTGTCTCAGGATGCTTCACTGTTGGCATGGCACAGGACTCGTGGTAGCGCTCACCTTTTCTTCTCCGGACAATCGGAGATGTTCCAAACATTCTGAAGGAGGTTTCATCAGAGAAAATAACTTCACTCCAGTCCTCTGCCATCCATCCCTTTACTTCCTGTAGAATGTCAGTCTGTTCTTGATATTTTTTTGGAGAGAAGTACCTTCTTTGCTGACCTTGCGTTCAGATGCTGTCACACCTGCCCTCTGCCAATCATGAGCACACTGCACTGGTGGTGACTGGATCTTGTAGCTGCATCTTTAGGAGACGGTCCTGGTCCTTGCTTGACTTTCTTGGGCGGTCTGAAGTCTTCTTCACTGCAACTGAACCACTTTCCTTGAAGTTCTTGATTATTTGATAAATGGTTGATTGGGTGCTATCTTACAAGCAGCAATGTCCTTCCAATTAATACAAATTGGCCTCATCAAAACTGAGGCAGCAAACTTTGTGAAAACCAAAATTTGTGCCATTCTCAAAACTTTTGGCCGCAACTAGGCCTGTCGCAATAAACAATAAATCAATTAATCGCATGATGAATGAAAATTGTCAACCTCATTCTCATTTACCGGCTTTATCGTTTCTTCTCGTCTCTCTCGTTCTACTGAAGACACTGGATGACAAAAGGCTCAACTCCAGCGCTCTTCACTAACCCCTCCTTTTCCCTTTAAAATCTGCTTAAAAACACGATTTTGGATCGTTAAAAGCAGCTAAGCTAACCGGCTGACCTTGAGAATGTATCGCTGTCTTGTCGAGCTCCAAAATTCACGGTTGAAACCTGTGCAGTCGTGCAAAAAGTTGTTTTTCTCTGCAAAAAGAAGCTGAGAACTTGTTTACTGATTTTTATTAAAATCTTTGTGTGGAAAATGTTATGCTAAAGAGCTCAAATCACCAAGCGTCCGCCATGTCAGCCCATATCATGTCAAAGGCCCTCCCTCCCATTTTTCTTAGAGGCATGCTGCTCAACTATCCATCCTTTGGGTCAAACAGTCTTATACTGCCATCAAGTGGTCGAAAAAGGTACTACACACCAAACAAATCGACATTTCTTCTAAAATTTGATAATTATTGTTAAACTTTAAAAAAAATATCGTTTATCGCAATCATTTCGGAGACAATTAATTGCCCAGCAAAATTTGTTATTGTGACAAGACTAGCCACGACCGACCAGTAAAGCCTTTTTAATAGTGTTCATGTATTTTCCTATGCTTCTTTGTTGTTTTGAATAGTGAAATAAAAGGCAACAAGTACATAAATATTGTTAAAAAAAAATGTAAGAATATTACTTTGTGGAAATTACCAGTAAATTAAATTAAAAATGTTTTAAAACAAGAGAGGATTTAAACATACCTGGTTTCTTGTGGGATTAAACTGACATGACTTGGCAGTTAATGGCCTCGTGTCTTGTAGTTCGTTTCCAACTTGTAGATTTCTGTAGCTGTCGTTCAAGGGTTCAGTCTGTGTTGTGTGTTCAGCAGTTACTCCTTTATGTTTGGAGGTCTCAGATGGTGCAGAAACAATGTGCTGGAGGTTTCTGTGTATCTCAAGGGGTTCTAATAATAATAATAAAATTGAAAAAAAAAAATCAGAGAACAGGTTTCCTCACTTAACTGTTCAATGCAATTCACACATCTTAGTAAGATGTTTTAATTAGAAGGATCATTTTGTCTTAGTGATTGGTTATAATGTCTACATTGACCTAGACTGTGCACTAACTTTACTCAGCTACCGTCAAAAACAGCTGAAATCTATTCACCTAAACACAGCTCCAGGGAGACAAACAGTTAGGTGGACCTGGACAAACATGGGTAGTACTACAATACTTTACATAAATGTTTGCTTATTTTCAAATACTTATATTCTAATTTAAAAACTATGTTTAGTACAGCAACATTTTTTATTTGTATTTATGGAAATTTTGACAACATATAGATTAAAAAAAAACTGCATATTCCCTTTTTGCGATCACTGAAAGTATCTTGATTCAGTGGTTGATAGAATTTCCAAAGGTTTTTGTGTAAATCAAAAAAACAAAAAAACATTTACTAATATTTAAATAATACAACAAAATATATTTATTTTACAAGTGTATGCCCCAAATTTTACCCCTTTAGTTTAACCAATCATTTGTTTTCAGTCTACTTCTATAACTACAGTATAACAGGTAAGTAAATCTCCTTAAAAGGTACTAATTACAAAATATGAAATCAAACATAAGTTTTATCTTGAATTATATCAGATGGTGCAGCTTGAAAAGGTTTAATCTAGTAGTTTTCCAGATATACTGATATCCTCTTTTTCTTCTTCTTCTTTCAGCTTTTCCCTCTTCAGGGGTCACCACAGTGAGTCATCCTCCTCCATCTCACTCTGTCCTCTACATCCTCAGTCCAACTACCTCCATGTCCTCTCTAACTGCATCCATATATCTCCTCTTTGTCTTATTCCTGGCAGCTGCATTTCTAACATCCTTCTACCAGTATACCCACTGTCCCTCCTCTGGACATGTCCAAACCATCTCAGTCTGGTCTCTCTAACTTTATCTCCCAGTTGTTCAACCTGTGCAGTACCTCTGATGATCTCATTCTTAATCTTATCCAGCCTTGTCACTCCTAAGGAGAACCTCAACATCTTCATTTCCGCCACTTCCAATTCTTTCTCCTGTCTTTTTGTCAGCGTCACTGTCTCCAGACCATACAACATAGCTGGTCTCACCACTGTCTTGTAAACTTTTCCTTTGACCTTTTCTGACACCCTTTTGTCTCAAATCACTCCTGAAACTTTTCTCCATCCACTCCATCCTGCCTGGACTCTCTCACTTCTTTACCGCACTCCCCATTTTCCTGGACAGTGGACCTCAAGTACTTGAAGTCCTGCACCTTTGTGACCTCTGCTTCTTGTCGTCTCACTGTTCCACCGGCCTCCTTCTCATTCACACACATGTACTCCGTCTTACTACGGCTGACTTTCATTCCTCATCTTTCAAGCGCATACCTCCACCTCTCCAAGTTCTCTTCCACCTGTTCCCTTATTTAGTCTTAGATGTTTGCAGATGACAGATCACAGTCATCTGATCATAGACCATGGAGATTCCTGCCTGACCTCCTGTTAGTCGGTCCATCACCAGAGCAAACAAGAAGGGGCTCATATGCAGTTCTGCACTCAGCCTAAATAAAGCCCTCAGCTGAGGCTGCCAAAACCAGTGGAAGCTGGAGTCACGTGACTGACGAACGTTTGGCATGCCACGTGCTGTTTGCATTTGGACAAGCTTAAAACTCAGAGACATATAAATATAGAAGTAAATCTGCTGCTAAATGTGAATGAAAAGAGAAAGAAGAAATAAGACAGTTGTCAAGAACATATCGCAAATTTGCCTGCAAATACATTTTATGTATTTACATTAACCGTAGATATTTAGTTTATTATATATAACAAATAACCGGCTTTTGTGACTTTGCAATGAGTACTTTTTTCCTACTTTGTGCTTGATTTACTGATTTTTCCTACCGACTTCAGCTTAATCAAATTCAAGAAGCAAACGAGCACTTTTAAAACGAAAACAACCAACTCCTGATCCGTGTTAATTACCAACAAATCTCACGGAGGGTTTAGCGAGGGCTGCCCTGGCAGGACCGCGGTCTCCATTCGTGGTGACCGTCACCTCGGCCTCGCTCCCCCTGCAGCCGCTCCGCTGTTCCAGGTTCTCCCTTTGCTGCTTCAGCTGCGTCAGCAAACGTCGGTTCTGCTCGCGTAAAAACTCAAGTCGATCTGCGGACATTACTTTAAATGATTTGTTAAGCTAATTAAAAGTTGTACTACCAATAAAACACAAATCTGCCCAAAATTTGGGGTTGTTTTGTATTTTAAACAAGACACCGCCCACTTCATAACAACGCCATGACAACAGCGATCTGATTGGCTGCATAAATTTTACCCACAATGCTTTTGTACTTATCGGAAGAATTTCTTAAAGGAGCATACACACATTTAATTTCAGCTGCATGGCAACTTATTGATCAAAAGAGGGCGCTGTGTATTTACTGTGGTATGAAATTATAGCGCAGACAGTGATGAGCGTATGCTTCAAACTCTAAAAACACCAAATAGTTTATTATAATTCTGCTTAGAGCCTTAGTTTAAACAATTATAGTTAAATATCCTGATGCATGCTCAATAATCCAGGTAGAAAAATCCAAAAAAGTTCAATCTGGTCCTCTGGACATTCAAAAAAACAAAACAAAGCAAAAAAATATAGAAACGTTTCGTCTCTCATCCAAGAGACTTCCTCAGTCTGAGGTGCTGTATTCAGCTCAGTCTCTTAAATAGCACCTTCTCAGAGTGGATCAACCAGTTTGCTGCTGACAACCAAAACCAGCTGATCACATGCTCAAGAAGGACCATCAGCCTGTTTTGTGTAGGATTTCTCCTTCTGCCTGGCTCCTGAGTTAGTGGGGATGCTGTTTGCTCTGTGGTACAGAGTCCTGATGACTCCTAACTTGTGCTCCAAAGGGTGATGGGAGGCAAAACAGGCTGGTAAAACAGGTGATGGGAGGCAAAACAGGCTCTAGAGCAATGTGGATATCCTAACTGGGCCTTCCTGAAAGCAGAGAAGAAACCCAAACAGGACTCCAGTCAGCCATCAGGTGAAAAGGAGGAACCCAGACCCAGACCAGTGGTCATTCCGTATGTTGAGGGAGTATCAGAGAAATTGAGACGTTTATTTTCTAAACATAATGTCCCAGTGGCTTTTAAACCCCAAAATACATTACGGCAAAGACTGGTTCATCCCAAAGATCCAGTCCCCCGGCATAAACAGAGTAATGTTGTGTATGCTGTTCAGTGTCAGGAGGGCTGTGATCAGTCTTACATCGGGGAAACTAAACAGCCACTGGCCAAAAGGATGGCCCAGCACAGAAGATCAACATCATCAGGCCAGGACTCTGCGGTCTACACTCATCTCCAGGCCAGTGGTCACTCTTTCAAGGATGAAGATGTTCACATCCTGGACAGAGAGGAACGATGGTTTGAGAGAAAAGTAAAGGAGGCCATCTTTGTGAAAAGAAACCGTCCATCATTAAACAGGGGTGGAGGCCTCCGGGTTCAACTGTCCCCCTCTTACAATGCTGTGATTGCTAGTATCACTCAGCCCTCTGTGAGTAGTAAACAGCCATCAGTGTGCTAATGATCCATTGTTAGGCTGATGGTCCTTCTTGAGCATGTGATCAGCTGGTTTTGGTTGTCAGCAGCAAACTGGTTGATCCACTCTGAGAAGGTGCTATT
>NC_056504.1:31695963-31696408 GCF_014905685.2 Nematolebias whitei
GTGATCAGTCTTACATCGGGGAAACTAAACAGCCACTGGCCAAAAGGATGGACCAGCACAGAAGATCAACATCATCAGGCCAGGACTCTGCGGTCTACACTCATCTCCAGGCCAGCGGTCACTCTTTCAGGGATGAAGATGTTCACATCCTGGACAGAGAGGAACGATGGTTTGAGAGAGGAGTAAAGGAGGCCATCTTTGTGAAAAGAAATCGTCCATCGTTAAACAGGGGTGGAGGCCTCCGGGTTCAACTGTCCCCCTCTTACAATGCTGTGATTGCTAGTATCACTCAGCCCTCTGTGAACAGTAAACAGCCATCAGTGTGCTAATGATCCATTGTTAGGCTGATGGTCCTTCTTGAGCATGTGATCAGCTGGTTTTGGTTGTCAGCAGCAAAACTGGTTGATCCACTCTGAGAAGGTGCTATTTAAGAGACTGAGCTGAA
>NC_056504.1:31711408-31713365 GCF_014905685.2 Nematolebias whitei
ACATTTACACAGTCAGAAAGATGAGGAACTCGTGAAAAATGTATGAACATATGTAGCATATGTCATACTACAGTGTGTTGACCAATGGGTTTTAACAAGCCCCCCAATTTTTAATACAGAGGATGGATTGAGTAAAAAAAAAAAAGAGATTATTTTACTTATTTCTGGATTTTCAGAACTGTGCAAAAGTCTTGAGCCATTTGTTGTTTCTCTCTATGGTGCTTCCAAACTTTTTCCTTTGGAGTTTGACTGCTTCTTAAATAATTTTCAGTCCTTTATAGTGGAAATTTCAGAGGAATGTTTACTTATTAGAAAATAGTTTCTTTAGTTATTAACTCTGAGCTGCAAATCGTTCAGCCACGAAACAGCTCCTTCACCCAGGCGACAAAGCCGTTTTGATATGACTTTGGGGATTTTCCTGTTTGAACATAATGTTTGACCTTTGGGAAACTGAAGTTTGCACCTCAGCGTTCACTGTGTGAGGTCTTCAGAAAAAAGAAAAGCAGTATTAACTCATGCCCCTCCTCTTGCAGCTGTCTCTGCTTTTTTTATCTGATCTGAGGAGTCTGTTTTTACTCCTCTGTTGCAGGATGGCCATTATCACAGAGTAGCATTAGAGCACTGGGAAAAACAACCTGAAACACATAGCTTGTCTGTTATGTGTGCACGTGTTTAGCAGTCTTGTAAAAACATAGCAAACATGTTATTTTTTAAAACAGCACCTGCTCCCAACAAGGTTTTTGTTCCGTTTCTTGGAATTAGCTATGACAAAGTTAGATGTATTGTTGTCTGTAAACACAGTTTACTGTGCTGGCCACAAATGCTGGTTAAACTCTACCAAGCAAAAATATGCCAAATGGGAACACCATCCAGAAACACCACCATCTTCTCTGGGACAAAGCTAAATTAAAAATGGACTGAAGCAAAGTGGACAACTGTTGGACAGAATAATCAAATTTTGAAACCTTTTTTGGGAACCACAGATGCCACATCCTTCATAATAAATCAGCCTGATCTGTTATCAGCACTCAAGCCTACTTCTCTGATGATATAGGGGTGCATCAGTGCCATGTCATGGAAGCTTATTTGGAAAGACCATCAATGCAGAAAAGTATATACAGGTTTTAGAACAACATATGCTCTCTCATCCAGACATTGTCTTTTTCAGGGAAGGACTTGCATAAGCTAAACCACATACTGCATCCATACCACAGCATGGCTATATAACAGAAGTGTCCAGGTGTTGAACTGATCAAGCTGCAATCCAGACAGGACTTCAGCGATCTTTATCTGCCTGAGGAGAATAAAAGTTTATGACATAGCAGGTGGGCAGCACGGTGGCGCAACTGGTAGAGCTGCTGCCTCTCAGCGAGCTGGTCCCTGGTTCAAATCCCGGTCCGGGGGCCTTTCTGGGTGGAGTTTGCATGTTCTCTCCGTGCATGCATGGGTTTCCTCCCACAGACCAAGAACATGCATGTTAGACTGATTGGTAACTCTTAAATTGTCCCTAGGTGTGAGTGAGAGGGTGAATGGTTGTTTGTCTCGTATGTCTCTATGTGGCCCTGTGATGGACTTGCGACCTGTCCAGGGTGTACCCCGCCCCTCGCACAGTGATTGCTGGACATGGGCACCGGAGACCCCCGTGACCCAAAATGGAATAAACGGGTAAAGAAAATGGATGGATGGATGGACATAGCAGGTCTAAGCTGTTTTGATTTCAGTATTGTAGCCATCTTCTTGCACAGTGAGGAGTTATGTAACATTTTACTCACTTTAAGTCATGTGTTTCTCAAATAACGGTCTAGTATTCATCCTCTTCAGTTTTTTTTTCTCCCTTTCTTTTCTTTGGGAAAAAAAATCTGCCATTTTCTTTTCTTTCTATGGTCATCTGATTAGCATCTATGACTGTTTATATATATATATATATATATATATATATATATATATATATATATAT
>NC_056504.1:31713375-31714649 GCF_014905685.2 Nematolebias whitei
TATATATATATATATATATATATATATATATATATATATATATATATTCATCATGATGAAACAAAGAGCTTTTCACAAAGTCATGTAATCTACTTTTTTTTTTTTTACAAATATCACAGCACAGATGGAAGTTTAAGTTAAAAATCTGCACACATCCTTCACTTAAAAACAAAGTTTTGTGCCATTGTTTTTAATTTGAAAGAAAATGAAGAAGTAGGTAAAAGATAATGGATGGATGGAAAACATCAAATAGATTTTTTTTCAAATGTTTGGAAATAAAATAAAGCATTACATACAGTGCCTTGCGAAAGTATTCTGCCCCCTTAAACTTTTCAACCTTTTTCCACATTTCAGGCTTCAAACATAAAGATATAAAATTTTAATTGTTTGTGAAGAATCAACAACAAGTGGGACACAATCGTGAAGTGGAATGAAATTTATTGGATGTGTCAAACTTTTTCAACAAATAAAAAACTGAAAAGTGGGGCGTGCAATATTATTCGGCCCCCTTGTGTTAATACTTTGTAGCGCCGCCTTTTGCTGCAGTTGCAGCTGCAAGTCTCTTGGGGTATGTCTCTATCAGTTTTGCACATGGAGAGACTGAAATTCTTGCCCATTCTTCCTGCAAAACAGCTCGAGCTCAGTGAGGTTGGATGGAGAGCGTTTGTGAACAGCAGTCTTCAGCTCTTTCCACAGATTCTCGATTGGATTCAGGTCTGGACTTTGACTTGACCATTCCAACACCTGGATACGTTTATTTGTGAACCATTCCATTGTAGATGTGGCTTTATGTTTTGGATCATTGTCTTGATGGAAGATAAATCTCCGTCCCAGTCTCAGGTCTCTTGCAGACTCAAACAGGTTTTCTTCCAGAATGGTCCTGTATTTGGCCCCATCCATCTTCCCATCAATTCTGACCATCTTCCCTGTCCCTGCTGACGAAAATCAGGCCCCAACCATGATGCTGCCACCACCATGTTTGACAGTGGGGATGGTGTGTTCAGGGTGATAAGCTGTTGCTTTTACACCAAACATATCGTTTTGCATTGTGGCCAAACAGTTGGATTTTGGTTTCATGTGACCAGAGCACCTTCTTCCACATGTTTGGTGTCTCCCAGGTGCTTGTGGCAAACTTTAAACACTTTTTATGGATATCTTTGAGAAATGTCTTTCTTCTTGCCTCTCTTCCATAAAGGCCAGATTTGTGCAGTGTACGACTGATAGTTTTCCTATGGACAGACTCTCCCACCTCAGCTGTAGATCTCTGCAGTTCA
>NC_056504.1:31714659-31717159 GCF_014905685.2 Nematolebias whitei
AGCTTGGGAAATCTTTTTGTATCCAAATCCAGCTTTAAACTTCTCCACAACAGTATCTCGGACCTGCCTGGTGTGTTCCTTGGTCTTCATGATGCTCTCTGCGCTTTGAACAGAACCCTGAGACTATCACAGAGCAGGTGCATTTATACGGAGACTTGATTACACACAGGTGGATTCTATTTATCATCAGTCATTTGGGACAACATTGGATCATTCATAGATCCTCACTGAACTTCTGGAATGAGTTTGCTGCACTGAAAGTAAAGGGGCCGAATAATATTGCACGCCCCACTTTTCAGTTTTTTATTTGTTAAAAATGTTTGACACATCCAATAAATTTCATATATGTATGTATATATATTATATATTATATATATTCATTCAACCTTTATTGATACAGGTTAGTCCCATTGAGCCACAAGGACTCATTCAACAGAGACCTGGACTTTAACAAAGAGTGATGACAACAGTGGATAACAAACTGTTTTTCAATAGTAAAACAAACAATAAAAAAATGTATGAATCATTTGTGAATGTCTGTTGTTGTCGTTATCACTGTCTTATTATCTTGTGCTCTGGTCCAGTGTCTTCATGGACGATGTGTGTGAGGGTGGACATGTTTGGAGGTTGCTGTGTTGAAGCTCCATGGATCAGCCTCTCTGCAGCTCTCAGCACCTTCACTGAGCCTTGAGGGAATCACTGAGCTGCTCTTGTTCTTCACAGTTAGAAGGTGGGAGCTCTCGTCAAATGATGATCTCCAGCATCATCTTGTTCATGCCAGGCTTTTCATCCACTGACCACAGACACCTGGAAACATCAGGGGGACCAGCAGCTGTTTAACACATCTGGAAGGAAACCAGTGAGATTTTAATATGACCATGACCATTATGATATGATGTTATGTGGGGGAGTGGTGGAGCAGAGGTTAGAAGATGGGCCTGTGATGGGAAAGTCACAGGTTCAACTCCCGATACCGTCAACATCAAAATGTGGGTGGAAAAGGTGAAACACCCACACCTGCCTCCACCCTCATTGGCCCCACCCTGGTCCCCTGAGCAAGGCACTCAACCCCCACCATCTGCTCCTAAACAGGTCTCTCTAGAAAATGAGTTCTCGTGACTCAATGAGACTTTCGGTATAAATAAAGGGTAAATGAAAAATAATAAAAGTTTAAAATAGAAATACTCACATCATGAGGCCGAGGTTGTGTGTGTGACGTGCACGTTCCTGAGTGTGTGTGTGTGACGTGCATGTTCCTGAGAGGCCACAGACAGAGCAGCTTCAGCTTTTGTTGAGTTCCTGTAGTCCTGCAGTTTTCAAGCTGAAATGAAAAAACATCATGAATATGAACTTTACAGTCTCTAGTTACCTGTTCATATAAACACATGGAGGTATCTCACCTTGTGACTGACAATAAAATATGTAAATTAATGAACTTATAATGATGCTCCTACTCTTTGAAGGTGACCCGATGGTACCACACCATCTCTCAGTCGGACAGTTTGATCAGTTTGATCAAAATCCTCCAGTTTCAAATCCTCACTGCTCAGATGAATCCTCCTCAAAGATACTTCCACCTCTTCCTCACATCTTGTTCTTTGGGAAACCTTCAAAATGAAAACAGGAGATTTGTGTCTACACGAAAACATTGTACAGAGGAGGTCAAGTTATTTTCTATTTCCTATATTCTCCCTAGTTTTATTTTTTTATATCCTAGAACTTAAACAAAACAACAATTATGATACATATCTGTTGATAATGAACCAAAGCTGCTGAAATAGTGAGTATGCTTGTTAGAAAAATATTCCTGTCATCAGATCTCAGTCAGCTTCATTGCAGCTGAACACCGTGTTACACTGAACATCACATCAGCTGGTGGACATAAATACAGTACAGTAATATTCTATTCACAAAATACTAACAATACTATGTTCATCTTACTTGTGAAAAGTTATCCCCCGAGACCTGACGTCAACAGTCCGTCGATTAGAACAGAAATAAGCTGCGAAGTGCTGAGACATCTTCTGCTTGAACCAAATAAGAAGGACGACCGCTCCAAGACGGCGGCCGAAAATCCTGCGCCGCAGCAGCCGATGCGGGATCTAGTGATTATATGATATCTATGGTCACCACAGTGAAGTAAGTTGCACAACGACTTGGTAATTATTTTTACACCGGATGCCCTTCCTGACGCAACCACAGACCACCAATCTACCACAGCCCTCTGTGTGGAGCAGAGAGCTGCCATCTAGGGTGCCCGGGGGAGCAGATGGTGGGGGTTAAGGGCCTTGCTCAAGGGTCAGGGGCAAATGAGGGCAAAGGCAGGTGGGTGCTTCACCTATCCCACCCACATTTTGATGTTGTTAGTACCGGGAGTTGAACCGGTGATCTTGTGATCACACGCCCACCTTCTCTAACCTCTGCGCCACCACTCCCAGCAATTTACATCAATCATTTTCAGTGTAGTAGCTCAAATTTCCCCTAATTCAAAACCTTGCAG
>NC_056504.1:31722159-31744317 GCF_014905685.2 Nematolebias whitei
GGTAAGAAGTAAGATCCCCAGTTATTGACTAATCTAATTAATTGATCCTGCAGCAGATCTGCTGACAAACCAGGCATCTTTACACTGTTTTACTCAAACTGTGGCACGGCTTTAAAGCAAAAAGACTGTTCCTCACGGTATTGGGCTTGAAATGGGTGAGGAGGTGAGTGGAAACAGGTGTGGTGAGGTGAAGTTTTTGGGTGTAATTATTGATGATGAACTGTCATGGAAACAGCACATAAATTCTGTAAAAACTAAAATATCTAAATCCACTGCAATACTGTATAAAGTAAGGGACTTATTGAATGATAAAGCCTTGTATTTGCTGTATAATACAATTATAGTCCAGCATTTAATTTATTGTGTTCAAGTTTGGGGAACAGCATGTAAAACTATAACGATGCCTATTTTTATTTTGCAGAAAAGAGCTATAAGAATTATCACAAGAAAGCATTATTGTCATCCATCTAGTATTTTATCAATTGAAATTACTGAAGTTTTATGATTTGGTTAACTATAATATTATTTTAGTACTGTATAAAGCTCAGAACTACATACTACCTTCAAACATTCAAACGTATTTTGTAAAAAGGATAAGTTGCTATAATCTTAAGGGAACATACATTTTTGTTAAACCCCAGTACAGAACCAGTTTAAAGGGGCGGTCTACTTCAATTCAGGGAATAGGTCTGTGGAATAGTTTGGAAAACGATGTAAAAAAAGTCAAGTCATTGCCTATATTTAAGAAAATGATTAAGATTAAAATTTTGGAAAGATACATATAAATACGAAAAATTGGGATGAGTTATTTATTTTGTTATATTACTTATAGATGATTATTGTTTGAATTGATTTTGTTTTAAACAAGGGGCAGATATGATAAGATTTTTTCTTCTTCTGCTACCTTTCATTTTATGACGTGTTTTTTTTTTTCATTTGGTTTCTAAATTGTTTTTGTGTTTTAAATATGAAATGAATAAAAATGACAAACAAACAAACAAACAAACAGTGCACTAAGGTGCCAATTCAGTTTGTGGTTGACACCAAAGCTCCAGCAGGCCTCTGCCATTCCCAGCTCCCAGTCAGTGTAACGGCAGATTTGTGCCCATGAGTGTTCATCTGGAAAACCGATGGAGCGCAGCAACCTCTGATTTACAGCCTGATGGCAGGCCACTGAGGACGGTCATGGAGGAAACAGGTGCTGCAGAGAAAATGGTCACTGACAGCCACTGGTGATTATTGGTTTTGTCCTCTGCATAAATCCTCATTTGCGATATTGAGTTCACACATACATAATTATTGTGCATATAAATCATCTCTTTTGTATTAGGCGTGTAGTTTTATGTGCGTGTGTGTGCACTGGTTGGAGAGGCAAGGTGGGCGCTAATGTTCTAAACAATAGAGTAAGTTGTGTGTTTCATTTACTGTGTGCCAAATTGATTCCACAATAAATGTCATTCAGTAGACAATCACTCACTGCATTAACGATGTGTGGAGCTCGGTGATAAAACTAAAAGCTGCGACACAGGACAAAATACGAACGGTGGCACTGAATGATGTGCAGGACTGCTAAAGCCAAATACCACAGCAAAATAGTCCATTCAAGTGAGTGAGGACTAAATCTGAATGTGTTTTCATGCACAATATTTAAAGATAATCAAAGAGTTATTTCAGTTATTAAGTATTACAATTAACTAAGTGAAGTAACTCAACTGCAGAAGTCCCTGTACTTCATTTGAGTCTTTTAAACACAACTGTTAGCTCATCAGGATCTATCCAGTGGTATGATTTCACATCCCAAGAGAGTTGAGTTTATTTACTGTTTGCAGACACAAAAAGCTCTAAAATCTTATAATAAAAATGTTGTCTTGTCATTATTGTACAGTATGTTCCCATACAATGGTGAAATTGGCCCTCTGCATTTAATCCATCCACCACCAGGTGGTGCAGTGGGCAGCTGTTGAAAGTGCCCAGGGAGAAATTGGGGATAAGGTGTGCTGCTCAGAGACTCCACGAGATGCGCAATGACCGGAGATTGAACCTGGGACTTTTGGGTCTCTGTCCCATTTTGAGGGCAGGCCCCGGAGGCCAGCTTAGCACCAGCAAACTTTTTTTCCCCACTATGGAGTATGTTGCTTGTGGGAATCAGTTTTGTTTGGTGTAATCTAAGATTGAAGAAGTCCTTTGGATGAAGGACGAAACGTCTCAACAAAAAAAGAACCCGTCCAGATGACCTGACTGAACATTGTTGGATTCTTACCTGGATTACTGAGCATGAACTTTGGTGTTTAGCAAACCATAATTGAACAAAGTCTGAACATGAACATATTCAATGAAAAAATACTGAAAATGTAAAACAGTTCCAGTTGAGACTTGAAACTCAGCTTCCTGGATGAAAGCCATAAAATCTTATCCTCTCCTCTAACCTCTCCCTCGTCAACTCCTCTGAGACATTCATGCCAAAGTGGTTCAAAACACCAAAGTTCATGCTTTCATCAGTCTGTTTGGTGGCTCAGATTGAAGAAGTCCTTTGGATGCAGGACGAAACGTCGCAGCCAAAAAAGAAACTACCCAGATGACCTGATTAAGTTTTACTCTGTCTTTTTATTCCATTATATTTTTAGGCATGTGCAACTTTTGTTCCCAGTCAGTGTTTGGTTAGGTTTAAGCATCAAGGCTTTGTGGTAGTGTAGAAATAGATCTCGGTTTAAAAAGACCTTGTTCACAAGGTTTACCTCTATCTCATCTGTCACTCATTTTTGTACCTGCCTAATGGTGTTCAAGTTAACGGGGGACCTGGTGCTTCTTCAACAGCCAGTATACCCTGGACGGACCACCAGTCCTTTGCAGAGCCAGTACTCAAGGCAAATTACCGTGCATACTCACTCACAGCTAAAGCCATGTGTCTCACCTGTGGAAGGAAACCTGGAATACCTGGAGAAAACCGCACATACACAGGAAGAACGACCTGCGCAGAAACTTGACTTTTTGATGTAAAGTCACATTGAAAACATTACCCAGCCCTTCCATAATGTTTAACTTTAAAAACTGAGTTCACCAGCATCTTAGAAAACTCAACTAATTTTCTAAACTTTAAATTGTGCTTTTAACTTCCCCCCCAATAATATTACTGACAGAGGTGGAAATAATCTAGATTATTTTAGAAAAGGCTAAAAAGCTGTGTTTGTGCAGCAAGACCAGCACTTGAGAAGTTGTTGTAGGTGTTCAGCAGAATCTTTCTCTCTGCAGGTCAGCTGGCACAGTTACCGATGGATCCCTGCACAACCCACACACACACACATCGGTAGTATCTCTGTGCATGAACCATCCTACACTTTAACGTGTCTTTCCCACAGAGCCGGCAGTCAGGAGGACTATGGGCAAATCCGAAAGCCAAATGGATATCATGGAGAAAACAAGTAAACCTGGGAAACGCCGCTGGACAGTTGCAGAAATCGGACTGTCCGTCTTGCTGCTGATGGTCAGCTGCGCCTTGGCAGGACTGGTTGTTCTCTACACATCAGCTGTGAAAGGTAAGGATCACCGTGGAAAGATTCAGATAATGCAGATGACAGCAGCAAAGACCAGTGTCTCGTTCCTTGGTGAGTTTATGACTGCATTTGGCTCATCAAAACATTTTATTACAAACTGATTAAGCTAGTCACTAAACTTAGAGAATATGTCTTTACCCTCATAATTGTATCTGGGTTTTTTTGCATCCCCTGCAGGTCTAACCCTATAGCAGGAAGATTTTTCGAGATTTAGACAGGATTTTTTTCAGTGAATTGTTGTTGAGGGCTTGAAAACACAGTTATTACAGTGTTGTATTAAATAATAATAATACAAATAATTAAATAATTAAATTTAACAGAAATAATAATGTGCAGGTTCTACTAAATAAAGCATGTAAAGTTACCCAGAACACAGAAACTATACAGATTTAAAACAAAGTCCATGCTCAATAATCCAGGTATACAATCCAACATTTTCAGTCAGGTCATCTGGGCAGTTTCTTTTTTAGTGCTGAAACGTTTCGCCTTCAATTATTGAGATTATTGAGCATGGGCTTTGTTGTTTTTAACCAGTTTGACATGACTGTCAACAAGAAGAAGGCCGGCAATGGAGGAGGGGGCGTATCAAAGAGACCATCTTAACACCAACCAAACTGGTTTGTTCCACTTTGGAGTAAGCTGTTGGGGGAAGAATCAGTTTTGTGTTGTGTGTTTCCTTGACTGATGAAGCCTTCAGGATCGAAGGCGAAACGTTTCAGCACAAAAAAAGAAACTGTCCAGATGACCTGACTGAAAAATGTTGGATATACAGATTTAACAGAACCTGCAAACCAAAGCAGTGATTAAAAAAAATAATAATAAAAATTTTACAAATTGGAAAACTTAAAGAAATGATTAGAAACTGACACAAAAACCAAAACATGGTTAAACTTGAACAGATCTTGACTGTTACAGGGCTAATCAACTGGTGGCCCGCAGGCCAAATCAGGCCCACAAGGGTGCTCAGTTCAGCCCACCAACGACTTCATTTTAAAATAAAACTAGAGAAATTGCATTTCCTGCAAACATGCAGTGTGAATGCTTATTGCTGAAAAACTTGCTGAAAAACAGCTGAAATTAGCTTAAAAAAATCTGAAATGTAGCTGAAATGGAAGAACAAGCCTAAATTGGCAGAAGAAAGCAGAAAGAATGTTTGCTGAATTTAGTTTAAACAAGCAGAAATGAGTGCAAAACATTAAATTAGCTAATAAAAAAGCTGAAATTAGCACCAAAAAAATAGCTGAAAAGGCAGAAAGAAGCTTAAATTATCCGAAGGAGGTAGAGAGAGCACAATTGTGTCTAATTTTTTTTTTTTTTTTTTTTTTCATTTAGCCTTTATTTATCCAGGTTAGTCTCATTGAGCCACGAGAACTCATTTTCAAGAGAGACCTGTTTAGGGAGCACATGGTGGGGGTTAAGGGCCTTGCTCATGGGCCCAGAGTGGGGCGAATGAGGGTGTTAATTAAGCTTAAAGAAGCAGAAAAGAGCACACAATTTTTTTTTAATTATCTGTAAAAAGCAGATATGTTAACAAAAAAAAAACACAACAACAACAGCTGAATAGTAGCTAAAAAGGCAAAAAGAAGCTTACATTACCAGAAGTGGAGAGAACACAATTTTGCTGAATTGTGCTGAAAAAAGTTGAAATGAGTGCAAAAATGTAGACGTAGCTGAAAAACCTAAAATTAGCATAAAAACAGCTGTATAGTAGCTGAAATAGCAGAAAAAGCTGAAACTTGCAGAAAAAAGTTAGCACAAAAATGTTGTAGTTAGCAGAAAGAAGCTGAAAGAAGCACAAAAGAGCTGAAAAACAGCTGAAAGTAGCTGAAAGTAGGTGAAATATGTTTTTTAATAAGATTAAAAACATCCATGTTGTACTGTATTTTTTGGACTATAAGGTACACTTAAAATCCTTTAATTTTCTCAATAATCAACAGTGAGCCTTATAATCTTGTGCACTTTATGTATTAATTCTGGGTGTGCTTACTGACCTCGAACTGATTTTATGTGATACGCGGCACTCAAAAATCTGTCAAAATGTTTTAGTTTCGTGTGATGCGCCTTATAATCCGGTGCGCCTTATAGTCCAAAAAATATGGTAATTTTGTGTAAGTATTTGTGTCTCGGTGGGTAATTTTCTTCTTCTGAACTTGTTTCTTCTGTTCAACTCAGAACACTCAAACAGGCCGAGCATGTCCAGGAGCTCAACAGGTGAATCTGATTTCATGAATTCATCCAAACATACACCGTTATTTGGTTCTGTCGTAAAATATATTATATAGCCTGCATCTCTGATAGGCGTGCTGCAGAAGCGCCACACAAATGTAGCAGATCCAAGTGTTTCCTGACAGGGATGTTGCCTCGCTCTGACTTCAGATGTAGTTTCTTAGAATCTCTTGTCCGTCTCTCAGCTGGGGTCTGATTCAGAGTCCGCTCTGTTCTTTCATAACTGTTGACACTGATTGTTTCAGGACAGCTGCTTCAATCCAGCCTCAACAACGTGTGCACGTCTGAAGACTGTGTCACCGCAGGTGAGACAACCTCATTCTGCTTTTCCATCTCTGTTGGTTTAATTCATTTTTGTCCAAATCATCTCCCGTCCCTTGCACACATGCAGAGTTACATGTGCTGCTTGTTTTCTTGCGTTGTTCTTTTCCCTACAGCTGCTCGGCTCTTGCAGAACATGGATAAATCTGTAAAGCCATGTGATAATTTCTACCAGTACGCCTGCGGAGGCTGGCTGGAGCGTCATGTCATCCCGGAGACGAGCTCCCGTCACAGTGTTTTTGACATTCTGAGGGACAAGTTGGAGATTGTCCTCAAAGGTCAGCTGGACCGAACCTTCTGTGCTCGGTGGGCTGCAGCATTTGGATGTGTGCGGGCTTCATGTCTGCGTGTGTTTTGTTGTTGCAGGTGTTCTTGAGACAACGAGTGAACAGGACAGAGATGCCATTAGAAAGGCTAAAATCCTCTACAGCTCCTGCATGAACGAAAGTGAGGCTCCCTTCTGTGAAGCATGCATAAACTTTGGTCGTTTTGTCTTCAAAGTTGTCAGAATTGTTTCTATGTTTGAAGACTTTAAAATCTTAATTATTTCACAGCACAATAAGTTGCCACTTCTCAATATACTTTTCTTATTTATTGCTACAATAGAAGCATTGTAATCAGCTGTATCGTTTGAAATATTCTTTTTGCACAAATCAAAACCATGAAAACGTCATAAACAAACCCTTGGACTGATTCACATGAACCGAATCATGCCTCAGGTCCAGTTTTCCAGTTAATAGTCAGTTGACTCCATCTGCTAAATTAAAAACAAAGCGTGTCCTGTGATGCTCACAAAGTTCATTTGGCATCATCAAGTCTAAAAATCAAAAAAGTCTTGAACATATTTGGATTTATTAGGAAAAAAAGGAGAGCTGGACAAAAATCAAACCATTTCAATGGACTTGTGTGTCTCTGGAAAGCAATACAGAGACAAATGTAAGGATTTATTTAATCAAAACCATTGGACATTCAATACAGCTGGAACAAACAAGAACTACAGAGCAGAAGAAAATTACAGATAATAAAATCTGATTTTATTACAACACTGTGACTTTAACAATATATAAGGACCAATGAGAACAAAGACCAAGACTCAGAATTAGTTTATTGACATTGTGAGATATTAGCAGAGCAGGGGAAGGGCTGGAACCCTGCGGAGCAGAGAGAAGGTTAGAGTCTAGGACCGGGTGCCCACACTTTTTCAGCATGCGAGCTACTTTTAAAATGACCAAGTCCAAGTGATCTACCTACTATAAAAATACAAAACATATTAAATATGCTTTTTATGTTTTACGTTTTTGTTTTTAGTATTTTACCATGTTTTATATGGCCTTGATTTATTGTTACTACTTATAATTTAATTTCATTTTACTGTAGTTTTTTTTTGTTGGCTGTACTTTATCCGTTGTCTGTCTAAAACTGGTCTCTCTTGTAAATGACTCCTCACTACTCAATGTGACTATTCATTCAAACTTTATTTAAACAGATAAATCACATTGAGCCTCGAGGACTCATTTACAAGCGAGACCTGTTTGGACAGACAAAAACAGTGGTTAACTGGACACATGTAGGAGTTGGAGGCGAAAAAAATTCCTATCAGACTTTTTTTTTTTTGCCTGAGAAAAAAAAACCTAACTTGGATAAATAAAAGGTCGAATGAACGAATAAGTCCCAGCTCGCTGTGGATGCAACATAGATGGCAAAATCCAAAAAGTGTTTAAAAAAAAATTTTTTTTTTAATTTACCATTTATTTTTACGGTCTGCGTACAAAATAATAAACAAAACACAGTAATGACGTCTGTTCATCACACAAAGGAACAGAAAACAACAAGAATAACTTCATGTTTGAAAAATAACCTGAGAGTGACATGATCTGGGTTTTGGATTAGCACACAACACCAAACAACAGGAATGGTTTAAAGTGTTTATTGATAAACAGCTTCTGGTGGGGGTCCGGGTCCAAAGGTGGGTCTGATCTGTAGAGACAGAGGAGTCAGTGATCTGGGTTTTACTGTGAAGGCTCAGAATGGTTTTTAAGGTAGTCACTAACCTTCATACTTCACTCACTGAGTGAGCAGCAGCAGAGAAGCAGGTTGATGAAGAATGTGGTTCAAGGGAGAGTCCAAGGACGAGGTCCAGTAGGGAGAGCAGAGGTCATGCACAGTTGGTCAGAGAGTAGAATCCAAAGCCAAAACTAGATCCGGAGGGCGTAGTCGAGGAAATGGGAAGCAGAGTCGGTACCGTGGTCAGAAAGCAGAATCCAAAACAAGTAAGGGGCAGGCAAGGCGAAGAATCCGAGGAACAGGCGTGGGATCGAGACAAGGCAAGAGAACAAGGCTGTGAAGAGATAGCTGGACATCTATCTAAAAGAATTTGATCATCTGGCACTGGTGGATTGTTGTTGTTGTTGTTCTTGAGGTTTTATTGGCAAAAAAATGTTGAGGTTGCATTACCACCACCTACCGGTATGGAGTGTGGCTCAAAATGTCTCTTATTCTATGCTATATTCTATTAATCACCTTTGTTTTCTAAAAAATATCTAATTAAAATCCGAGTACTTTTACTATCTGAATTTCCATGTAGTATATTTATTAAATTAAACTTCTCTTTATTTTCCCTAAATTCTTCCAACATTAATCTCCTTTCTATCACATATCTTCTACATACTAAAATAATATGTTCCATTGTTTCGTTTTCTCCACAATATTGACAGTTTCCTGTATTATGTTGCTGTATTCTGTATAGTGAACTTTTAAGTCCATTATGTCCAAATCTTAACCTTGTTAATAGTTTCTCCTCTCTTCTATTTTTTTTCTTCCTACTCTCATTTTTCCTACTTTTTAATTTTTTTATTATTATTTTTTTATTTTTTATTTTATTTTATTTTATTAACTCTACAATATCACTTTCCTTTGTTATCTTCATCCCATGGCACTGGTGGAGTGAGCATGAAGCTTATAAAGGCAGGTGAGCAGGTGAAACTGCTGAGTGCTGATTGCTGTAACAAACAAGGGAGGTGGCTTAGCTTGGAAGGAGCAGGATTAAACTGAAGATGGGTGATAAGCAAAACTGCACATGGAAACAGAAAACTAAATCAGGAAGGGGCAGAAACGTGACAGAGAGGTGAAAACTCAGCCCTGGCAGCAGCTGCTTTTAACTGTAACCGTATTTCTTGATACTTGAGAGCGTTGATGGAAGATAATATTTGTTTGATTTTAAAGTCTCTGAACAAGTCAGCGGCTTCAACAAATGCCTCTTTTTACCATCTCTCCATCTTGCAAGGCTTCTTGTGCTTAACAATTAATAAAGTGACTCACCCAGACTGATGCTTCGCTGCTGTGGTCAGTTGTAGGAAAGTGACTGCTGTCCAGATAACTGGGATTTTAGTTCACCGTTTTCTTTCTCGGCTCACTTTTCAGAAGGAAGTCAGTGACATAGCATTTGTGAATATAGTCCGAAAATGCAGCTCTGGTGAAACGCACTTTGAATTGTGAAAAAAAAAAAAGTCCTCCCCCCATTCCGTATGGGAACGGTAGATTTTTTTACTTTACTTTACTTTACTTTTACTTGGTCCAGCTCCCCAACTCATTTTACACACTTTCTTGAGTTTAGATATAAACTGGAGGCTGTTACGAGTCAACTCGTTTATTTTTAGAGCGGTTGAATGGATTGTGCATGCGTGGTGACCCATGTATCAGAAAAGGTCGGTCTCAGATTTGCTAACCTGCATGTCAGTCAAGTGACGATTTGCGTAGTGAAGATAGATTGATCGGCTGACGTCTATTTAAAAATAAAATTAAAAGAAAAAAGGGTCTGACATCCATTTTGCAATGTGTTCTACTGATATTACCTTAAGGATCTACTGGTAGATCGCGATCGCCACGTTGGGCACCCATGGTCTAGGATGTCGAGGGCGATAATGATATTGCAGTTCTCTCTTACGTTGATGGTTGAGGTCAGGCGTAGGGAGAGTAGACCCACATGGTTCCAGGTGGAAGAGATGCAGGTGAAAGGCAAGTGGTAGAAAGGCGTGGACTGATGAGGTACAGAGGAGCTAGAGATCTGCAGAGGAGGTTTCAGCAACTCAGGACCTCAGTGGTAACTCGCTGGAGGCACAGAAAAACGCACAAGTTGTTAATATTTAGCTTGGACAACAAATAAAAGGCTAGAACAAGACTACCGTTGGCAGGTAATGCTCCAGCGCTGGATGAGTGTCTTCTGAGGCCTCCTCATGCTCATCAAGTCGCAGGATCACATAATTAGTCTGACTGTGGGAGCAGGAGCTGGTAGAGCAGAACTCCCACAAACACAATTTACCGTAGCCATAATATGCTAAAATTGACAACGGTTGAGTGTTGAAGGTTTTTAATTTTCTGCTGTACTTGAAAGTGATCATTTTTAAGCTACTTCAATTTTTTTTTTTATCTAGATTTCACCATTTAATATAAGCCAGATTTATGCAACAAAAAAAAAAAAAAAACATAGAACAAGAAGTAGGATCTTCTTTCAATAATCATAAAATGATTCCATGGATTGATTGATTGATTGACTGATTGATTTTAACGTCTTGCAGCCTGTGTTGGACATTATCAAACAAATCTACTTAGTGAAAAAACATATTGTACCTTGTGTTTATCCTAAATTAAATAACTTCAATATCTAAATCCAGGACTAAAGCAGGCTGATCTAAGTGTTGTTTCACATAATCTAACTGGATTATTTTGTTATCCTGACTGAATTTACCTTTGCTTTGGTTTCCAAAAAGCTTAAGTGACTAAAGACGTGTTTTCTGGCGCTCCAGACAAGGCAAACAGCCTCTATTTCATTACAGGACTCACCCTGGCTATAGAAATATTGTATTATCTAGTATTTAATCGTTTTTATCTCGCCTTGCATATTTTTGCTTTAATATTGATTGTATAACTTTAAAATGTTGTGACTTTGCTCACAAAATACAATTTTAGTTAGTAATTTAACCGTGATCATCATTATTTTTATATTTGAAGTGACAGCAGTGTTGTTTTATAAAGACTAATGTTCAGACAGATGTACAAAATGATTTGGTCTGTGTTACTGTGGTTAGGGTGCTTTATTTAGTAGAACCTGCCCATTTTAATTTCTGTTACGTTTAATTATTTGTCTTTTCACAACTGGTTTCAGTCGGATTGTTACACCTACTATCAGCCTGTTTGGATGTTTCTTTTGTTTAGACTTGAGTTTGTTCTTAGGCAGCTTTGTTCGTTTATTTGTCTAAAGGTTTTAATTTGTTAAATGTCTAATTGGGGACTAGTTCACAAAAGTAGAACCCCAATATTCAATATAAGAGAAGAACGCTGGACCTGACAAAGTCTTGTTAAAGTACTGCCGAAGTAAGTTAGTTTGAACAACATCGCACCAGAGTGAGGATTTACAACTTACGGTAGTTATTTTACTAACCCAGAACATAGAAACTATACAGATTTAACAGAACCTGCAAACCAAAGCAGTGATTTTAAAAAGTAATTAAACAAATTGAAAAACTAAACTAAATGGTCAGAACTTGACACAAAAACCAAAACATGGTTAAACTTGAACAGATCATGACTGTTATAGGACAGGGCTACTCAACTGGTGGCCCAGGGGCCAAATCAGGCCCACAAGGGTGCTCAGTTCGGCCCACCAACGGGTTCATTTTAAAATAAAACTAGAGAAATTGCATTTCCTGCAAAAATGCAGTGTGAATGCTTATCGCTGAAGAACTTGCTGAAAAACAGCTGAAATTAGCTAAAAAAAATTCTGAAATGTAGCTGAAATGGAAGAACAAGTCTAAATTAGCAGAAGAAAGCAGAAAGAACATGTTTGCTGAATTTGGTTTAAATAAACAAATATGAGCACAAAAATTTGCAAAAAATAAAATAATAATAATAAAAAAGGCTGAAATTAGCCACAAAACAAATAGCTGAAAAGACAGACAGAAACTTAAATTACCAGAAGGAAGTAAAGAGAGCACAATTGTACCTAATTAAGTTTAAGGAAGCAGAAATGAGCACAAAAAATTGGAAATTATCTGTAAAAAGCAGAAATATGTTTAAAAAACAGCTGAATATTAGCTATAAAAAAAAGAAAAGCAGAATGAAGCTAACGTTACCAGAACGAAGTGGAGAGAGCACGGCTTCACTAAATTAAGCTGAAAAAAGTTGAAATGCATGCAAAAAATGTGGAAGTAGCTGAAAAGGCTCAAATTAACATAAAAATAGCTGTATAGTATTAAATATCAGAAAAAGCTGAAACTTGCAGAAATAAGCGGAAAGGTGCATAATAAGCTGAAATTAGCAGAAAGAAGTTAGAAGACACACAAAGATGTTGTAGTTAGCAGAAAAAAAGCTGAAAGAAGCACAAAACAGCTGAAAAAAACAGCCGAAACTAGCTGAAAAAGTGTTTAAATTTGCACAAGTAAGCTGAAAGAAGCAGAACCAGAACAAAATGTGAAAGGAGCAGTAAAAGTTTGTAAACAGATCTAAAAATTTGAAGGATGTATTCATTTTTCATGAGGAAAAAAAAAAGTGGCAGAAAAGGCTAATTATTTCAAAAAGCTAAAGTTGCACCAATACCAAAAGTCACAGCAGGATTGTCCTGAAAGAGCTGAACGTTTTGATATATGATTTGTTGAAATACACAAAATGTGTGGACCAAGAAAGATGCTGAAAAATGTACAGAAGAAAAATGGATCACAATAGAGTGAATGCTTCATAACCATTAACACAACTAAACAAACGTACTTAACGACAATAACTTGATGTCCGGCCCCTGAGCTCTTGGCTTTCAGTAACTGTGGCCCCTGAGCAGCTTAGTTGAATAGACATGTTATAGGACATGGACAAACACACTCAATTAGTCACTTATTCCAACTTAATTTGGCATCAAATGAGCCATTTCCTGCTGAGTACGCTTGTATTTACTGTAGCTTACACTATTGACCGTGACCAACTGGTGACAACATTGAAAGGATCAAACTGGTTTTGTTGTTTTAGGACTCTTTTTGTTTCTGATCTTTAAAAGTCACAAATGCTTTACTGCACGAACACCGTGAAAGCCACGTGCCGTGTTATGTTTTCTCAGTTGAATGTGTCGGACTTACAGGCCTGATAGAGCAGCGTGACTCACAGCCCCTCCTGAAGCTCATTGAGAGCATTGGCGACTGGCCTGTGGCATCAGAGGACTGGAACACCACAGCAGGTAGAAGAAAAAAATCTCTCTTAAGCACAGATTAATGTCTCCTACACAAACTGGCATGTGAGCAATGCATCCACACACCGTCGCTCCTCAGAAATACATGCATTCACGCAGAGCCGGTGTGGCTATATTTGCACTCAGTGAACCGCTGAGCACCAGCTTTGTTGGTGGGGATCAAGAGGCCCGTGGAGGCTTTTTCAGCAGAGCAGTCAGGTGTGGGGGGCGTTTGGGAGGGCGGTGGTGCGTGGGCAGAGGAGCAGGTCCTCAATCAGGACTCTGAAGCATGCTTTAAATAGTCTGCGCTGCTCTTCCCCATGCTCTAGGCTCTTGCCACTTTAATTAAATGTAATCATGGACGGTGGCTCAAACAGAATTAACCACGCATAGCTGCATCTGCACACAGATCCACGCAGCAGGCCCAGTTCGTGTGCGCTTCTTCACGGCAACGCATGTGGGTTTAAACCGGGTGCTCATTAATCCTTTTATTTCAGAGGAAGCGTGGAGCCTTGAGGACACGCTGGCTATGCTCACGGCTCGTTTCCACAAGAAGGTTATTCTAGACATGTATGTGTGGACAGATGACCGGGACTCTCAGCGCCACATCATTTATGTAAGATTACTGTTCGAGCACAAACAATACAAAACAACTAACGTAGGTAGTTTAGATAAGGCTGGCTTTTTTTGTGTGTACTGTCATTAAAGTCCAAATAAATGGCACAACCAAAACTAACAATGTGTTGGATTTTTTTTTATTTATTTTTTTTATGCTTTCACACTTTTATAACTGATCCAAGCACAACTTCTGAAGATCAATAGAAAAATGATTACCTGTTTTCTTTCCTGTTAGAAACATTCTAGGACATATTAATTAAAAAAAAAATCACTCTGAGACAAAACTCATATTTACCTATCCATGTGAAATATTAGGTTTTTGGTTCAACACTCATTAGTTGTAAGTTCTTCGTTATACTGATAAAAATATTATTAGTACAAAAGCATTGTTTTTGGTATGCAAAAACCATTTATTTATTGTTAATGTTTAATTTATTTTGTTTATTCGTTTATTTATTTTTGTATTTGGGTTAGATTGATCAGCCGGGACTTGGAATGCCATCCAGAGATTATTATTTCAACGACGGAAACTATAAAAAGGTCAAACTCTAAGTTACATTTCTGCTTTGGTTTGATTTGATCGATTGATTTTGAACATGCAAGGAGTTTATAGAAAGTTATGTTAATGTAAATTATTTCTAATTACACATAATATGCACATCATGAAAAACATAAAACTCTTTTATCGTCCTGTCTGTACAAGTAATCTGAACATAAAAGAGCTAATTTTTGAAAATCTGTACCATTTTACAATAAGGCTCCACTTATAGATGCTAATAAATAGTTCATAGATACGTTATTAATTCCTCTGTAAATACTTTATAAATAATTAATAATTGTTTATTATACATTAATTAAGGGTGACAGAGAGACAAAACTGACCAGTTTGTTGCCAAATAGTGAGTCAAATCTGTTCACCTATATATTTCATCTAGAGTTGTTATATTAAACATTTCAGACTAAGTTAATACTTTGTAAGCACAATAAACATTTGTAAACCTATTTTTAGGATATAATATTTGTTGTAGATACTTATAATGCAGTGATAAAGTACAATATTATATGTTAAAGAAATAGTTTAACAAATGCTTATTGTTCTTACAAGGTAGTAACTTAGTCTGAAATGTTTAATATAACAACTCTAGATGGAATATATAGATGGCTCACTATTTGGCAACAAACTGGTCAGTTTTTGTCTCTCTGTCACCCTTTATTAATGCATAATAAACAGTTATTAATGATTTATAAAGTGTTTATAGAGGAATTAATAACATACCTATAAACTATTTATTAGCGATCTATAAGGGGAGCCTTATTGCAAAGTGGTACCTGAAAATGTAACACTGTTGAACTTTAACTTGTTGTCAAGTAAAACCTGACAGCCGACTCTGATTGTGCCACAGGTTCGAGAGGCCTACCTACATTTCATGGTTTCTATCGCAAAATTAACCAGAGAGGACAGAAACTTAACTCAGGATGACGACAGAGTGTGGGAGGAAATGATGCAAGTGCTGGAGCTGGAGACAGACATTGCTAATGTGAGTGCCAGCCACACCAGGAATGGGATTTTCAGGACGGGGGCTAAAGAAAATTGATAATGACAGGATGAAAAATGAACCCTGTCTGATGGGTCTAGTAAATGGAGGTTGCATTTACTGCGGGTCTAAGAGCTGAGCCAAGCTCGCAACCACCTCGTTCTCTTTATGTCAGTGAAGAGCACGCGGGCTAATAAAAATAGAGCAGATGTATGATCATACAAAACCATTAAAAAGCTCTTTTTGTTCCTGCTGATGAACAGGCTACGTCTCCAGCAGAAGAGCGCCAAGATGTTACTGTCCTCTACAACAAGATGACGCTTGGAGAACTGCAGAGCACTTTCAGCTTTAATGTAAGTCTGCTTTCAGCCGGGTTTGGCTGTATGTCACCTCATGAACATGCTCTATTTCAAACAACAGGAGGATAACAAGCCAGGATGTGGTGTTTGCTGAAGTGCTTTTGAGCAACCTTTGTCTACTCCACTGACAGCCTTTACCTTAGAACTACATATATCTGTTGATTTGTGTACACAAAATCCAAAGAGCAGATAACAAGATGCATCAAACTGCTAATAAAACATAACTTCTTCTTTGTGCTTATTCTGTGTATGAACTGAAACGCGCTCAGATAAAGGATGTAAACGCATCTCGTGACCCTGCTGCAGCATATCACCCTGTCATGTCAGAGTGTGATGATAAAAGTCTCCTGACAGCAATTTGTGAACTAAAACAGAAATACCACTTTGTAGACTGTTATCTGTTATAAGAAGTAGGGGGAGTGGTGGCGCAGAGGTTAGAAGATGAGCTTGTGATCGGAAAGTCGCAGGTTCAACTCCCAGTACCGTCAACATCAAAATGTGGGTGGAAAAGGTGAAACACCCACACCTCCCTCCACCCTCATTCGCCCCACCCTGGGCCCCTGAGCAAGGCCCCTAACCCCCACCATCGGCTCCCTAAACAGGTCTCTCTTGAAAATGAGTTCTCGTGGCTCAATGGAACTACCTGGATAAATAAAGGGTAAATGGAAAAATAAAAAAGTTATGGTTTTGTTTTGATTGCAGCAAACCTGTAGATATAGTTCATATATTAACCTGCTTAGAATTTGTAGATTTAAGAAGTCAAAATTTGCAATGGTGTCCTCACCAAGTCTGACAGAAGTTCATAACTTACAGACTGTACATATGTTGGGGCTGTAGTTCAGAGGTCAGTGTTGCAGTCTAGTAACCCTGGGGCTGCTGGTTCGAGCCCGGCTTGTGTCAGGAAGGGCATCCGGCATAAAAACAATTGCCAAATCTTCCAAGCAAGTTTGCTTGTTATGGCAACCCCTATAGATGTGAGCAGCCAAAAAATAACTAAAACTAATACAGTACATAAAGGGACAAGTTAAAAACATAAAATACAGAAATTTAAATTATAAACAAGATGACTAATATGTTTGAAAGTCCATTTTTTCCTGCTTCAATAGAGGCCTGTGAAGTAAAAGTCTGTCTGCAGGACCTGATAGACAAAAGTTTTGTTTTTTATTAAATGATTGGAAACCCATCCATCCATCCATTATCTTTATCCGCTTCTTCCTTTTTGGATCGCGGGGGTCACTAGTACCCATTTCCAGCAGTCACTGTGTGAGAAGCAGGGTACACCCTGGACAGGTCTCCAGTCCATCACAGGGACACATAGAGACAAACGAGACAACCATTCACTCTCTCACTCTCTCTCGGGACAATTTAGAGTTACCAATCAGTCTAACATGCATGTCTTTGGTCTGCGGGAGGAAACCGGAGTACCCGGAGAAAACCTACGCATGCACGGAGAGAACATGCAAACTACACCCAGAAAGGCCCCCGGCCGGGATTCGATTCGTCAGCCTTCTTGCTGATAGACAACAGCTCTACAAAACTGAGCCACTGTGCCGCTCTGGAAACAGATTAGAAAATAATTTCTCCCCAGTCTTTACTGTTAGAGAATTCCTACAATAACATGCTCATCATGCTTGTGGGGCGGCTGTGGCTGAGTGGTTAGAGCAGTCGTCCTCCAGTGCAAGAGATGGTGATTCGATTCCACCAGCAGTCACATGCCGAAGTGTCCCTGGGCAAGACAGTGAACCCCTCATTGGCTCCGAGGTGTGTCCCATCGGTGTATAAATGTGATAAAGCACTGATCAGAGTGCTGTATGAATGGGTAAATGAGGACACAGATTGTGTTGTAAAAAACTTTGAGTATCTCGATAAGAAAGAAAAGCGCTTTATGAGTACAGTCCATTTACCATCAACAGTGACGCGTTGCTTTTGTTCATTAGCATGCAACAACCAGAGGTTTTAGACTCAGTTCAGATCTTAACATGAGGTGATCCATAAAAACATTTTTCCTTTTGCTTTGCTTTTTTAGGGTTTTAACTGGACACGATTCATACAAGGTGTGCTGTCGAGTGTCTCCATCGATGTACAGCTGGACGAGGAGGTTGTGGTGTACAGCACTCCCTATCTGGAAAAGATGAATGACGTTCTCTCTCGTCACAGTGTTCGGTCAGTCCAATTAGAGACCAGGAGGAATGTATTACTAAAAATGACGAGGTATAACTTCGACTGTGTTGTTTCGATGTTTGCAGAAATATTCAGAACTACCTCACATGGCAGCTCGTTATTGACAGAGTTAATAGCTTGAGCCGTCGATTTAAAGACGCCAGGGCCCGTTACAGAAAGGTACAAAGACTGGACATCGTTGTAGGAAATGTTAGTACAAGTTTGTTCAAACCCAAAATAACTGTATGTGTGTGACCAGACTCTTTATGGAACCACTGTGGAGGACGCCTGGTGGCGAGAATGTGTCCGATACGTCCAGAGCAGCATGGAGAACGCAGTCGGAGCGTTGTATGTGCGCGAGACATTTGCTGGCGAAAGTAAACGGATGGTGAGTTTGTCTGGCCTGTCGTGTGCACGTGGACCAGTTTCTACCACTTTAGAAGTTCAAATCCAAATATGCCGAATTTTTTTCAGCTTCCAGATGTTTCACTAAATTAATCTGGAATTATTTCCTTTGTTTCTTTCAACTCATTTTGAGTCTTAGAAATGTATACAGAACGGTGAAATTAAATATATTGTCTGTTGTGTGTGTTTGAGAAAACTTCTGCTTTCCTGGTTCATTAGTGGTCTCAAATATATATATATATATATATAAAAAATTAATTTGTTAAACATACCTGTAAATAAATCTATTGTGGATTTTTTATTGTAAATATTTTGACTTTAGTTTTCTGCCCAGGATATTTTTACTTGTGTTTGTGAAACGTTCACAGGTTAGTGACCTGATCAGTAAGATCCAGAAGGCTTATGTGGAAACACTGGAGGAGCTGAGCTGGATGGATGTACCCTCGAAGGAGAAAGCAAGAGAAAAGGTCCTTAAGCCCGACACAAAACGGTTGAATTCATAAATAATTTTGAGCATAATCACAAGCATTACTATCTCCTTTAGGCGATGGCAATCAAGGAGCACATTGGCTATCCAGATCATATTCTACAGGAAAGCAACAAAAAGTTAGATCAGGAATATGCCCACGTGAGTAAAAACTGAGGCATGTTTCACCGTTTGGAATATATGCAGCCTATTTAACACATTTCTTCTTTTCTTCAGCAAAATTTCAGCGAGGAACACTATTTTGAGAACATCCTTGAAAACCTGAAGTCTGAAGCACATAAAAGTCTGAAGAAGCTTAGAGAGCCCGTGGATCCTGATTTGTAAGTAGCAGAAACCTGAAAAGCTACAAACTGTATTTAGTCCAGATCAGGCTGATGGTCATCGCTTTCGGCTGTAGTGTATGATGCGTAATGCTGCGCAGACAAACAAAACAACTACCTTATGCCGTGTCATTAAGAAGGACGCACAAAAAAAAAAAAAAAGGACGCACATGACCAGTGCCGATACCTTCATAGCCATTAGTTCACTGTTACAGATTTAGTTTGAGCTCCACGGTCAGCTTGGTTCGTATTGTTGCCACGCAGCAAGAACTGGGTTTCTTTTTCAGAAATAGATCCTGTCTCTGAATGCTAGGAAACACCTTGTAACTGCAACTTTCCTTCCCTCCATTGATTACGGTGACATTATTTACATGAACGCTCCTACAAGCACTCTGCAGATGTTGAATGCTGTCCATCATGGTGCACTAAGATTTATAACTGGCTGTAACTACCGTACCCACCACTGCACCCTGTATTCAATGGTTAACTGGACATCATTAACTTCACGCAGACTCTCTCACTGGTACATTTTCATCTTTAAATCACTTCTTGGTTTGTTGTCTTCATACATCTCCTCCTACATGTCTCTGCGTGAGTGCAGCTACAGCGTGCGCTCTCAGGACATTATTACCTGCAGTGTTCCCTCAGTGAGGACTGAACTTGGCAAAAGGGCCTTCTCCTACTCTGCTCCTGTTTCCTGGAATATGTTGCAAAAAGATCTGAAGCTCTCGACCTTGACCTCTCTAAGTGGCTTTAAGCATCTGTTAAGTTCATGGGAATAACCAACACAGACATGTTCCTGTTTATAGTTTTCTACACCGCCTTATAATCTAGTTGTTTTGTTTAGTTTTTTTAATACAATTTTCTTTTATTTATTTTTCTCAACTTGTATGCTTTTTATGATTGTCTATTATTGTCTTTGTCGTCCACTGTTGTCATAACTCTTTGTTAAAATCAGGTCTCTCATGTAAATGAGTCCCACAGGCTCAATGATACTAACCTTCATCCATCCATCCATCTATTTTCTTTACCCGCTTATTCCATTTTGGGTCACGGGGGTCGCCGGTGCCCATGTCCAGCAATCACTGTGCGAGGGGCGGGGTACACCCTGGACGGGTCGCAAGTCCATCACAGGGCCACATAGAGACACACGAGACAAACAACCATTCACTCTCTCACTCACACCTAGGGACAATTTAGAGTTACCAATCAGCCTAACATGCATGTTTTTGGTCTGTGGGAGGAAACCGGAGCACCCGGAGAAAACCCACGCATGCACAGAGAGAACATGCAAACTCCACCCAGAAGGCCCCTGGACCGGGGTTTGAACCAGGGACCTGCTCGCTGAGAGGCAGCAGCTCTACCAGTTGCGCCACCATCTGATACTAAGCTGTATAAATAAAAGGTTGAATTAAAAAAAAAAAGAAAATGGATGAAAAGAGTGATGCAGCAGGTTTAAGCATTAAAAGGACTTTCTGCTTTTAAATGTTTCAAGCTCCTGTGTTCAAGTGAAAAGCAATATATTTTTATTCTAAATCCTCGTTAAACCTACTTTCAGGTGGATTATCGGTGCTGCGGTGGTAAATGCCTTCTACTCACCAAATAGAAACCAGATAGGTAAGTTTTAAAAACATCAATAGGGCTACCAGCAGCCTCACAGGAAAATTGAAGATGTTTTGAGTGGTGAGGGTCACTCCTGGTTACATTTCAGAGAGCTGCCAGTTCTCATCATCTCTTCACTCCTTTCTCGTTTCGCTCTTCAGTGTTTCCTGCAGGAATCCTGCAGCCGCCTTTCTTCAGTAAACATCAACACCAGGCCCTTAACTTTGGAGGAATAGGAATGGTTATCGGACATGAGATCACACACGGATTCGATGACAATGGTGAGACAGCAGTTATTCATCGCTGATATTTTTGGAAACCTAAACCGTTGAACACAGATAAATACAGTGGCTACTAATTTTCAGACACAGCATGTTTGGAAAAACAGCACTTTACTTAGAGGTCGATGTCTTCCTGCAGGGCGTAATTTTGACAAGGATGGTAATATGCTCAACTGGTGGAGTAATTACTCAGCTGAGCACTTTAAAGACCAGTCACAGTGTATGGTGCAACAATATGGCAACTTTATCTGGAAACTTGCAGGCGGACAAAACGTAAGTGCCTGTTAGTGGTGTGTTTTTGTTTTGACTGCAATGTCTTACATTAAAAAAAAAAAAAACCTGTTTTCATGCTGGATTGTGTTCGTGTGTTTGTGTGCAGGTCAGTGGGATCAGCACCCTGGGAGAGAATATAGCAGACAATGGAGGGGTTCGCCAAGCCTATAAAGTAAGATCTACTCTACGCTAACTAATAAATACTGTTACTCCAGTATACGCATATTTTCTGCAGATACACTTTTTTTAGTAAAGGACTGTGATTACAGGCTTATCTAAAGTGGATAGAAATGGAGGGAGAAGAACCTCGTCTGCCTGGGCTGGACATGGATCACAAACAACTTTTTTTTCTTAACTTTGCCCAAGTAAGTGATAAAAGAAAAAGTTATTTCTGAATGTTATATTTCAGCAGACAGAGGTTCATGATCTCATCACCTAGAGAAGTGAGGCAAAACTGTATTCCATCAAGAATCAGTTATTGGTATACATGCAGGAAATGAAAAAAAAACAACTTTAAAGGAACTACCGGTACATTTTTTTGTAGCTGAAGGAGCTTTTAAAGATTACTAGCGTGTGTATATGTTTTTCACCCAGGTGTGGTGTGGTGCTTATCGGCCTGAGTATGCCAGCCAGTCCATCAAGACGGACTCACACAGTCCTTTAGAATACAGGTGAGATGCTTTAGAGCCGAACAGGTCATTAAGCATCAGATAAACGGATCGCTTCACTTAAATATATCTTCAGCATTTAATAATAAATAATAATAATATATATATATATATATATATATATATATATATATATATATATATA